>NC_141694.1:1731896890-1732274390 GCF_964263255.1 Lissotriton vulgaris | reverse complement strand
AGCGGGCCCGGGGCTTGAGCCCCGTCCGGCAGGGCCCGGTGGTGTGGGAATACCCCTCCGTCCTGCAGCCCTGGAGCCCCAGGAGCCCTGCAGCCCGTGAGCCCTGGAGCCCCCAGAGGAGCCCTGCAGCCCCGTAGCCCCTGAGCCCTGGAGCCCCCGAGCCCTGTAGCCCCCGAGCCCGGCAGCCCCGAAGCCCTGCAGCCCACGGAGCCCTGCAGCCCCGGAGCCCTGCAGCCCTGCAGCCCCGGAGCCCTGCAGCCCCGCAGCCCTGCAGGCCAGGGGAGGCTCTCCCGGGCCTGGCCTAGGGTTCGGGAGCCGGGCCCGGGTTCCCTCCGGCAGGCCCTGGGGTGTGGGAACCACTCCGTCCTGCAAGCCGGTCCGGGCGCCGCCACCAGGGCCTAGGGAGGCTCTCGGGGCGGGCAGATTAGCGTCCTTTCGGTCCCCGCCACTGGTCGCCCCTCGGCCATCTGGTCGCCCGCAATGCTTTCCCATGGGGCGACTAGATGGCCGGGCTTCCCTGGAAGTGCCGATGGGGTGCCATTCGCCTCCCGGATCCCAGCCAGGGCTCCAGGAGGTGGGTAATTTTCCTCCGGATTGATAGGGGCAAGGGTATGCCCAGACACCCTCCCAGGGCTGGCCCCGGGCAACACCTCCCAGGCGTCCGGGGCTCCCTCCTCCGGCCCGCGGCGCGGGAAAGAGCCCGGGACGGGCTCCATGGGCCCCGGGCCCTGCAACCCCGGTGCCCTGCAGCCCCCGAGCCCTGGAGCCCCGGATCCCCGAAGCCCTGCAGGCCGTGGAGCCCTGCAGTCCACGTGCCCCGAGCCCTGCAGCCCCGGAGCCCTGCAGCTCCTGAGCCCTACAGGCCTCGGGGCAGGCAGATTGGCGTCATTTCGGTCCCGGCCATCTGGTCGTCCCCCTCGCCTCGGCCATCTGGTCACCCGCAATGCTTTCCTATAAGGCGACCAGATGGCCAGACTTCCCTGGAAGTCCCGATGAGGTGCCATTTGCCTCCCGGATCCCAGCCAGGGCTCCAGGAGGTCGGGTACTTTCGCGCCTTGGGTCCCCTCAGCCTCGCGGTGTGCACTTGTTCCTAGAAAGAGGGGTAGCCTTCCTCTGGATTACTAGGGACAAGGTACTCTGGGACCCCTCTCGGCCTAGCGGTCCTCAGCCGGCAGCTGGACGGGCCAGGATGTTGCCCCTGCCCCGGGTCCGTTCCTGGGCCTGCCGCGTGGCAGGAAGCCCTGGATGGAGTCCGGGAGGGCCCGGGGAGGCGTCCCCTGCGCCTCCAGGCTCCCAGATGGGTCCAGGGGCCCGGGTCGGGTGCCACGGCCCTGGGCCCGGTCCACCGGCCTGCCGCACTGCCAAAGGACCAGGACGGGGTTCAGTCGTGCCCATCCCTCGCTCGGCTGAGTTCAGCAGGTCCGGCCGTGGCTTTAGAGGGCGACCTCCCCATCCCGGGCTCTGTCCTTGGTCCTGCTGCGCCTCCGGGCTTGGGAGCCCAGGCTGGGTCCAGGGGCCGGCCCTGGGCCCTGTCCCTCGGCCTGCCGCACTGTCAAAGGCCTGAGACGGGGCTCCGTTGTGCCTGGGAAGCCTCCCCTTGCCGGGCTGAGTTCAGGAGCTTCAGCCGGGGCCCCTGTGGGCCCGAGGAGGGCAGCCTCCCCATCCCGGGCTCTGTCCTTGGTCCTGCTGCGTGGCAGGGTGCCCGGGACGGGGTCCGGAGGGCCCGGGGAGGCTTCCCCTGCGCCTCCGGGCCCGGGAGCCCCGGCTGGGTCCAGGCCGGGCCCCGGGTTGTGTGCTACGGCCCTGGGCCCCGTCCACCGACCTGCCACACTGCCAAAGCCCCGGGACGGGGCTCCGTTGTGACCGGGAAGCCTCCCCTCGCCCGGCTGAGTTCAGCAGCTCCGGCCGGGGCCCCTGAGGGCCCAGGGAGGGCGGCCTCCCCATCCTGGGCTCTGTCCTTGGTCCTGCTGCGTGGCAGGGTGCCCGGGACGGGGTCCGGAGGGCCCGGGGAGGCTTCCCCTGCGTCTCCGGGCATGGGAGCCCAGGCTGGGTCCAGGGGCCCGTCCAGGCCGCGGTTCGGGGGCCTCCGGCCCCCACCCTGCCGTTCCCTGGCACCAGCTCACTTTTTCGTTGGGGCACAGAGTGACACCGGCTGGCTTGACTTTCGTGCCCGGCAATCTGGTCTCTGGGATCCCCTCGGCCATCTGGTCGCCCGCAATGCTTTCCAATGGGGCGACCAGATGGCCGAACTTCCCTGGAAGTCCCGATCAACCAAAAACAGGAAGAACTTATGGCAACAGTTCATATGAAACTATTGCAAAATATGGGCCTTGTCTCTTAAATGTGTGCGAAACATTCGAAAAAAAATTTCAATCCTGGTGGCCCACCCAAGCACATAAGTAGATGGTAACTTGGTCCTAGAGTGTCAGTATTTACAACACATATTGGAAATTAAGCTGCTTTTATTTCAGACCAGCTCAAAGAAGTTAGAGATCTACTCTTAACTTTGAATCTAATGAATGTAGGTTTAGAGGGATGTTGTAAAATGACATGTTTGAATCCACAGACTTAGTAAACTGGTCAATATGTAAATAACTAACAGATTTTAATCAGGGAATTTATTTGTACAGTTAAAATTGTTGATTGACTAGATCCAGGAAGTATTTTACTGCTAAACAATTTTAGGCTTTTGTTACACAGGGTGGGAATGATGTTCTTTTTAAACCATATCTAGGCTTAAACTGATTATCTATGCTAAAAGGTGTGTTTTACTTATCACTGTGTGGATAATTATCTGAAAAGGTCTCATTATAAAAACATGTTATGCTATTGAGATGTTTTAAATTTAGCACACACACACACATCAAGAAAAGGACAACAAAACACATTTTCGCATTTTTAAATACTTTATATGTTAAAAATACAGCCACCAAAAAATAGTTTTTGTTCAAAGAGGGAAAAAATATACTGCATAATGACACTTTGAAGACAGGCCTGTTGCATGTTCTCGGTCTCAGTGCGGGACATTCTTCTGGAGCGCTATCTTACAAATAGACAATTCTTGTAATCCTAGCTCATTCATTTATCAAGGACAGGATCATACTAAAGGAAGAAACAGGAGAGAAGGAAACAGGCATCAGTATAATTTGTACATGAAGCATAGTTTCCTCACACCAGTTTAAACTGTAAATGGTTAAGTGGCATCTCAGAATTTATTCAAGCAAGTCCCTTTACCAACAGCACCAGACAACCCAGAGACAGGTTACTCCCCCTCAATTTAATAATGCTTTTATTCATAAGGCAGCTCATGGACTGTGGCATGAGTAATTCAAGTGTACGCAGTAACACCTAACCTCTGAAATACTGAAACTGAACATTTGTTGAGTTCTGTTAATTATTATGTGCCTTTATTCAAGTTTAAGACCTTGTTTTATAATCCAATATCTTTACTTATTTTTCCATATTCAAACCTCTATCACTCTGTACTTAACTGTATTTGCAATACCCAAACACTCAAATTGTGTTCACATTGTGAAGTAGACACCTGCGCTTTGAGGGCACTCTAACGAATTTGCCTGTGGGAAGCATTTGGTGTCTCCTCAGATGTCTCTTAACAAGAGATCCCATTGAACGCAGTCTTTGCCTTAGGCATCAAGGTCAATAGGTTCGCTATAAATTGTTAACATTTTAAATGCCATGGAAATGACAGACTTTAATAGAGTGTACACAATTAGCAACATTGTGTGTTCTGACATATGCCATCATACCAATGTAGTTTCCAGAAACCCATACCATTTCACAACTTTTTTCATTTTCGCAGGAAGAACTATTTTGGTTGCTAAATGAGAATTAACAAATGTGAATGTGGCAGCAACAGTATTCATTTTGCAGATTAATGTTGTTCAAGCCCGAAAACAGAATGCTGAAGATTTGGAAAATTTAAAAAAAATGCATGCCTTAGGGTTCAGTGTCAACGTGTTAAGTAGAAGTGCACATCTGGAAAAGAGCAAAGTAAGAAATATTATGTGACATGGTTCCTTGTAGGATTTAAAATGACCTTAATATGGATTTAAGGTTTCTACTCGCTCCCTCTGAAATGTGAGGATAGAGCAGCAAGAAACTATGGTGGGATGGGTTTGAAAAATGTTTCCATTTAAGCCGGAGTATGTTTTTGAGTCTGGAGTATGCTTTACTTTAGGGTCAGCTTGATACCATCCCTAATTTGTGCCAATTTTTACAAGATGTCCTTCCTGAGCGATTACAGACACAGGTACATTATTCTTCCATCTTCGTCTCAGTCATCACTTGAGGTAATCCAACTTCATCCACAGGAGCAAAACCAGAAAACAGAAATGGGTGTGTCTTAATCCCGTCCTTTATGGGTGGTATTCCTCATAGCCAACCCATCCCACTTCCTGATTTTGTTCCTGGCCGGGCTGTGGTCTTCAACCTGAAGATCACGCCATGACAGACACAGACAGGTTCAGTTTGTCCTCCGAGGGAGCGACAGGACACAAAAGGTAAAACGGGTCTCTTCTGGTTGCTAGATGTATGGGCCCTTTTTCCACAAATGGGAGGGGTCGGAAAAAAGGCTCTTTAAAATGGTAGTCCTGAAATTTCTTATACTGCAGCGGAGGCCTGTATCAGTTTCAGTCAGATGGGCGCTTTTGTTTTCCTGGATGCTTTTCTCTGGGATATAACAGCATACTGGGAGCAGGTAAGATGGCTTTGTTTGGGTTAATGTTTGGTAGACACGCCTGAAGAGTAAATATAGTAATTTTTTCCCCTTTTTCAGACGTAGCTTGAAGAAATAGGGAAACACTATTAAAAAAACCTAGCCATATAATCCCTTCATCAAGGGATAACTCAAAATTCAGGTCCAACTCCCGCCTCAGGAAAAGGGCTAGAAGGTCTAGGGATCCTGAAGGACATTACTGTTGAGGAAACAGTCAAGAGAAGTTTGCTAAACACCTTGGTGGGGATGCGTGACGTCCCTAGGAAAAAGGAGAAGAGGATGACTAAGGTGTCTTCATCCGGCAAGGATGATGAAGAAGAAGAGGAAGATGCCATTCCGGTAACTTAGCTGGTAGGAAAATAAACTGATGGCTTGGACGCCTCCGGGCAGCAATCGCGCTCTACAAGTCTACAGGTTTACAGGTTTATATGGAACTGCTGAGATTTTAAGTAGAGTGTGACTGAACATAGGATTCCCAGAGACCATCTTGCTTCTATCTCGGCAGAACTGAGAATTTGATAAAATTGCAGATGCCACGGTTACCTTTCCACCAGTTCAAGTTTCCAGAATCCATGTCAGTGGATTCCTTGCTGGGCAGTCTTGTCGGACACACTGTCATGGCATAAGAAAATGTGATGAAATACCTGATCGGCAAGAAGAGATCCATCTTTGACTGAAGCATGTGCTGGAGCTAACCTAGCAGCATAGGGTGGGATTTATGGAGTATACACCAGTCAATCAATGCTGTACAACTTTATGGAGCTATTCAAGGTAGTCCAAGGAGGACATTAATGTTCCACTCTCATTGAGAGTTTGTAGAAACAAGCAGAGATTATGTCATATTTCATATTATGTGGTAAGGGCAGCAGCCTTGTCAGACGGAGCACCAATAGTGGCACAAAGAAAAGTGTTCCTGAGACTGGCACATGGATTATGCACAGAAGAAAGCTGCTATACACGTGACCTTTGAACACCCTAAACTCTTTGGACCCGAGCTGGATGAGAAACAGCACATGATATTGAAGAAGAAACATTCTTTAGCTTTCAGTCAATGCCAGTCTTTGTTCTCCTCCTCGTCTGGTTTCAAGTCAGATAAGCCATTTAGACAACCTCCTAGTACGCAACATATTCAAGGTGAAACAAAACAAAATAGAAAACCTTTCAAATCTCAAATTGACAAAAGCAAATTTTCTCCAATTATGGAATTTCAGGTCCGGACTATGCCTGAAAAGGCCTAGATAGGCCTGTTGGAGAAAGGATTGCTCACTTCCTGGAAGCCTGGAAACAGTGCACTTTCAGATTCCTTCAGATAGTGGAGAAAGGTTACAAAATAGATTTTCTCTCAATTTCTCCAGACACTGGGACAACTCATACACAACATCCATCCTGCAGAGAGATGCTGGTGTCACTGAAAAAATCTATCCAATCTTTGTAGAAAGAATGCTATAAAAGAGGTCGCTGAACATTAAAAAAGAAACAAGAGTAAGACTCTAGAAAGGGTAAAAATCATCGCAGAATGTCTGAAGGCTCATGGGCTCATTCTGAATTATGCAACATATCAGCTGGTCCCCTCCCAAGAGAGTGTGTGTTTATACGAGCCCTCTTGGACACAGTAAAAGGAAAGGTCTATCTCTGTCAAAACAGTAGAGAGGTGGAGACAAGAGAAAGCATCAGTAAGATTAGGGCTAAAAGTCCAAGGACACATAGCTTCATGTTTATTTATTTTTCCTTGTGTAAGGCTTCACATGAGACCTTTAGTATATCATCGTCTCTTAAAGTTTTGGAGACGGTTACTGACGGAATAAGAGAGGAAAATTCCTATCACAAAGCAAATCTCGAGTTTCCTATTGGCACAAGACATCCTGTCAAACCAAAGGTTTTCATTTGAATCCCAGCGCGCCCTAAGTCCTGACAAATAATGCCAGCCTAGCAGGATGGAGAGCAGTTCTGGAGGCTCTCACAGCTCAAGTAAAGTGGTATTGGAAGCAAAAACAATACTAATAGAATTGGAGACGAGTATTGGCAATCTGGGAAGCTTTAAAGGCATGTTAAGACAAACTTGAACATCAACACGTGCTCATTCAGATGTACAGCCATGTTGGAATGGTTTACATCAACAGACGGGGAGGCATGGGCCAAATCCTCCTCTTTGAATTTGGCAGCATTAAAGATAGGGAAATGAGCACAGAAGTTCCTTTGACCTCTAACAGCCATGGACATCAAAGGGCAGGACAATGTCCAAGCAGACTTTTTGAGTTGGACGTTTCTAACCTCTCAGGATTTGTGCCCATCACATGAGATATTCATGGAAATATGCTGCAGATTTGGAGAACGTCCCTACATCTGTTACATCTGTTTGCCTCCTCCAAAAACACACAGCTGGAGAACTTTTGCACTCAGTTTCCAAAAGTGATTGTTTGGGAGAGTGGATGTTCTAGTAACTCAATAGGCCAGATGACTTCTTCAGGTCTTCCCTCCAATTCCAAGTTTTTGTTAAAAATTCAGAGTGAAAAAAAGAAGTGGTGGCAATGGTTCCCTTAAGGCCAAGGAGATCCTGGTTCCCTCTGCTCTTATCAATGTCTCTTATCTCACTGAAAAATCCCAACCTTTCCTTCAACTCTAGTAAATCATCAGTCTCTAGATCATTTGACTCCTTAAGTTTGGAAGTTGAGAGAGTTCGGTTAAGAGCTAAAGCAGTTTCTGAACATCTAAAAGCTGTTATTCGGCAGTTGAAACATCCTTCTACTTTGCCAGCTTACTCTAGACATTGAAAATGGTACTTAGAAAAACAGTGCTCAATTAGTTGAGGAATTGGAATGGTTTTGCAATTCATATTGAATGGAATCAACAAGGGTTTATGAGTTGCAATAGTAAGAACTCAGTGGGCAAAGATAACATTCTTTGAAGAACCCTGTAGAAGCTTTCCAGATAATGGAGATTTAGACTTCTTCAAACTTTCATATCTAAATCGTTCGTTCATTCTTTCCTCCATGGCATGTTCCTTTGGTTCTTGAATCTTTTAAAGGTTTCCTTTTGAAGCTTTAGCAATTGTAGAGCTAAAATGGCTTACTTTGAAAGTAGTGTTTCCTGTGGCAATAACGTCAGATAGGACAATAGGTGAATTGGGTGTCTAGTGCAATCCCCGCGGTTGAAGATTTGAAAGGTGGAATTGTGCCAACGTATAATCCAGGTATCTTGACTAAAGTTCGATAAGTGTCTTACAGAGAGCAGGAAATGGTGCTTCCCTCTTTTTCTCTAATCCTTCTCAGGAAGAAAACCTGCTGCACTTACTGGATGTGAGAAGAGCTATGTTGGTGTAGTTAGTGTGTTCCAGACAATTCAGGAAGAGAGTTAAACCTGTGTTCGGTGACGTCTACCAGGGTAGCAAAACATCTGGCATTTCTATAAGTAGGTGGATCAGGGAAACCATCTCTTAGGGTTGAGTCTTCTAGGGTCCCCCTTCCAGATAAGATGCCGGGCAGATCAATACTGGAGTAGCAGCCTCTTGTGCTTATTTAAAGGTCTTTCGGTAGCAGAGATCTGTCAGGCAGGAGCCTGGGGAACTCTTTACACCTTTTTGAGGCATTACAGAATACAGGGTGTAGGGGTGGCAGCTGATAGCTTTGGACACGAATTTTTGGAATCCGTAATTGATGCATCATTCTTTAGAATGTTTCATTTGCAATTAACTATTAAAGTTTCTGGACAGTAACAGTGATGTTTGTTAATAACTTTTGTTCTCTTTGCCCAGTATGGCTTTGGTTATTCCTGACAAGTAATGACTGAGATGAGAACGTAGGGATAATACCCTGGTCACTTACTGGTAATCTTCATTAACCTCAGTCCACAGCATCCTCCTCACAGTCATTAAAGGCCCATCCACCCTCTCCTGAGCTTCTGGCCTCAGAGGGCTTGGTAGTGGAGAAACGTGATGGGCTGGCTTTTACTTGTATCACCTATAAGGAGTGGCATTATGTCATTCACTCCTACTTCCTTGCTTTGGTCCTGGGAATTAGGTCAAACCACCTCACAAGTAATGACTGTGACAAGGACACCATGGACGAAGAATAGAGAAGATTACCACCAAGTAATCTGGGCAATAAGACTGCATCTAAAGAACTATTTCTATGAGTCATGGAAAAAAATCTGCAGGAATGCAGCAGCTTCATATTTATAGGTGAACCTTTCATACAAGGAGGGAGACTCAACCAATGGATGCAGAGGTACTAGAGATCGTTGTGTTCTAGGTATGAGATCGAAGGAACTAGATATGTGTTATGGTGCTTTGTGGGGGTTGAGATGTTTCACATTTACACAAACCTTCTTCACTAAAGTCTCAGCACATTTTTATGGTATGTGGTGTGACTTCTCAGAGAACGTTGATGCACCAGGGGGGTCATCAGCAGATGACCATTCTTTATGACTGCATGAGCAACTGCTAAATTCAACATACCCGATTTGGGTTGTTTTATCTTTCTCTCTAGCCTGGAAGCAGTCTTTGGAAAGTCCCGTTTCTACATGTGGGATCAAAGACTTTTTCAGGAGATGAACAGACATCAAAACTAGTTTTTGTCCCAGGAGTTTATGGCTTTAAAGGCAAAGATTATAGGTGTCAATGTTTTAAAGAACCATCACTAATGACTTTTTAAAGCCTAGGTTTGAATAGATTTTTACTGACATTTTGAAATCAATTCCAACAATCCACATGCAGATAGGAGAGAACATAGAAGACCCAAAAGTGGGCAACTAACATAATTCAAAGGCCCTCCCTCCCCAGACATTGCATCCACATCCTGCGTCAGCAGATGGTACAGTCTTAGGATCAGACAGTCCTCCGTAGCTGAATTTTCACTAAGTCAGGCCGGAGGCCCATCGGACTGTCTACAGATATCGGTCTAATAATCATCCAACTTGGAAGTATCTAGGAGTTTCAGTAAATGGAGCCACTTAGGGCAGGTAAGTTCTTTAAAGTCTCTGACAAAGTATTCCAAAAGGTGACCACTATGTCTGGTGAAATCTTTCTTTACACCTCATGTTATTTTCAACGATATTTCCGTTCTCAAGATCCACCACGATCTCTTAATCCACTTATATTCGGAGGGTGGCAACTGTTGTCCCACAGTCCCAGGAGAGTTTGCCGGGCAGCCAGGAAGAAGTGGGAAATGTGCCTATCAAAGGTGCCACAAAGTGGGTAGATATCACGAGCTGGGTGTCCCAGTAAGGCCACCTCAGGCATCTAGCCAATTCTGACCAGGTGATCTGTTCAACAGTGGTTGTTACTGAAGACCAAAAGGTTCTGGGGTATAACTAGAGTATGCAAGTTAAGTGTCCCCGCTTTATGTACACCCCCTTCAATACAAAGGGCTTCCCCCTCTTCATTTTAGTCAGCCAAGTTGGGTTATAGTGTTTACCTCCCCACTGCATGGGGGGGGGGGTAGAAATGCTCTATCTGTAGAGCATTTGGAGTACTGTTTACCTCCCCACTGCATGGGATGTGTAGTAGTTGATCTGTATCAAGATTTTTTCTCGCTGTTAATGATCTAGTGTGATGCCCAATTCTTTCTCTCAAGCCTGCTAAAATGTGTGTTTACCAGTGCCTTGTTTGACGTTGAGCATGCTGCAAATGATCGATGTGGAGTCTTCATCTCCAGTGCAATTTAAGAGGTATTTTTCAAAAGGGGTGAGGGCTCTGGTACCTTCCCGTAATTCTAGGGTCTAGGAGTTAGCGGCAGAGCTGCATATAGCAGTACCGTTTGGTCTCCGAATCCTGGTCGAACAAGTCCCCAGCTTTTAACACACCCCTTCTAGCCATCTGTTGTAAGAGGTTCTATTTAGAACAGACGTGAACTTGTGATTCCACCACAGAGGAGGGGAGGGAAAGCAGGTAAGGCCATACGTGACACCTGTTCTATCCCATACTTCCAGGTTGGCCCTTGTGACCTGGGATAGAAGAGTGAGATTGTCCGCTAGGATTTAGGTTGCTACGGCATTTCCAAAAGCAGCCATCTGCCATTGTGCAGTTGATCATACACCAGCCATTTTCAGTTTCCCTCCTTATACAATGTATTAGAAAGTGGAGATAAGCCTCAGTATAGTAGTGCGAGAGATCAGGAATTCCAAATCTCCCCCCCCCCCCCAACCTCCACTGAAGGTCAGGGATATAGTCACATGGGATATGGAAGACTAATGTCTGAAACATATAAAGTATCCTAGGTAGTATACCCATTTTGTAGGCCTTCATTCTAGCCAGTAGGGACAGTGTTTTGTATTTACAGCTGTTGAGCTCAGATCTGATACATTGTTTCAGTTTAAAGTTTAAACTGTAATTTAAGAACCAAACCATCTTTCCTCTCAACCTAAGTTACCTTGGACCCATCTTTAATTCACTACATTTTTTTAATCATCTATTCCAACCCACTATACTCAGCACAATTGGCCTTTCAAAGGTGTAGCTGACCCTGCATCATTCCCAATGTCCTTAGAGAATTGAGCCTGACAAATGACTAACTATCACCCAGCCCCATGGATCTTTCAGAAACAAGCATGACCTGTCACAAATTCTCCCTAGCCCTACTACCCTCTTAAACCAAGCCCTACCAGTCACACCGAGGTGGGTCTGACATGAGATATGTTCACCCCTCACCCCCCACCTTCCCCCCAAACAGCATTTCAGAGAACCAGGCATGTACGTGACTGACATTACACAAACCATACCAGGATTTTATAGGTGAGCTTCCCTAGCCCTTACAGCTTTTCTGAGGCATCACCAGGAATCTTTTTCCAGTTCCACAGGTATTTCAGAGATTCCATACATGTCTGAACTAGCTCAAAACGATCTGTATTTTAGGGCTGAACTTTAAAGTGACTGGCACATCTCCAGCCTTTTTCCAGTCTTGAAGAGGCAAGTCGAATAAGGGACCAATAAGGAACAAACCAAAGCAACCTTCAAAACATTAGGGTAATATGTGACTAAGACCACTCCATTCCCCAAGCATTACCCATCGCTTGTCCCAAATGCGTAAGCCAAAGCCCTAATAGCCTTTCAGATACCAGCAGCTCAGCAAATCTTTAGATGTATCCATAGACCTCGTGTGCCCTTTTCACATTTGACCTTGTTAGTTGTGGCCAAAGGCATGTGTCGAGGAGTTGCAACACATGCAATTAGGGTTCAATTGAAGTTGGCCAACTTTATACATCTTAGTAAAGTACATGTTTATATTCAAATAAGTAAAATAAAATAGTATACATCATTTTCCTATAATTCTAAAAATGAAAAGCAGACATAAGAGTCTGTCTTGAAAAAGGAATTTCCATGCTCCCATGTGCATCCAAGACAAGTCACAAAAGCTGAGAATCTTAAAATACCATTTCTATTTTATTTCTTCCTTTTTTTTACCGAAGCCTAATCGACGTATCTCTTTAAATAAACTATACATACCTCTGGCTTTCCTGTACCTAGAGGACAGGTCCAACCTTAATTGGTACTACAAACAAATGTGCTGTAATTCACACCCTGCCTGCACTTGGAATCCATCCCATAAGCTTGTTTAACAGATGCAAAAAGTGATAAGTCCCTTTCCATAAACTGACCAGATCACTTGCACCATGCCGCAGGGGAGCATGCAGGGATTTAGAGACCATGGCAGAGGACAGGAACCACTTAATTTGGGGAGAGTACTAAGCTCTTTACATGTAATCCCCCACATGTCAACCTCTTTATCTAACATTTTCTGATATTCTGCTTACAAGAGAAGAGTGATCCACTTTTCTTACTCAAACAGCCAATGATGCCATCTGTAAGAAAAAACAGAACGGGTTTGGCTGGACAGGATAATTCACAAGACAATTGTCAAATCACACAGTCAATATGTACCATGTGACCGCTGGATTTGTATTCCAAACCAATTTATTATCTTTATCACATAATTTCCAAAGTTTTGAGGAACAGGCACAAACAGAAATACTGTCAGATCAAAAGGTTCATGTATACAGTATCTACAAATATACAAATTTACAAATGTACCACACTTGCAACAATGAGTCAAGCAAAGCAAATATTAACACACCAAAAAACAGTAGAACCTATAATAATCCAATTGAATTGCAATTATATACAGTACAAAATTAGTGCATGAAAAAAGAGAGAAATCCAGTCCTTAGAACTAAAAAACCATGAGACAGGCGGGATGGAGATCGAAAAGTGGGCCTGCCTGTCTTCAAACACCTGTGGTGTAGTATTTCTATAGGGTTGCAGTGCTAGGGTCCAGAGTAGTGATATAATTTTACACCCTAGCAACACCCTTTATGTTGCCACAGGGTGGAAGTGTCGACGCGTTTCGAACCTGGATGTTGAAGGTTCTCTTCAGGACAGGGACTGGGGGCAATGATTCTGCACGGGGGCACAAAGGTTGCCGTAGTGTGGGTATATCTTAGTTCGCAGTCAAGTCTGCAATGTACGCAGAGATGGACTGGAGACGTGGTGTCTGCCGCGCGGTGTACACTCGTGGTTGGGGAGTCTACAGACTTCATGTCACTCGGAGCGATTGATTGATTCGTGCTTTACTCACAGATTTTGAGCATCGGATTGACTCACCCACACGACGGGTCGCGGTTAAACCGACTCCGCCCGCCGGCTTGAATTCGGTTCAGTGACCAGGCGCCCAGTGACCAGCGCTGCAAAATGTGAGTTATCCCTAACCACGAGTGTACACCGCGCGGCAGACACCACGTCTCCAGTCCATCTCTGCGTACATTGCAGACTTGACTGCGAACTACGATATACCCACACTACGGCAACCTTTGTGCCCCCGTGCAGAATCATTGCCCCCAGTCCCTGTCCTGAAGAGAACCTTCAACATCCAGGTTTGAAACGCGTCGACACTTCCACCCTGTGGCAACATAAAGGGTGTTGCTAGGATGTAAAATTATATCACTACTCTGGACCCTAGCACTGCAACCCTATAGAAATACTACACCACAGGTGTTTGAAGACAGGCAGGCCCACTTTTCGATTTCAATCCCGCCTGTCTCATGGTTTTTTAGTTCTAAGGACTGGATTTCTCTCTTCTTTCATGCACTAATTTTGTACTGTATATAATTGCAATTCAATTGGATTATTATAGGTTCTACTGTTTTTTGGTGTGTTAATATTTGCTTTGCTTGACTCGTTGTTGCAAGTCTGGTACATTTGTAAATTTGTATATTTGTAGATACTGTATACATGAACCTTTTGATCTGACAGTATTTCTGTTTGTGCCTGTTCCTCAAAACTTTGGAAATTATGTGATAAAGATAATAAATTGGTTTGGAATACAAATTCAGCGGTCACATGGTACATATTGACTGTGTGATTTGACAATTGTCTTGTGAATTATCCTGTCCAGCCAAACCCGTTCTGTTTTTTCCTATTGTTGAGATCCGGGCTGGTCAGAGGTAGGATCCAATACTTTCACTGTTTCACAGTCTGTAAGAAAAGGCACCATCCCAAGTTAGTTACTTAATTATCTGAGCCAAAGCAGAGCCAAATCAATCAATCACAGGGAGGAAACATCAATATACATACTTAGGACTAGATGCATTCTTTGCGCCATAGCACAATGAGGCAAGATGCACTCTCTGAATGTATGAGGTTAGATGTAAAGCATCAAGTACAAACATTCTTCAGGTCACACTTAGTACTACTGCAGCACTTGCACCTTATTTATGAGTTTTTTATATATATATATATTTTTAATCAAGGGTCATTTCTTTATTCAAGAGACATTGGTGCTTGTGATCACAGTTACAGAAGCCCAGTGCAAATTATTTAGTGTTTATTGAAATTAACTTTCTTTTTGGGGGGTAGTGGGTGGCGTGGTCAGTTCCCCCATTGAGGCACCTCTCCCCTAAGCCTTTTCAACTAAAAGATTGCAGGATAGGTGTGTTACAGCCAGGGCAACAGCTATGCACCTCCAATTGATATTCCAAATGCTAATGGGCAATGAGGGAGTATGTAGGGTTTCGTAATTTATAGTAATTGTCATATCTATTTAGCAGTATGCTATAGATCTGCATTACTATTAATAAATTGCAAACCTCCTGGAAGAGGTCAGGTGAGATACAAGGTTAAAATTCAACTCTTTCAGCCAACATCTTTTGGTTGGACAGATCTTAAGTACATGCTAATAAGGGTCAACTATCTTAGAAAAGGAACTGTAGGTGTTTCAGTCTGTATTCATTACATTAGGGCGGACTTGCTGGGGATTTGTAGCCCAAGGTGCGGCCCTTTTCACCTGCACCTGTGTGGAGACTGCCTCATGAGACTCTTGTAAAAGGTACATTCAGTCTACCCTAACTTTGGTACCTTGCCCAAAAACATGGGACATGTACGAGTGCTACACTACATGGTACAAATGGAGGGTGCACGTTTGTGGCACCATGTAAATAGCTGTGTACGATGGTGGGACCCCTGAAGGCTACCCTTGGTCCATGGTGGATCTGATAGCCCTGTATGTCTCCGTTGCTTGGGACTACTTTCCAAAACTGGAGTGTAGTTTCCTCTGCCGAGTTAAAAAGTATCCATATTCCTTTGCTGCTGGCTGTCACTTATAAACGAGAGCTCTTGGGCTGGACTAGCCTGATAGATTCACATGCAGTAACTGACCTCTTCAGCGTGCTCTGGTCTATGGCTACCAACATCAGAGCCTACACAATGCACTTCCTTCCGATATTAGGATGATTATGAATTTTGAAAAAGGCAAGGTGTTGTTTGACCCAAGGCTGCTGGCATGTGCTCCAAAGTGGGATTACTACTGGCCCTCTGGGCCAAGGGTTAAGTACATAATCACCAGTGTGTACCAGGAACACGTCCTATGAGTGCGACTAATCTCCCACAAGCTGTGGATGAGCCTAGACTGCTATCACCAGTATAAAAGAAAATAAGTCTACCACTTGTAAGATTTGCACAATGCCAATCTGACTTGTGTAGTTCTGTGAATGATACTGACCAAAGGAATTAATGTGATTTAAACTTGTAACTCTCTCATCCCTTCATGTCCTATTCACAGGTACGTGCAACTGGCTCAGATACCTCACAGGATATGGATTTACATTTCTAAGGCACTCACCTGTAAAGATATATAAAGAAACACAAGAGATGAAAGCCCAGTTTAATCATGGCTTCTTTCATGTGTGATTTCAGCTGTCCACGATTGTGAATTTCTGTGGGGTCAAACACTCCTAGGTTGCCAGTTGGCACCATTATATACCTGTAACAGATTGAAACAAAGAAACAGGTCATTAAGTACACACAAAAAGCTAAGTGTGAGGCACATAGAATAATGAATCTAAAAATCAAGGTCTCAAATCTTTGATGTCCATGGCAGATTTTGGTACACTACCATACATCTGTTCCACTACTTTGAATCCCACCCACTAGTTGATATATGTCTGACCTTGCTTCTCCGACATGTTTCTTCACGTGGATAGGTCTTGGAATTTAACACCTTAAACGCAGAAGGGCATACAAGTCTGTTCATGGTCCTGGTTCAATTTGGCAGTCCATAAGATCCCAGAATAGGCACGGTTAGACTGGACTAGAGTGCCAAATTGTTTTTTAATTGTAATGATTTTACATCTAAACCATGTACTCTTCTTGCTTTTGGCCCATCACCACCAGAATTGCCCTTTCTGCTGGAACACAGACATAAATAAAGTCCTTGCCATGGCAAAAGTAAGTGAAAGGAATTGCTGCAGTGGGTGTTAGCCAATCGTCATCCCTCGAAAACAGAGGATTACAACTGGGGACAAAAGGATGAAGGCTGAAAGACTGTCGCATCTTCATGTCTTATGTTGCATTAGCACCTTCTTTCTGTTAGGGCAGAAGGAATGATGCTACAAGTAAACAGAATACAAATAATGGTGATTGTGGTAAAGGTTTGCATAGTAAACTGTGCTGGGTATGTTAAATGCCAACCTGTTCCTGTACACCTATGCAGTGCGATTCAACTATTTTTTACTAGAGTATAAGTTTGTCTCAACCATCAGTCTCAAAACCAGCAAAGAACCCTGCTCCTCTAATCTGCAATCAGTCGAATGCTACAGCAAAAAGCACGATACCTCAAAATAAAGGCTTTGTTATCCTTCATTTCTGTTAGATTTTAAAGCTTGAACAAAATGTTCTCAAACACATACCTAGAGACTTCGAAGAATGACTCAAACCAAAACCTTCTCTCTTGCTCAATAGGTTTGCATATGTCCAAACTCCCCTAGACTATAAACATGATATTTTCCAATTTAAACACAAACCCAAATCATTTATAAAACTCCTCATCGTTGTTGTCTATATCCCCCCGGGACTGCAGGCTACCACTTATGCCGATCTTGGCAGGACTCTCCTTGGGCTTCCGGATGGATTGTTAATCCTGGGCGGGGACTTCAATTCTGTTATGTCCGGTGAATCTGATCGACTTCCCCCTAGGGTATTGTTGCCGTCCCAGATGTGGCTCAGTGAGATGGCTGATACTTTTGGCTTGGTAGATGTCTGGCGATCACTACACCCTACACTCCAGCAATACACTTTTCACTCTGGTGCGCATGGCAGCCTCTCCCGTATCGATTATTTTTTTATGTTAGCCTCCACTCTGTCCACTGTTCGGGAGGTGCGGCATCTTCCCCGGGGTATCTCGGACCACTCCCCCTTGCTGCTTACGATTTCTGTGGGTGGTCTACTTGGCAACAGGGTCCCCCCGATTCCTCCCTGGCATTTCCGAAACCCCCGGCTCCGCTCAGATTTGATCAAGGCAATTGATTGCTACTTCAATGAGAATGTGGGCTCGGTCACTTCCCCCACTGTTCTTTGGGAGGCCTTCAAGACGGTTATTAGGGGCTCCGCCCTATCATTCATTGCGGCAGAGCGTAGGGTAAAGAGGGAGGCTGTTTTGGCTCTCGAAACCGAAATTACTGCGCTTGAAAGTGAGTTGGGTGGGAATGACACGCCTGCACTGCTGCACACTCTAGAATTGAAGCAAGCAGACTATAAAGCCTGTGTCACGGATGCTGCTAAACTGTTGCGAGCGAATCAACTAGGCCGACTGTATGATGTGGGTGACAAGGCTAGCAAGCTCCTTGCGTGGCTGGATAAGACTGAACGTGCGAGTCGTGTTGTACCTGCCATTGTTCGAGAATCTGGTGAGAGTGTCTCTGATCCGGGTGAAATTGTTGATTGCTTTGTGGACCACTTCCGGAAGGTTTACACGCCTGTGAGTGATCGCGATGAGGCCGACTCCAGGCTACTATTGCGGGACATTGCCCTACCCACTGTTTCGGATGAGGATGGTCCTGCCCTGGAGGCCCCTTTTACTGTTGATGAGATTGCCCTCGCTATCCGATCCTTGCGCTCGGGAAAGGCGATGGGCCCCAATGGACTCCCCATTGAGCTCTACAAACTTTGTCCGGACAAGATGGCCGCCCACCTGCGTCACATGTTTCTCGAGGCGGTTGAGGCTGGATGCCTCCCCCTTGAGCAGCGCCTCGCTACTATAGTAGTCATTTATAAGGACGGCAAACCTCGTGACCGCTGCGCCTCGTACCGCCCCATTTCTCTCCTTAACGCGGAACCCAAAATCCTTGCCAAGGTACTGGCCAATCGGTTGCTTAAGGTGATTTGCGACCTGGTCCACCCGGATCAATCCGGTTTCATCCCCCATAGGAACACTGCCCTTAATCTGCGTAGGCTCCACAGCGTTCTCGCGAGAGCTCCAATTCTCGCCGAGCCGGCAGTGGTCGCTTCCCTGGACGCCACAATGGCTTTTGACACTATCGAATGGCCCTACCTATGGGCGGCCCTCGCTAAATTTGGCTTTGGCCCTAATTTCATCGCATGGGTCAAGCTCCTTTACGAGCGGCCACTGGCCCAGGTCGCGGTAAATGGTAGATGCTCGGACCCCTTCCCCTTAGGCCGTGGCACGCGCCAGGGCTGT
This sequence comes from Lissotriton vulgaris, assembly GCF_964263255.1. Taxonomy (NCBI): domain Eukaryota; kingdom Metazoa; phylum Chordata; class Amphibia; order Caudata; family Salamandridae; genus Lissotriton; species Lissotriton vulgaris. The sequence goes on along the minus strand of NC_141694.1, from coordinate 1,732,255,697 downwards.
CCGCTCTCCCCGCTTCTATTCGCATTGGCGCTCGAGCCCCTTGCCGCATGGCTTCGCTGGGAACCCTCTATTAAAGGGATCCGATGGTCCCCAGACCTCGAGGATCGTGTCTCCTTGTACGCGGATGATATCCTCCTTTATCTCACCTCCCCTCAGAAGTCGCTTAACGTTCTCTTCGACGTTCTCACGTCCTTCGGTAAAAACTCGGGACTTATCAACTGGAACAAATCCTGTGTCTACGTCATAGCTGGGACTCTGCCGCCTCTACCCCGCAGGTTTCCCATTCTGGTAGCGACCGACGGCTTTAAGTATTTGGGGATCTATGTATCCATGACCTCCTCGGTCCGCTACGAGCGAAACTTATACGCTCCGCTTCGTAGACTTAAGCAAGACGTTCGACGGTGGCGCGATTTGCCTTGATCTCCATTGGGCCGAGCGGCGCTCTTTAAAATGATGTCGCTCCCCCGATTTCTCTACGCCCTGCAAAATTTTTTCGACCCTGTCCCAGCTCGCTACTTTCGTGAAGTTGAGAGCTTACAGCGTCAACTGATTTGGGATGGCCGTGCCCGCATTGCCTTGTCCAAGCTCACGCTCTCCTGGTATGATGGTGGTATTGCGTTGCCGGACATTAGACGGTATTACTGGGCTTCGCACCTGAGCGCTATCAACCATGCGACCTACGCTCCGGAGCCCGCTCCCGCCTTTGCCTTGGATAAACTATTGTTACCCGGTGGCAATTTCAATAGGGCTCTGTATTCAAAGGCACCCTTTCGACTCCTTACGGGCCCGACGAAATGTGCGGTGAGGGCATGGAGAGACGCTACCGTGGCCACGGGCTGGGGTGGTAGGCTGACACGTATGACGCCACTGTATGATTCGGAACGGTTGGGCAACCTGTGGAAGACGAAAGGATTTGAGAAATGGGACATGATTGGGATCAGCACGGTGGAGGATCTATGGGCACGGGGCGCGGTTAAATCCTTTGAGCTATTGAAACTGGAATACCGGCTCGATGATAGAGAGCACTTCCGGTATTTGCAGGTGAGGCATGCCTTGTCTTCCGTCTGGTACCGACATTCCGCAGTCCTCCCCTTTGGAGGATCGAGTTTTAGACGGCCACGTCCCCGATAGTACCATCTCCTTAATCTACAAAAAGCTTATTAACAACAGGGCTGACCAACTTGAGAAGCTCCGGGCTTCCTGGACGGCAGACGGTCTCGAATTGGACGACGAGGACTGGCAGTCAGCTGTGTCCTCCCCTAAGGAGGTGGCTATTCCGGCTCGGCTTCGCTTTGTCCAGTTGAAGATCCTCCACCGTGTGTACATGACTGGAGTGCGTCTGGTGCGAATGGGTTTGGTTTCGGATGGACGATGCAGGCGTGGGTGTGGGATGGATGGTACCTTTCTTCATGTTCTGTGGGAATGCCCGATGGTTGCAGCTTATTGGTCCAGGGTGCATGATGTTATGAGTCGTGTCACTGGGATCCCACTCCTTCCCGAAGCACGACGTTGTCTGTTAAATGTGTGGGAACCGTCTGATTGTAATGCTGCCCAGACACTTTGGGTTACCCTGGGCAACATGGTCGCAAAGAGAGACATCGCGCAGCTCTGGGGCTCCCCTAGATTACCCTTGCTCAGTGCTTGGAAAGAGAACATGGACTGGTCCATGTTCCGAGAGAAGACGGTATATGAGGCTCGGGGGCGTCCAGGGAAATGGTCCAGAGTCTGGGCTCAGTGGAATACTTATCGCGGAGATATCTGTTCTCCTCCGCTTGACTATGAGGTCCCTCTCCCCTCCTCTCCATGATTTACGTTCCTCCTCCAATTTCACTACATGCTTTGTCTTCCCTCTCGTGCTCACCCCCCCCCCTTGCCAGGTGTCCTTCTTTACTAAGTCACTTTCTCCCCCCACCTCCAGCGACCCTTGCCACTATGATACCATGTGTTTGTGTGTTGTTGTTCTTTTCGACAAAAACATAAAATTAAACCTTTCTTATCCTATTGTATGATGCTATGCTCTAACCTATAATGTGGACTTGAAAGTTTGCTTCAGCAACGTACTGTCTCATAATCTACTTTTCACTCAGCCTGTTTACGTCATAGCGGCCGGCCCTGCGGGGTTGTAGGCAGACGCTGTGTATTGTGCATTCGCAAATAAAGGTTTAAAAAAAAAAAAAAAAAAAAAAACTCCTCATCGTTATTCCCTCCTAATGAGTTGCATTTTCAATTGTTACGGAGACTGTGGTGCTCACCGTTACCATAAAACAAGATCCGTTGGCGCCCAAACAACAAAAATCCCATCAACGTAGACCATGACAACCCAGAGACTATGCCAACAATTCTGTAAGCAACCATTTGTTGGTGAAAAAAATACTAACTGTGCTTCATGTCCTAAAAAATCGTTTGCTGCAGGTTATGCTGATAGGATTAAGACTTCCAGTTACATTTGACACCATAAATCATAGCATCCTTCTGAGACTGCCTTTTTAGACAAATTCACAAAGTTGTCCCTCACTAACGAAGTTCCCAAGAAGCTGCCCAGTTTCCACTAACTTTCAATATGTGTGTTCCCACTGAGCAGGTCTAACCAGGTCTAGTACTTTTGCATTATGCCATGTTCTGATGAGACCTTGGTGCACACTTGGTAATAGAGGGCTTCGAGACATCTTGGACTGTACTCCCTTCATCCGTCCAGCAAAGGCTATCCTATTTATGAACATGAAGATCTAATTCTTCAACCGAATATCAAATCCAAAAGCATGGTTCATAAGTTACTTTACAAAATTACTGCAGTTTAAAAAACCTAACATGTCTTTTCCCCCTTCTTTTTCCAGGGTACTCCATATACCAACGATTTAGCTCCGAAGAATATAGAATACAATATCCAGAACATCTCGGACATGAGGTCATGCCCATAGAACAATATATTTTGTGAGGCGTGGTTGATATCAGGTTACAGAAACCAGGATGTACTTGGGATCAATACTGAACACCACAATAGGGTTTTACACTTTTAAATTACACAATTACAATTTGAAACACTGAGAGATAAGTGGATTTTTCCATAATCAAATTTAATTTTGAGCAACGCTGAAGCTGCGATTACAATTCAGATTTCCAGATTTGACAATCTGCAATTTAGAAGATATGGTTCCTTTTTCTGAAGTTACTGATTATTTAAAATGTTGTTCTTCCTTCAGATATGACTCTGGCCATGTTCATGACTATAATAATCATTTTGTTAAAACCCCTTTATCTGCGCTAACCAACAATACGTAAGTTTTAACCATCCAAATTTGATATAACTGGTAAATCAGTGTATGTTAAATATTACTCGTAGAGTATTATAAAACCTATCAGAAAATGGAGAAGGAAACCAGAGGCATGCAAAATCCTATCAAGAAACTACAATGCATAGAAAATCTCCAACTCCTTTTTGTTGCGTCAGTGCCAGCTTCAACTGGGTTACTTTTCAGGTATCTGCAGACAATATTCCACACTTTCAAAAGAAAAATGTATTGGGAAAAATACACATATTAAAAAATAGAATGCTGAAATGCAATTTCATGCGTCTTCAGTCTCCTGAATGAATACTTCGAAGTGCACCTTTGGCCGCAAAAACAGCTGCAAGTTACCAGCTTTGAACTTCTGGATTTGGCAATATTTGACTGATCAGCTACCTAAAATGCTCAAGCTCCGTCAAGAGTGTTTGGAACAGTGATAGAAATCAATCGATTCCTGCCCATTATTTTACACTGGATTCAGCGCAGTGCTCTCACTAGGCCACTCAAAAATATTAACCTTTATGTTTCTTCCCCGCTAAAGGGTAGCAGTGATTTGCACTTTTGGTACTTTTCAATCTAAAAGTTTAACTTTCGTTACAGTTTCAGCTTTCTTGCATAGTGCAGAATGCGCTTGCCAAGGACGCTTCTGTACTAAGATACATATACCCTGCAGATGAGAAACACCCCTTGAATATGGCAATTCCACAAACAAATGTGACAGAAAGTCAATGTGTAGTTTAGCTGGTGGTGTGTCGGGCTTGCACTTAAACCAAATCTTTCCATTTTAGTTTTGTCTGACCGTAAAACTTGCATACAGAATCTTCAGAGATTGTTTTTGCTAAAATGTGGAGATTATGTATAAAAAAATATGATTTTATGAGTTTTGACTTCAGGCTATAGCTATAGGTCAACAAATGGCGAACACCTTAAAAGAATGTTTAGACTTTCCATAAGCGCTGAATATATGCACTGACATCAAGGGGCGGAAGTATTGGATCACATGTGAGGCAGGCACGCAATATTGATCAGAGCAGGGATATTTTCTCAGTCTTCTCTTAATCTTACGGTTACCATCACACACTTTGAATATCTGTTTAAACAAAGTAAGGAGTTGATAAACCTGTTTCAGTGCATTCATAAATATAGTATTTTCTAAGGATGGTATGGGACTCATCTTAGAAAAGCCCTTATGGCATAAGATGTATATGCATGCAGAAATAAAGGGCAATGCAACAGCAAGAATGAACATAGGTTTCTATAGTTACAAACGAAGAACACTTATCTGCACTTACCTATATACATTCCACGTAGCGACAGGTAAGTTCAAAAGGAAGATGAACCAGTGCAACGAAATGAGCATTAACACTGTGACAGCTGTGTGTCCGATTAATTCCGGGAGCACCCACTGCAAGATAAAAGACCCTCATTATTACAATAAACAATGCAGCTAGAGAAGGTCCGCCTGCTGAAACCACAGCCGACTTCCGGGCAATAAAATGAACAGCAGCAGCGTACTTTAACCTTAGAATATGCCATCACATGGCGAGAAGGATATGATGCATATCTACAAAAATATGGACCTTGGTCCCAGGGCTTCTGTATTAAAGAGAGGAAAGGGCAGTCTGGGCAGCACGGTTACATAATAAGCAAGTGGTGGCTTCCTCAACCAAGAACAACCTGAGGGTTTTATGCAATATTTGATTTTCATGTCTTATGTATTTTTGGAATGCTGAGCTGCACAACAGTAATAGTTAAATTATAAGGCTATTGATAATTCGCAATCTAAAATATTCCTTTAATGCACACGTTCCTCTTTAGCTCTATCAGTTAACTATAGTGCAGGTTTCATTAGCAAAGAAGAGATGCAAATACATCTGCACTAAGAGATTAGGGAAGGAGGGTTGTTTTTTTGTTGGTTTAGGATTTCATTTTACAAACATGTGCTATTTGTGGGATTGTCCTTTCAGTTTTATCGTTTATTTTAGAAAAAGCGGCCCCTGCATTCAATTAAGTTGCCAAGAGCAGGGGAAAATGTCTATACATTTTTAAACATACTTGAGCAAGGAATATTTCATACACATCTGTGTGCATGCAAAATTTCAAACCAACATGCATCATTTCAATCGAATCAACAAACTCATACCGAAAACGATTTTTCTTTCTTTTTTTAAATATATTCTTTAATTTAAAAAAAGATGTACTTATTATAAAAAAGACACATATTGTGATTAAAAAGTCACGAAAAATGTGTATACATCTATATAGGAAGTGTCCTTAACATGCATTTATACATGAATCAATATCAGTGTAGCGTTTGATAGTCATTAAGTAGAACTACGGCATGGAGAACATCATGTTCAATGAGCAATTGTTTTGTAATATACAACACAAGACAAAAAGAAACATATTAAATAATTCTGTAGTAAAACACAGACATGGATCATGTTATAGATGACATGACGGTGAGATGACCGACAGTATAATTTCAGCTTTATCTTATGATTTGTGTTAGTTTTTGTACCCATTTCTGCATTTGAAACCATTTACACTGGCATGGGAAAAAAAAGTCTTCAATTCCATTCCAGTTTCTGATTAGAAGTATCGCTGAACAGAGTCTATGGAGACCATATAGAGAGCACCTAGAAGGTGAAGTCTCCAATTTATTAGTGACCACACCCTCCCTTCAATACAGAGAGAACCCAGATATACTGCACTAAAATTCTCTATGGAACTTCATTTTACAAGTAAACCGGATCCTTGAAAATGTGTAAACTGGGCAAAAAGACCACACTGAATTGTGATGGCAGGCCTCAGCTGTCCAGATCTTATTCCTGGAGTGAAGCACTTCCATCACAGTGCTCCGCCAGAATGGGCTTCAAAGGACTCTTGATGGTATGGTTTAATTGAGGAAATTATGAATAATGCACAACAGGGACAATCTAAGTTTAAATGGGCTGAACTAAAAGAGACGGTCCACAGACTATGAATAATGCTCTTCTCCGAAGCCTCCCTCCCTATTTTATCCTAGTCTGTAGATAGGACTATAGCAACTCAGAGGATATTTACCTCGTGAGCACAGCAGACTATTTCTTCCTTTGAGGTCCTGAAAATGTATCACTGCACAAAGTGTACACAAAGTTTAAAGTCTGTTGAGAAATCGATTAGAGAGCCCTTTGTGTAGAGACCCCTTGGAAGAAGGTATGCTACATCCTCAAAAAGTAGGATGAACTCAATTAGCAGAGGAGAGGAAAAAACTACTTTATACTCATAATCCCGGAAGAAAAAAGAAAAACTAGTTATGAAGCCAAGAAGAGTGTCAACAGCCAGGACCACTTGCCTCAAAAATTCACCAAGTACAGCTGGGTACCTGAGATCACCCTCTGTATTATCATAAGACGCCTGTCTTAAGACCATACCATCCAGCAGAATATGAAGCCTCAGCTGGTCAGCAAGAGCGGTACCACTTCAGCATTTAATACTAATTACAGCAGATTTCATTCCACTACGGAATGGCTATTGAATGGATGCTTCCAGAAGGAAGACATTATGAGAGAACTTTTTTTCTTTTGCAAATCACTATAAGGAAAGTTATGCTCTGGAAATTCATTTCAAGAGCACTTTGGGCAGAGTGTGTGCTTGATGAAAAGGGTTTATGCCGCAATAATACTAAGTAAAGTGTGGTCTTCGGTAGTGTGTACCATTTAGTTCCATGATCATTGACATCTTATGATAAGACACGCTAGCCACACTGGAAGCCAATCACAAGCCCGATAACCATTCAGACATGAGTGACACTGTTGAAATAGTTTGCAATGGAAAGATAACCTAGTTTACAGCTACCTGTAAAAACGAGAAATGCACTAACACAGATTAACATTAATGGACACAAATGTTACTGAAGAGTATAAGGGGATTTTATTTAATTATCTTTTCTGCTTTGGGATTTTGTACTTTTGTAAAATGCAAGGATGCCCAAGGCCTAAAATGCACTGTACAAATATGCTGAATGACTTTAATAAACAACCACTGCACATGCTCTGCCATTTATTTGTCGGAGCACGGTGTTTAGTGACAAGCGCTACCATTGTTCTTTTCCCATCCAACTGTGGCAGCAAAATGAGGTGAGCAGTGAATAAGAGTCCCCAAAACATTCTGTATTCTTTATAGTTCTGCTGAAATCAGATTTGTATTTTACATTACAAAGGTATTCTTTTTGTGCTGACCAGATAAACTAGCCTTCTCTTTTTTGCTAGAGCAGAATTTTAGTTTCAGACTGTAAATAATGAAGATAGCACAGGTGCATTTTCTGAAACCTAACGGATTCCTGAGCCACCTCCCCGTGCCTCTGGTGAAAGCATGTTCAGCACTTTAAAGGTGAATAATCAGAAGAGTTTTCTTACCAAGAGATATAACACCAAATTGCCCCATTTGCAGGCTTTCTATAGAAAGTTTAAATTTCTGCATCTTCCGTGTTCACCAAGTGTACCTGCTCTGATGCAGCCCAGTCTTCTTTAAACTAGTTAGGGAGCTTTGCATAGCCTAAACCCCAAGTTTTTGAATGATGTAACTAGTTTGCTCAAGACGTACAGCAAATGGCAACTTAATAAGATACAGGTTGCTTTCAGAACATTCAGAAAAATAGAGTAAACCCGCTTTCAACCTTATCCAAGAGGCTGAAGGTAGAGCGTCGAAACAGGTCTTTAAGAGGTCGAAAAGTCCTTTTTGTCATAATCTGCAACATAGAAGACATGCTTCCTACATCCACTAACCTTGTATAGAGTGAGATGCTGTTGGAGAGGCATTGAAGTATACAATAGTTACTAGTTGGGGGATAAGCGAGCGCTTGACAGATGCTTGCAAAAAGTATTACATTTAAGCATCCCCATTCCACTGCTGTATTAGATAATGTTGCTACATAAATATAAAAAACAGTCATCTTCTAGTCGCTGCAAGCACTTTTAAGACCAAAGCAAATAGTGCCTTACCTTGTTTAATTTCGAGCAGCATGATCTGGCGTTAATGTAGTCGCATTCTAAATCCGACAGAGTGATTATCTGAAGCCCAAGATAAGGAGAATGAATATTTGCAATGTTTGAGCACAGGTCAGACCTTTGGCACTTCGTGTTTGCCAAACACTGATAGCACATTCCCAAGCAGCCCTCTGGGCTCTGTATCTGTGTTCTCAGTTTTACCTGCTAAGATTTACACTTCCTAGCAATCACGCTGCCACACAGGTGCCGGTTTCAATGAATGACTATCAATTAAATGATCCTCTAAATCTGCAAGTGACTGAGCTTAAATAAGCGTAATATTAGAAGTAAATAGGGAGTCAAACATAAAATAAGAAATCTCTATTTTTTTATTTATTTTATTATCACAATTCAGCGAAAAAGAATTGAAACCATAGCCAAATTCACAAAATTACATACAGCAAATCAAAGACTTAACATCCTACAGTTGTAAATTCGGAGAAAGCTCCCCATATAGATTCTCCTAATTTTCGTTTTCTAGTACCTTTGATTGAATACAGGCTTGTTTCTAAATTTGCTAAATTAAACATTTTAATACGCCAAGAGTCAAACCTTGGAGGTTCTGGGGAGAGCCACTCAGAGGCTACAACTAATCGAGCCATAGTAATTGCAACGGTTACAAAATACAGCGGTTTGTAAAAAGCATTTCCCATATTAACCGCTTGCCCAACCCCTAAGAGCATTAAAGCTGATGTAATAACAAATGGTGCTTTGAACATCTTCGATAGATATCTTTCAATATCCTGCAAAAAGTTATTTAATTTGACACAACTAAAAAATATGTGCAGGCTATCTGCGTCATCTCCCCCACAGCGGAAACATTTGCCATCATATCCGTCTCCCCCTTTGTGTATTCGTGCAGGAGTATAGTACACATTGAATGCGGTTTTAAAAAATTGTACTTTCAGATTTGAACACAAAAAAAACTTCATTAGACATAACAATTGCCTCTTTCAATGATATTTCCTCTCCCAATATGGCAGTCCATTGCGAGTTGTGTTTCTGTAGATCATCCATTCTATATAAAGATAATATTTTATACAAAACACCAATCTTCCCACCGGATCTAACAGCCTCAATTAGTGGATTAGACCTCAATTTCAAGTTTCTACGACTTAGAAAATCGCAGATTTGGAGAGATTTCAAAAACTGTGAATGAGATGCCTGATATTGCTTAACCAGGTCTTCATATTGAATTAAAAGTCCCCCATCACCATATAGATCACCTAACTGCCTAATACCCTTGTCTCTCCAGCTAATAAATACCCTATCACCAAATATTATAGGCAGTAACTTACCCGCATTCATTTGGGTATAATATGTCAAGCCTTCCAAGTCAGTTAATTTGCGTATTCTCCTCCAAACTTTAAAGGCTGCTTCCAAGACCTTGAACCTGGTCCTTTTGTAATAGCTCCCATCAATTTCTCTGAATAGACAACAGCTTACCTCAGATCCTAAGATTAACTGAAAAATTGATGGAGCTACCACAGTATTATCATCTTTTTTTTTAAACTCAATAATACATGCATTTTTGGCAAATAAACATAATAATAAAGCGTGAAATCCGGTATTGCTAAGCCACCCCTTGCAATAGGAAGCATAAAAAAATCTGACAGCTCTCCGGGGCCCAAAGAAACTTAAAACAAAGTGACTGTAACCTTTGCAGTTGAGTTGTTGTTATTTCAGGCGGTATGGACCTGAATAAATATAAAACCCTGGGTAGTATATTCATTTTTAACACATCCCCTCTGCCTATTAGTCTAAGATGTAAACGTCCCAATTCATCCAATGAGTTTTTAATATTAAAGACTACAGCTTCCCAATTAGCTTCTACTAGTGCGGTCATTGAAGTCCTCATTTTAATGCCTAAATATGTGGCCTCAGCCACCTCTGGAGTCTTGTATTGCCACATTATCTGTACAAACAAGTTGCGTTTTTGTGATATTTAACTTATAGCCCGACACCAGATCAAATTCAGAAGCCAACCGTTCAAGTTCTAATAATGCAGTGGCCGGATCTTCAGACATCACCACGATGTCATCTGCATACGCAAATACTGAATAAGGGACTTCTTGAACAATAAATGGTCGTATCGCTCTACTCGTACAAAGCATTTCAACAAAAGGTTTAATATGTAATGCAAAGAGTAAAGGGGAACAGGGCCAGCCCTGCCTCGTCCCTCTAGTAATTCTTACTACCTCTGAAGTTCTACCCATTACCGCAATTCTAGCGATCGGGGAAGCGTACAAAACCTGCAGAGCTGTCATAAAACCTTTCCGAAATCCAATCATTTCCATCAAGCTCCACAGGTAATCCCACTCCACCGAACGCTTTTTCTGCGTCTAATAGAATTAATCCTAATTGTCAATCAATCAATCAGGAGTTTGTTAAAGCGCAACTACTCACCCTTAAAGGTCTCAAGGCGCTAGGGGTGGAGGTTCCATTCCATCAAGGAGGGGGTCTGTCGAAGAGCCAGGTTTTGAGGTTTCTTGCGAAGATGGGGAGTGATGTTGTCTGTCTGAGGTGGAGCGGAAGGGCGTTCCATGCTTTAGCCGCGAGGAAGGAGAAGGAGCGGCATCCCGATCTGGTCTTTCTGGTGCGGGGGACCTCGGCGTAGGAGAGCTGGGCTGATCATAGGGTCCTTTGGGGTGCGTGGAATTTGAGCCGGCTGTTCAGGTATGCTGGTCCGGTGCCGTGGAGGGCCTTGTGTGCGTGGGTGAGCAACTTAAAGGTGATTCTCGCCTGGACGGGGAGCCAGTGGAGTGTGCTCAGGTGCTGGGAGATGTGGCAGTGTTTTGGCAGGTTGAGGACCAGTCTTGCGGCGGCGTTCTGGATGTTCTGTAGCTTGCGGATGAGGTTTTTGTTTATTCCGGCGTAGAGTGCGTTGCCGTAGTCGAGTCTGCTGGTGACCAGGGAGTGAGTGACTGTCTTTCGGTGTTCGAGGGGGGATCCATTTGAAGGTCTTAGGAAGAAGCCGGAGGGTGTGGAAGCAGGAAAATGAGACCGAGTTGATCTGGCGGTCCATTTTGAGCTCGGAGTCCAGGATGATTCCCAGGTTGCGTGCGTGGTCTGTGGGGGTTGGCGGGTTTCCGAGGGCGGTGGGCCACCAGGTGTCGCTCCAGGCGTCAGGGTTTGGGCCCATGATGAGTACTTCTGTTTTGTTGGTGTTTAGTTGTAGGCAGCTGTTTTTCATCCATTTGGCGACGGCTTCCATGCCTTCTCGAAAGTTGCGTCTGGCAGTGTTGGGCTCGTTGGATACGGAGAGGATGAGCTGGGTGTCGTCTGCGTATGACACGATTTTGAGTCTGTAGGTTCTGACGATGGGAGCAAGTGGAACCATGTAGACGTTGAAGAGCGTCGGGCTGAGGGAGGAGCCCTGGGGGACTCCGCAGGTGGTAGGTGTGGGGTCTGAGAGAAAAGGGGGGAGTCTGACCCGTTGCGTCCTGCCGGAGAGGAAGGAGCAGATCCAGTCGAGGGCCTTGTCCTGGATTCCTGCGTCGTAGAGTCTGCGTATTAGGGTGCGGTGGGAGACTGTGTCGAACGCCGCTGATAGGTCTAGGAGGATGAGGGCTACTGTTTCTCCTTTGTCCAGTAGGGTGCGGATGTCGTCTGTTGCGGCGAGGAGGGCGGTTTCCATACTGTGGTTTTTTCTGAAGCCGGATTGGGAGGAGTCGAGGATGTTGTGTTCTTCAATGAATGTGGCGAGTTGGCTGTTGATGGCTTTCTCGATGACTTTCGCTGGGAAAGGGAGCAGGGAGATGGGTCTGTAGTTTTTGAGGTCGGTGGGGTCCGCTGAGGGTTTCTTCAGGGGGGGGTTGACCTCGGCGTGTTTCCAGTCGTCGGGGAACGAGGCGGTCGCCAGGGAGCGGTTGATGGTGTGGCAGAGCATGGGTGCGATGGTGTCAGCGGCTCTGTTGAAGATGTGGTGGGGGCAGGGGTCCTTGGGGGCCCCTGAGTGGATTGACTTCATTGTCTTCAGTGTGTCTTTGGTGGTGAGGGCTGTCCAGTCATCAATCGCTGGTTTCCGGGTGTCGGGGTGGTTGGTGAGGGTTCAGTGTGTTGGTTGTCTTCATCGAAGTTGTCGTAGATGCTCTTGATTTTGTGGTGGAAAAAGGTGCGGAGTTTGTCGCAGAGGTCTTGTGAGGGAGGGATGTCGGTAGACTCGCTGGTGGGTTGGGCGAACTCCTTGATGATGCTGAATAGTTCCTTGCTGTTGTGTGCGTGGGTGGAGATTGTCTTCAATCGCTTTTTTTCTCGTTTCTCTGATGAGTTGATGGTGAGCGTTGGTGGCGGCTCTGAAGTTGTTGTGGGCTTCTGTGGATTTGGTGTTTCTCCAGGCCTTTGAGGCGGCGGCATGTGCGCCTGGACTCTCGAAGTTCGGTGGTAAACCATCTGGCTTTCTTGGCACGGGTATTGTTGTTTTTCTTGGGGGGGCTATGGTGTTGGTGCTGTCCGAGATCCATCTATGCAGGATTCGGGCTGCGGTGTTGGGGTCGTCGTTTTCCGCGATGGTTGGGGTGGAATGGTCTCTTCTCCACTTGAGCAGTATCAAAAAGGGTGATCACCTTATTAATATGTGCCACTGTTCCCCTTCCAGGAATAAATCCATGTTGATTCTGTGAAACTATAGTTGATATAACCGTAGAAAGACGATTAGCCAGTATTTTGGCATATATTTTCCCATCACAATTTAATAATGAAATAGGCCGGTATGAGCTGGGTAGCTCCGGGTCTTTTCCCTTTTTACTAAAAACTACTATGTTGGCTTCCTCCCAAGAATGTGGTGCCAGCCCCCTTTGAACCTCTCTAAACGTAGCCAGCATCATATCTTTAAGTAAAAGAAAGAAGAGTTTGTATATCTCTCCGGATATACTATCAGGGCCTGCGGCTTTTACTGATGCTAAAGTTTCGACTGCGGATTCTAGCTCTTCCATAGTAATTGGATGATCAAGCTGAGCTGCCACCTCAGGATCCAACTATGGGACGGCCCCACCCAACAACCTTCCTACTTCTAGTTCTACGCTCCCGCTCTGCTTTATATATAGCTCTGAATAAAACTGATGAAAAATAGTCAGAATCCCTTGCTTATCAGATATTAATGTTCCTAAATGATCCTTTAAAACTGATATTCGTCGGTTAGCTTCCTTCATACGTAATTTAAGAGCAAGACATCTCCCAACTTTTTCCCCATATTCATGGCATTGCTTTTTGTGTGTCAAAAAATTTCCTTGCGTTCTTGTCCCAAATACCCCTTATTTTAGCCCGTTTCCTAGCTACGTTCTCCTCTAACTCATGTATATTACCCTGTTGTGCAATGCCATATGTTAATTGTTTCTCTGCTCTTTGCAGATCCCCATATAAACCCTGCACCTCAGTTTTAAGTTTCTTTTGAGGAAACATTCCAAAACTCAATGCTTCGCCCCTAAAACAGGCCTTAAATGTATCCCAGACTATGTCAATTCTGGCTGAATTCCTGTTCTTATTACAAAAATCCTTCGACCACCTGGTGATATGTTCTCTAAAGTGATCATTGACACATAATTTCCGATCAAAAGAAAACGTTTTGGATCTCAGAACCTCTCCCCACCCTAACATCTCTAATAAAATAGGAGCGTGATCTGACAAGATTCTAGGATAAATTTGCATTCTCGCTCCCAAGGCGTCCACCAGGCCATGATCTTTTAACAAGTTATACAAAGCCCTAAAAACGCGAGGCTTCCGACCCTTATAGCCCTGAAAACCCACCATAATAAACTGATTGGTTAGATTAATGTTAAAATCTCCGCAAATAATCAGTGGGGCTGGCCAAGCCGCTAACTAAGTTCAGTTCTTCCAAAATAAAAGCCTCATCTAAGTTAGACCCATAAATAGTGCATAAGGTGAAGTTACAATTATTTCCTCTGCATTCAGCTATGGCCCAGCGACCAAATTTGTTGGCTGAGCTACGAATAAACATGTATGTGTTAGATTTGGCTAAAATCGCCAAAATCGCCACCCCCGAACTGTTACTGATTGCTGAGAAGCAACGACAATTGAATATCCTAAGTCCTTTAATAAAAGACTCTTATCCCAGGGTAAGTGCGTTTCCTGCACACATTCAAGATCTGGTTGGATATTACGGAGCTCTGCAGCTATTCTTCTCCTTTTACTGATATTAAGGCCAGAAACGTTTAGAGAACAAATTTTAAACCCTCTAGCGGCCATCAACAAACCAAATTACAATCAATGACTGACTGAATACCTCTTTGCCAAGTACATTAAAGAATAAATGTTTTAATACATCGTTTTCTTTCATGTCATTCTTTCTCGCTGAATCTGTGAAATTTTTCCCTTTTTACCCCAACACCATACACCCACCATCCACCTCCAACCCCATAACTTCCACCCCCCCCAGCTTTCCCCCCACCATTAACGAGGCTTTAGGACTTGTGGTCCTGCAGATGTCAGCTGCCGTGAACCCCTACCTTTGCCTGCATATAGTCTATATACTCCTCTAACCAGAACAGAAAGATACATCTTTCTCTGTCCACCAGACAAATAGTCATTCAGTAAATACTTTTCGGGAGGAGAAAAGTGAGTAAATAACAGAAAGAAGAAGAAACCTAAAGTTAGACTCATGGTGAACGGTTGAACCAAATATCAACCCCTCACCAAATATACTTGAAAAAACATTACATTATCGCATGATATTATTCACGCGACATGTTATTCAAATATTCTTTGGCGGAGCCCTCTGAAGTGAAAACCCGGCTGCACTCATGAAATATGATCTTCAACTTTGCAGGATTCATTAAGTATGCCTGCGCCCCTTTAGCCTGAAATTGACTAATCAACTGTTGTAGCTGCCAACGAGTTTCCAAGGTGTATTTACAAAAATCAGGACGAACAAAAAATTCAAAATCAGGACGAACAAAAAATTCAAAATCAGGCCCTGCTCTCTTATCCGGGCATGCCAACTTGAACACCTCCTCTCTAGCTAAAAAGCTATTAAATGAAATTATAAATGCTCTCGATCTAGCTTGAGGTTGTCCAGCACAGAGTTGAATATTGAAAGGAAAGCGGTGAACTCTCAATCTCTCTGTCCCAGTCCCAGTCCCATTTCCAAAGCTCTGGGAACGACTTGCACTTTAAAGCATCTCTTTGCAAGTGTCCCTTCAAAGGCCAAATCGGGTATAAGTACGGGACCTCCGACACCATGAAATCAGATCTTTGCTGGAACCAAGAAAAATTCTGGCAGGAAGGGCTGCTGAGCTGTAGGGGGGTCTGCTGCTCTGCTAACTGCTTTGCTGTATTGGCCTGCTGCTTCTTGCTGGGAGTGGGAAGGACTGGATATGCTCTCTACAGACTTGAACCCAAATGACTCCAAGGGCTTGCTGGCTTACATCCTGTTTTGAAGTCTCAAAGCCTTTCTTCAACTCTGCTTCAGCTTCTGGACTCTGCCAACTGCAAGTCCTGTCAAGAGGTGCCAATCCAGTCCTGGGCCCTGAAAGTGGGTTCTGCAGTGATTTTTCTTCAGAAAACTGATACAGTGACGACTTTGCACTGATCCGAACCGATGCAGTGCCCTTTAACGCAGAGATGCTTCCAGGACAGCTCTGCGTGGCTCAATGACAATGCAGGACCAGGCTGCAAAGTTTGATTCGGACACAGTGCTTGCATCGTGAAGAGCTTAACGACAATGCAGGACCAGACTCCGAGGCTCGTCGACGACGCATCAGCCCAACTGCATAAATCGGAACAAACGCATTGAGTCTTCGACGCCTGCTCCATCAATGGTACTTTTTCATTGGGCCCTGCTTGGGTCTTGTAGCCAGCCTGCCCTCCATCGTGGCCGGCCTGAATTCTGGCTCTACTCCGGTCCATCGCGACCTCAAATAACACTCATGTGCTATTTTAAAAATTCATATCACAAGTTCTACTAATTGGATTTCTGTAGTTTTGGTCTTGATTTACTCAGATAAATACTCTCTATTTTTTAAACTGGTGTGGAATCTTTTTGTGGTGTTTTCACTGAGTTACCGTAATTAAAGTGTTGCACAAATACTTAACACATTACCTCAAATTAAGCCGGACTGCTCTGTGCCAAGCTACCAGAGGGTGAGCACACGCTAATTTAGGTAGTGTATCTGACTTATTTCAAACACTGAGATATAAAAGTAAAGTGTTCAAATTCTTGCCATTCGAAATTGCCTGGGGAATGCTCAACTTCCCCTTGTAACTGGATTGTGGCAAAACAGAACAGATTCAGCATTCCATCTTTCCTACGTCAATGAATACAGGTGAGTTTGGCAATTGTTACACATGTTATGACAGCGCTGAGACACACAGGGTAGTACTACTACACACATGTACAAGATATTTCTATTTACAAGCAAGTGCTGAAGGACACACTTTTTAACATCACCCCTGATGAGCCTCTGATGTGGTTCGGCAGATGGGAGCCTAGGAGTTTGCTTCCAAGGTCCCACGGTAGCAACAAGGAAAGTGCTCTGCTCTCCTGCACTGCCCACTAGCTCTGCTGTGTCACTTCAAGAAAAGTCACAGGCAGTAGAGCTGCATCTCACTATAGCTCACTGCGCAGCTTAGTAGGTGCATGCCCCTTATGCATGAGCTCTGTGCACAGCGCAAGAGCTTTGACTTTATGCTTGACTGCATCAGTCTGGTATTCTTCCGAAGTTAAAAAATGAGATCCACTGAGAAAGCGGTTTTACAAATCTGCATCGCTTCTGAAAAGCTACTCAAGAGACAGGGGTGCATTAATGTCATTCAACCTCGCACCCTCCACAAGCAGATATTGTGGCACAGCAAGACTCCCCTGCTCATGAGATTGGCCCTCTGACAGGGCAGCATTACCCAACTCCGGGTGGACACAGATGTTGTAAAGTCTGGCACAAGAGCGCACCAGCTGGCAAAGGGCCTTATGCCTTGTGTGACAACTTAAGCAAGCCCTTGATCTGCGCACAACTACCTGCATGCTGGGACCTTTCAAATCCATACAGGTACCGGTAAAAACAAAACAGCATGCCTCAGGTAGCACAGTGCTGTGAGTATAAACAGCAAGGACTGGCGGAGGGTGTATTTTGGCAGCTACGACTGCACCACCTGTCCATCGCCAAGGATGTATGCCATCTCATCTCATTCTACTCCCGCCAATTCAGTGCGGGTGGGCCGACTGACAAAGGACCCTGCTCCTCACAGATGCGCCCATAAGAAACTCTACTTACGATGCAGCCACGTAAAGCTGCTCAAGTATAAAATGACCATATGCGGGTAGTACAGGGGAATGGAAGAAAGGGGTACAGGGACGCAAAACAATCAAGCCATTTGCTGGAGAAAATGACTGTGTGCAAGAAAACACAATGAGCATGCGGGACAAACACAGAGGAGTAAACCCTACAAACATCACAAAAGGTAAATAGAAATAACTACTATTGGGTAATAGGAATAGTGCCCTGCACTTCAATCTCAGTTACTGGTCCCCACCAGTATGGTAATTGTAATGCATAAAGAATATCATTGACAAATAATAATGATTCTTGTATGGTTTCTTTCTATATTTCTTTATTCTTTTGATGAATTGGTTGCACAGCAATACAGCCTATAGCCAACATGTGTTTCGCACTCACTATCTCTTCTTCAGGGCTGTTATAATATAGAAATCATAAATCAGTGTTTATACAAAAATTATTATGAAAATCCTTTTCTAAAACACACTGTACAGGGTTATTCCAACCTAGAATTTTTGAAGTGTTTTATACAAATCACAAAGATAACATAGTATAGCATACGTTCGGGCGGTGTGGCACAGTAGCGTAGAAGCACACACGACACAGTAGCCTACTGGTGCTGTGCAGCAAATAACTTCTTTTAGAGGTCATATGGCACAGCCAACATTCATATTGGATCTGGTGTTGAGAAACACACTATGCTACCAATAACACTGAACTAACCATTAACATTAGGTTCCGCAGCAGCGTGCTGCCCGGTGGAAAGTGTGTTGATGCCTTGTATAAGGTAGTAAGTGCAATTACGTGTCCGGCTACTACTTCCCTGCACAGCATAAGCTCTAACTGGAGCTGCACGAGACACTACAAGTGCATACTGATGCGGCGCAGAAAATGCAGTTTCATATTGATCCTGCTTAGTACCTTAGACCCATACCGCTGCTGCACATATTGGTTCAAAAAATATAGCTCTTTGCAATTCATTCTGATACTGCTCAGTACAGTACAGGCGCATGCGGTTTACTGCTGAGCACTACCCTAACTTTGCAAAGGGCATTCAACTGCATGGCAACATGTGTTGCTGCATTTTTTTGTATCTTTTGAACCATCCAAACTAGAAATAATGTTTTTTACTGTTAAAATCTGAAGACTATGTGGCAGATGATGGATTATATGGCAAGTGCGGAAAATCTATTATGAGAATATCTCCACGGCCGCACAATTCCAGTGACCCTGCGTATGGAGCAGTAAGCTCATGGCTCAAGCATGTAATGTTAGGCAGTAGGGTTTACTGCTGCTGCATAGCACATTTTAACCTCACAATGCTTCTGCACAGTAGGTAGCACATACTGGTACAATGCAGCACAGGTACAACATACCAACAGTGCAAAGCACGATGCAAGGGCATACTGGTACTGTGCAGTACGGTACGGTCACAGCCCGCTTGCCTCCGAAGGAGCAGATAGAATCACAGCAGCCTGATGAACACTGTGGGTGCAATATATCCCAGAGGTGGAAAAACTTGAAGCATGCACACATTTAAGCGAAAGTCTCAAACTGCTAATCCTCTTCTGGTCAGTCAATCTACCCCGTTCGAAAGTTGCGAATAAGGGTGGTTTAGAGAAGACAGTGGAGACCTTCCCTAACGTACAGAAAAAGGATGGATCTTAAGGTGCAGCAGCTGCTGGGAGCCTATAGGCTACAGGCCATATACTCTGTTAGATACGGAAAATGGAGATGTTAATGTAAACAAAAAGTTACAAATAGCGAGCTCATCTGGGAGTCTGGGAAGGACTGAAGAGTCTATCAGTTTTATGGATTTGAGCCTATGGAACCCTTTCCCACCCCTATCTGCTGTTAACAGTCCCTACTGTTCTCAAAATCGCATATAGTAGTATTTTACTTTATTGTTGGATTATTTAAAATCTTACAATATACAATTACAAAATTACTTTTAGTATAAAAACAAATAAAGAAGTAAAAGAACATTCATCTTAAACCTCAGTTAAAAAAATCCTTAGTATTGTTCATTTAAGACTTAGTCTGCTAGTTTTGTTTTTATCATTAATAAAAACTTTACAAAAAGGTAGCATTCATGCCTATGTCATTTGATTGAAGACAACATTTCAGGGCTTGCCTACATGTCCGTATTCCTCGTACATTAAAAGGGACTTTAAGTAGTTTTATCCTTTCATTTTGAAGTCCTGGACAAATACAGAGCAAGTGTACAATATTCTCCTCTCCACTATTACATAGTCTACAAAGTGTACTCCTTTCAGAGGTTTTCCAAGGCGGGAGATGGCAAGTTCCCGGAAGGATTCCAAATCTTGCTTTGAGAAGGATTTGTTTGCTGTTTCCTGACCACGGTATTTCCAAATAGTCTTGAACCTTCTTTGTTTTATATCCATTTATTATTGTCCAGGCATGTTTTCTTTTAGTCAGACTATCTTTGTCATTTACAATTGATAGTAAGTCTGTTGTTCTATTAATTATTTTCTTAAAAGGAACCATTGGCTATGGCATTATTCCAAATTGAGGTTACTGCAAACTCTTCTACAGCTTCATTAAGAAAATTCCATGCTGCTGCCTTTGTGTTATTGCGTATCTCCTTCCACAGTAACTGTGATATTTGGTTATCTTGATCATTTTTAATCCGGTTCCAGGTTTTGATAAAATGACCCTTCCTGGCATAATATTGATTAGTTAAGCCAAACTAGAGTCTAATTTGAGCTGGCGAGGCATTTGTTGGGAGATGAAATAGTAATTTATAAGTTTTAGATACAGCATTATTTATTGTTTCCGTATCCCTTCCCATTAGTGACTCATTGCCATATGTGATTGTTGGTAGTAATCTTGCCCCTATAATCTTTAGAAACGGCCCATATGTGTGGTTGCCCAGCGATTTCTGCAAGATTCTAAATTCAGCTGTTAGGGAGTTTGACTTCTGAATATCTCTTAATTGCGGTTGGAAACTACCCTTCTCATCAAATAGTACTCCCAGGTATTTGTATACATCGACTTGCTCTAGTTTGGTGTTTCCACATACCAACTACATTTTTGCCTTAGTTTTTTGCTCTTGGCGACTATCATGATCTTAGTTTTGGTTTCGTTAATCACCATCCCGTTTTCCCTTGCATAGGTACATGTTCCAGAGATTAGTCGCTTGAGCCCGATTTTTGTTTGGCTTAACAGGATGGCATCATCTGCATACAATAATTTTGAAATATGCCTATCTGCTAGTTTTGGAGGGTGTGCATTTAGTTCACCTAGGGTCCTTGACATATCCACCAAGAATAAATTAAAAAGAAGGGGGGGGGCAAATACACATCCTTGTTTTAATCCTACATTGGCTGGGATTTCATCCGACAGGGTTTTCCCATCCCCCATCCTTACCCAAGTTTTACTATACAATAGCTGGATCATTCTTAATAAGGTAGTTGGAATGTTAATTTCTCTGAACGTTTTCCAAAGTAAATTATTTTGAACACAAACGAAGGCTGATTTAAAATCAATGAAACAGAGATACAAGGGCTGTTTAAGACTTATTCACTTGTCCATTAATAAATCGATAGTGCTAGGATGTTTGTAGAAGTCCCTAATCCTTTAACAAAGCCAGTTTGATTCAATGGCAGGATCTTAATTTCTACTGCCCAATCATTCAGCTCATTAAGCAAGATCCTTGCAAACAACATGGCATCAGTATCTTGGAGTGTGATGAGCCTGTAATTTTCTGCGAGTGCCCAGTTCCCTTTTTTGTAAATTGGCGTAATTAGTGATCCACGCCATGACTCCAGGATAGCGCCTTTTTCAATAACTTCATTAAATACCTTTTCTAATTGCGCTGCCCATAAACCCGGATTTTCTTTAAATAGGGCAAAAGGAATACCATTCAGTCCTGGTGCCCCATCTTTCTGTTTTTTTAATTAATTTTCTCAGTTGGTCTTTTGTTACTACGATTGGAATTTCGTTATCACCCTCATGGTATCAGTCGGTTGACTCATTTTTTTCTGTTGCCAAACCGTTTTGGTTAAAATGATTTCCAAGAAATGTCGTCCATTCTTGCTCAGTTAGACTAGAGGAAACAACCCTTTTATTTGGTCTTGCCAAACCATTTATTATTGTCCAGAACTCTCTTGTGTTTGACTGTTTGCTTGCATGGTATATTTTTGCCCAAAGTGCTTGTTTTGCCTGATTTTTCTCATTCCATATTAGTTTCCTCAAATTTTGATTTGCAGCTTTATGTTTGCATGATATTTCCTGGTTAGGAATAGTTTTCTTAATTTGCCTTATCCTATTCCGTGCTCTTTTTAATTTAGTAATGGTATATGGCAAGTTTATGTATGATTTATTTTCTTTTCGATCGTCATTTTGGTTAATTTTGTCCCGTCGCATTTGATATTGTGGTTTAACCAGCATTGTAGTAAATTTTACCCATTGTTCTATCGAGGTTTCAGGTGATCTTACATTAAAGCACATTTCTGATATTTGGATAACTTGGTAATTCATCACATCCTTTTTCTTAGTAGTCCAAATTAATTTTTTATAGTTTACTGTTCCAATGTGACCCGGGACAGTTTGATACGATTGATTTGCCTTATTCATAAGGTTAATCGTTATTGTCTGCTGGCAGTGATCACTATCCGTTACTTCCTCTATTTGATATGCAATTATATTATGGAAGGCGTTAAGAGAGATTATTGTGTAGTCGATCCTTGACCTTGACTTATTATTAGAATATGTATATGCTGGAGGGGTATCTTCTTTAAAAATCGACCATTTAGTATACGAAGGCCCATTGCTTCCATGTCTTTGACAAAAGATAATGCAATTTTATTGCTAGAAGGCGAGGTTTCTATTCCTAGGTCCTGTTGAGGAATAGACCATTGATAATCCTGTGTTTGACAGGTATCATCCCTTGTGAAAGATGGCATCAGATTAAGGTTAAAGTCCCCAGACATAATGTACTCCGCTAGAGGGTCTGAAAGCATTAAATCCATAAGAAGGTTATATAATATACCGAAAGTTGACAGCCTACTAGGGCCTGTTGGCTGTATATAAACATTAATCAAATAAACAAACTTTAGTTCCTGTTTCGTTGTTTTATATTTCAACTTAATTATTAGAATATTTGCACTTTTTGACTCGAGTCGTTCATGTTCAACCTGTAAGTTCGTTGAGATGAAGATAGCTAGGCCTCCGCTTGGACGGCCAAATTTGTGGTTTTTAATTGCATGTTCAAAATGACCTTTGAATCCATGTAGGACAAATGGTTCGGTTTCCCAAGTTTCTTGTAAGGAGATAATTTGAGAGGGGAGCAATATGGAGTCTATATGCGCATTATAAATCTTTGCTCCCACCCCATTTATGTTCCATGAACACATTCGGACTAGACCTATCTCCTCTACTTTGGCTATAGAGCAGCTAGTAATATTAGATCATCGTTCATTATTACTGTATAGTGACTTGGTGATTAATTTTTCATCTATTACAGAGTTTTTACCCATATCCTTTTGAGACAACCATTCTCCTGCTTTCTTGGGTGATTTTCCCCGGGTATTTTTTAGTACTGGAATTATTTGTCTGTCTGTTCTAGCATGCTTGGTATTCTCTTAATCAATAAGCGTTGTTGGATAAACCTTTGGACTTTGTTTCATAATTAGTATACCCCAAGCTTTAAATGTTTGATGTTCTGTCAGGATCAATTCCGCTATTACCGGGGAATTTAGTGTAATTAGCGTGGGAGCCTGTAGACTGTTTCCTGTCATAAATTCAATCGAATAGATATCCTCACTCACTACCTTAGAGAGGGGTGAAATTGACTTGAATAGTCTGAGTATATTGCCTCTATTCAGGGTATCTTGGCTACCTCAAGATTCAAATTCCGGTTTGGAGATAATTTGTACATTATTATTTGGTGAGCAAGTATACAGCGGCTTGTTTTGAAAGTAATTCTTTTTACCCCTTGACTGCTTTCTATAACCAACTGGTCCCATTCTGTAGTTTTTGAATTATCTTTGTCTTCGTCACTTATAGTGGATTTGATGGATAATTCTGGCTTTTCCTCACCATGTTGATATTGCTGGTTAGTAGTTTTTGTTACTACTTTTATTGGGGTTTTATCCTTCCTTCTTAGTTGTCTGTTCGCTAGTGGGCCAATCGCTTCTTCCTCCTCCCATTCGAGTATCTCTTCATCCAATTCAAACGAATCATCAAAATCTCATATGGTTACAGCAGCTGCCAACACTGTCAATACTGCCGACTAAGCAATGAGTACATTAGCTATACCAGCCCCAGTTCAACAGGCAGCAAGGCCAAAAGAGACAGCAACAAACATTCACTCTGTTTTTACAGGAACTACGGAAGATACAATCACAAGAGATTGCCTCGCTGCATACAAGATTGTCGCAAATAGAGGATGCAATGGAAAAAGTCCCAGAGCAGCTAGCTGAAGCCGAGCAACGTGTTTCCAGCCTAGAGGACAAGGTGATCATTCGTGAGTAGGAAATAATACATATCAGGCAAAATATGGGAGGTACTAGAATCAAGGCTGCAAGACATGGAACATTATAAATCTGTGGTCAAATTTACGGATATTGGGGGTTCCGGAAGCAGTAGAGGGGCCACAGATTCGGGACTGGGTCCAGACCTTGTTGGAAAAAGCCATCCCAAAACTATCAGGCGATCTAACGATCACAAGAGATCACCGGGTACCTTTCCACCGCCCCAATAACGCGAAATATCCACGCACTATTTTAAGGCAATTGAAAAGAGAACTTTGTCAACAGGAGAAATTCCAGAATTCAAAATATTTTCGGATATGTCCGCAATAGCAGCTAAAAGGCGGAGAGAATGTATCCGAATGATTGATATTTTCAAGTCTAAAGGGGCACAGGCAACTATCGTTCAGCAATCAAATTTGAGGGTTCTTGTAAATGACAAGTTCCATTTACTGGACAATGTAGCAAAGGCGCAAGAACTGCTTCAGCTGATATCGAATTGATGAGAATATTTATTTGCAGCTAAGAATGTAGTTTGCTGATTTACGATTTAATTCTCTTTCCTTTTATTCTTTTCTTTTCTTTTTTTGGGGGGGGGGGCATGACAGGTGGAGAGCACTATGGCACCCAGTACACTACAAGGGGGTTGGGAGGAGATGTGGGCCATTCTCCCACATTTCTCACAGGGTGGGGGTCCAGATAGAGAGAGATCGAGCTTTCATGGTGGAGGAGGGTTGGCACTGGGTAGGGAAGGGAGACTTGCAGGATGCAAAAAGGCAATAGTTCATCTAAACGCCAATACGTCCACATGACACTAGTAACAATCCAGAATCAATACAGTACAAGCAATTTCAACTAAAACATGTACTATAAAATTAGCGTCTTAACATGTTTTAAAGTGCGGATAGATCTAAGACTACAAGATATTTTGAATATGATCGGTCTCCTCTGATGGCTTCTTATCAGCGGGCAACTAAGGACTCTGTAAGAATCCTCTCTTTTAATGCCAATGGTCTTAATAATAAAATACAAGCCCGGGCTGTCGAAGGATGGATGAAAGGCAATATCCCAGATATCATATTGATACAGGAAACGCATTATGTAGATAACAGGAAATTCTCAGGTAACACGTTTCAGCAATGGGCAAATAGCCATTTCTCATCGGCAAGTGAGGTTTAAAGGGGGGGGGGGGTCGCAATCTTTTTTAACACATTATTCCCTTTTCAGATTTTATATTCTCAAATAGATAAAGAGGGAGGGTGGGGGTTAGTTAATGGCTCATTTAATGATACTAGACTAACCATAGCCACGATTTATGCCCCAATGGAAGATAAACCTGCATCCCTGTCGGATCTGTATCACTCATTGCTGCTACTTCCTGGTATGATCATATTAGGTGGGGACTTTAACTTCCTACAGAATCATGTTTTGGATTCATCTTCCGGGGTTCGGAAGAAAAATATTCAGGGTACGGGTGAGGTTTTATCGGAGTGTATGGAAAAACGAGACCTGATAGATAGCTAGTGGGTAATATTTCCTACGAAAAAAGAATATTCGTGCTTCTCAGCCAAATAGAAAACTGTTGGTAGGCTGGACTATTACTTAATTTCTAAAAGACTTACTTTAGTTAATTTTACCTATATACAAAACAGATTCTCAGATCATGCTCTAATAAATCTTGAAGTGTCTGGACTCGAGAGGGACCAAAAATCCCCTAAATGGACATTTAATAGAGAGCATCTAGAGGATGAAAATTGGTGTAAGGAAATCCAAAGGGGGATTGCAAGCTAT
This sequence comes from Lissotriton vulgaris, assembly GCF_964263255.1. Lineage (NCBI taxonomy): Eukaryota > Metazoa > Chordata > Amphibia > Caudata > Salamandridae > Lissotriton > Lissotriton vulgaris. The sequence continues at coordinate 1,732,229,871 of NC_141694.1, read as the reverse complement.
TTTCATATAAACAGAAATACGGCCAAGATAGAAAAAGTGTGTGAGGCTTTTAAAGCCACCATTCATGGATCGATAACATCTAAACAGATTGCAACTAGACAAGCTCAAACTATAATGAGAGCACAACTTGAAGCTGAAGTCAAAAACCACTATGATAATTTTATCTTTATGCAATTTTCTTTTTTTAGACATTCCAACGCGGTTCAAATGAAATTTTTAAAGCAGGGTAAGGGTTGTTTTCTACGTTTATTTGGGCATATAAGGTATCTAGACTCGCTATGGATGCACTTTATTGACCTGGTGAAGATGGGGGTTTAGCTCTTCCTGACTTGAGGGAATATTACTTTGCAAACATTGCACATACCATGCACAGAACAATGAAGATTTCGAATGTATTAATAGATATGATAATTTCTTCTTAGATCTAATCCACCAAGAATATGAAATTAAGGAATTTAAGCGTTTAACATAAATTCCCCAAAAAGTCAGATATAAAACATTACAATGGAACATTAAGCGAAAGAAAAAAACTGTTTAGACATCATGCGATCCCCAGTATTAATGGAGAAACCTTTCTCTACGATGCATTCATAGGCCAAGATTCACTGCTAGATCCGGCGGGTATAGCCAAATGGAGAAGTCAGGGTTTTAGCAAAATAGGGGACTTTTTAAATGGGAACTAGAAAATCTAGACTGAAATGGAGACATGTACTTAACATAGTAAAATACCTCTTCAACGGTCCTTTATGAGGGTTAGACATTTTCTGCAGGAACTCAATCCTATACACATTAATGAGGCCAGCGAGTTAGCAGGGCAATTGCTAGTCCCTAAAAAGCGCAATGCGATCAGTGGCTGGGCCACCCTCCTTCAAGGTCGGGCGGTAGGTAAGCTATATTTGAAAGAGCAGAGAAAATGAGAAACCCAGGAAGGGCTACAGATCTCCAACCTTGGCCTGGAATCAGATCAATAAGTTTAATTACTCTTCATTGAAAGCGGCCAACCTTAGACAAATGCAATAGTCTTCTAAGTGGCTCTTATATTGAACGCCAGATTTTCGACATAAAATAAATGATCAGATTTCTGCAAACTGCTTCCGCTGCAATATGGAGGGAGGAGGGAAGTGGACACATATCATCTGGGAGCGCTGAAAGGTAAATGGATTTTGGAAAGCAATTAATCGGTATTGTTTTAACAGATTGAAAGACTTGTGTTAGGATACTCTCCCAGTTTAATAGCTAATCTACTGCAAAAAACAAACAAATATATATTGTGTTTCTGGTAGCTCGGTCATTGATCCTTCAAAGGAGGCGATCAAATGATATTCCGACTTTCCAGCAGCTACTATGTAAATTAAATAGGATCAAGGAATGTGAAAGAAAATATGCTCTAAGATCGGGTTCATATAAAAAGTTTGCGAAACTATGGTAAAATATGCGCTAAGAGAGTACTAGTGATAATTTTAATATGTATTGGCACCTTTAGCCACAAGTAACTAGACCTATGTCCAGAACACGAACATGCACGCACCAATAACACACGGTGCGTGCAGGAGCAGCAGGAACATCCAAGCAGCAGGAACATCCAAGTGGCAAAAACCGGTAAAAGTGCCATGATTGACAAGTTCTGTTTGTCAACCCCTCCCCTCCCCAAACTAGAAATCAACACGGAAGGTATCAAAGTAGGAGACTGAGGTACATAGACAAAGATTTACAGGTCTGGTCTCAGCAATATGGTGTGATTTTTCTTTTACGGCAAGCATATGCCACAAAATAAAACATGAAGCCACCCACACATGGCAGACATAGGCTTGCAATAAAACAATTACATTAAAAATAAATAAACAACCTTCACAAGAAATTTTATAATACACTATTGCCGCTTGCTAGCAAGAAGTTGTGCTTGGAAGAAGTATACAAACTCTGCATAGAAACAATTTTTAATGCACGACATGATACTAATTTTGCTAAGAAAAGGAACTGCTGGCTTCGAATTTCTATAACCAGTTTAAAAACATAAGGACGAGAAGGAAAACTTCAATAAATAAATTAAACAGATCAATGGACGAAAATGGCTGAGTCAAAGCACCTCTATGAAGTATACATGTGTGCACGTTTTATTTATTGCACGTGGCTTGGCATAACAGCTAAAGAAGTGTGTAGGCTAGACCTCCAATAAGTCCTCTCCTTACGTATACTGCCATGGTTTATAGGCTAACTGAGCGACTAGAGTGAAGGCTTAGCAGATGACTACATGAGTAAAGGAAAATTGTTATGCTTTGCCCATTCTAACCTAGTGGGCCAGTTGCCACTGTTCATAGTTTAATCTTATACACCATGTACCCATGAAGCACTGCACGTTTAAACTGGCCAAAGATTTCAGATGCAAAGCTCCCTCCCCAGCAGAGCATGAGCTGCAAGCAAAAACGTTAAGACACCCAGCCACCACATAAGAGAACTTTCCTGGACACAGTTTCTATTCAAGGATCGGTGCTACAAAACTGGAAGACAAACACTCCACTAAAGCAGATGCAGGGATGTGGAATTCCTATAGCCCGACTCCCGGGACATATTGTTTGGGGTCAAGGGCAACAAGTTTTCAAGTGTATTTTGTCCTTGGGACAAGTAGGTCCAACCCCCTACAACACAAACCCTTTGGCCGCCAGTTTACAGTATCACTTTATGGATCAGGAAAGGGGTCTGCAGTTTAGGTAATATTTGTGTCCATGTGTTCAATGCTGTTCAAGCTTGTATTTATGGTTCATTAATGCAAAGCCTTTATTATTAGGGTGAGAACTAAAAGTAAACACTGTAAGCTCGGCCTGCATTACTGACGGTGGTTTCAGTTTAAATGTGTATACACGTTTTAAAAGTTTAGTAATATGATGTATAATACTCCCAGAATGCTCTCTTATTATATGCAAATATTTGCCGAAGCTTCAAAGCAAGAGTGATGATTCTTTGCTTTCAAAATAAAATGTTTTTAAAAAAAATGCAAGTAGGAAAAAAAAACCATTTTGCTACTGTAAGATTTTAGGTACCATATCTTTGCAGCATCATTTAGCAACATGTTGATGTATGCTTGTATTTCCCCACAAATATTCATAATTGAAAATCAGTGTAACCAGTTTAAATACGATTACCGGAAACAAAAATAAACAAGCATTGACAAAGCCAGTAGGTCTGAAATTGGTGGTCAGCCTTTTGGTTATGTCAATGCGTGACTTTTTCAGGCATGGTTTTTGTAAAACCATATCTGTGCGGGAGCTGCTGGGCCCTCACCATTCTAACAAGCATTAGCAAAAGCAAAAATTGTTTTTGGTCTCAAAAAGCACACATTGCCACAGCAGTTCCGGGCACTGAACAAAACTTTTGTGCAAATATGCTCCTTGTCAAAGAGCAGAATACTGTCACTGACAGTGAAGCCATCTGATAGACGGAGAGAAAAAGAAAGCGAGAGAGAGACAGAATGTTATTAAACACATTAGGTCATGGTTAACGCCAGGCCTAATTAGAAGCCCAATTATTAATGTCTCAAAAGTGCATCTATGGAATACATCCTTGCATTAAGTGCACATATACAGTTTCAATGAATTTACAAGAATTTACAAAAGTAGGCAAAGAAATAGTACTCCTAGAAATTATTTGTGAACTGCGTTTTAGCATGAGCACATGTGCATGTGTAGATTGGCTCATGTGAAAATCTTAATGTTTCAAGTTCACTTTTCCTCTAACCACTTTTTTCCCAACCCTGGAAGAAGTTTTACATCTGCGACTGTCGGGAGTAAATTTCCAACCTTTTTTAGTACGGGAAAAGATTCGAAAAGAGTTGGTGCAAACCCAACACACACGTTAGTAGGTTTGCACTGACTCAAAAGGGCATTCCAACCCTTGAACTATTTCTTACCAATACCTTCAGCCCAGTATGTAGACCTGCAGAAACGTGGCAGCATAAGGGAATTGCTAGTATGCAACCCTACAATGGTACGAGCCCTGACATAATTAGAGAAGTTATATCAGAACTCTTATATCATGAGATTGCAGACGTAATTTGTCGCTGCATTACATGGCACAAAAGGGACAAGTGGATTTTGTTACAGGGCAAGTAGATTTATGAAGCAACCTGCCCCATGGACAAGTAGATATTTTATTAAATTCCACACCCCTGCAGATGTAAGCATATTTGGTAGTACGCACAAACAATTCTCATTCAAGGCTATGAACAATTTTTATATTTAATAACTTGAGCCAATGTAAGGTGACAAAGGCAGAATGAATCCAGACACACTATTGTTTCCCAATAAAGTAACGCATGTAGGCTTTCCATTAGTAATAGTCACAAGTTCGACAGAGCAAACCTATAAAAGTAAGCAATGTACAATTTCTTGGGACCAAGTGGCAGCATGTCTTTTGTGTAGAGGACAGGTTTTTTACTTGAACAGGGAGTCCTATCACATATACTGCCAATTGTGCCGCACCTTAAAAGCTGACCTCTGAACATTTACAACTGCTGCACATCAGATGGACAGCTTCACTACCACGCTTTCGCATGGTGCAGTACTTCGATCTGTGGAGAACTTACCTTTTTTTTTTTGCTTAAACAGAGATTTTGGAAATGTGGGCTAAATATCCCCTAAATTAGGTAAGAGTTCCGTTTCCCCCAAATCTAAAAATACATTGCCTCTAAATCCTGGGCAAACCGCTGACTTGTCCACTCAAGTCATATGATTAAAGTCTGTGATATTCTGCAAACATGACAAACACTGAATCCAACAGACTAAAACTGAACAATCCCAGACTTCGCTCTTCACTTGCTGCCAATTAAGAACTAAGTAGAAAAGAGAACTTTGCAGACTATTATGGCTAAACCTGCTTACACATCAGCACGCAAGCATCTCTTCAGTCAAACTCCCTAAACAAACACCGGGGCATTGTAATCTACTCCCTCCTCAGACTCAACACATCTGGCAATCCTATACTTGCAGTAAAGAGCAATCAAATCACCAAATGTATCACAAATGCCACATTCTTGATGCCTGTAACTAGAAGTACACCCACAGCTGAGTGAAAAGGGCAATCAAAGCTTCTTGTTTACAGAGTTTCTTCAGAGTAAACACCACTGGTCATTATCAAACCTGCATACGAGACATTACAGAAACTAAGAAATAATGTAGCCCTGTGCCCTAGCCACGTTTCCGTTTGTATTACCCTACAAAATAAAACCAGCCGGGGCAGATGTCAGAAGTGGCAAATGGATGATCTTGGTTCAAATAGGAGAGGGAGCCATGAGCAGGGTTGAAGGTAACATCACTGTGGAAAAACCAGCTCGACTAATGATTCAAAGACATTGGGTGACCCACTCAAGCACCGGTTACGGTGTTGCGAATAGTCAGAGAATCATTCACTCAGGAATGTTGTGAAACAGGAGTGATCGCAGAGGCTCGGGTGTGCTGATCCGGCATGACTTAACATGCCTGTTTAAGTGGAGCGGCTTGAGATACAGTGTCCTGCAAGGAATATCGCAGAACCAAGATGGAGCATTAGCTTCAGAGATAGGATTGCGTGAACGGTTGAGGAGTGACATCACGGTCATAAGATGGCACTGATGGAGCAATAGTTTAATTACACCAGTGTAATACCAAGCAAAAACAACTTATTTCATCATATTTTATTTGTGGCGGTGGTAATGAGAAAGAAATGCATAAGCCACTTTGCAGCGATTCAAGAGCGCTTCCAGGAAGGAGGAGATGCTGACCATTTATCGGATTTCTCTGAGCGGTATGACAACCATAGGCTGCATAAAATATGACAACTTTCAATCCCCTGCAGAAACGGATGATGTGACATTCCAAAGATTGGAGCCATATTTGTGGCGTGATCTGCCTAGCACATACAAAGGAGGCAGATGGAGAATAAGTATAGGCACTAGGAAGATTGGCAATCCATTAGGACAGAAGTTCTTAACCTTCTCACTTTTTTGGATCTCCACTGAATCAGTAATGGAAGCTAGGGTCCACTGCCTAAACAAGTTTTACAATTTGAACCTCAAAACAGTGCACAAAAATATAGAAGCAAGTATGCATCAATCAAATACACAACATATGCAATATTCTATCTAATTCACATAAAACATGCAAAACTCGAAATTGTAAAGGGGAGGGTGGAGCTCTTCAAAATGTAGTTTTGTTTTTAAAACATGAAGCAATATGGTAGACTCTAGCATATCACTGAGTTTTGTGCTCCTAATGATTTTTTCTTTTTGCCAGTACATGCAAGTGCTTCAATTGAAGCCACCAATAGTCATACTAGGTTCCATACTCTTTACTGTCGTTGCTGCCTCGAATCAAGATGAGGATACCAACTTAATTTCTAGTCTTTAATTTCCAATTCTCACTTTCAGAGCATGTAAATGCTTCAATTTTGTTTATTTTGTATATACTAATCAATCTGTTATTATTGAATTTCCTATAGACACAAATCCCTGAAGTAGGCTTAGCGGACCCTTAGGGGTTTAGGACCCCAAGTTAAGAAACACTGCATTAGGAAGAAGCCCACCATGATACAGTGAATGTACGACAGCTAGATGCAATAAATCACTGGAGGGGAAGCCATACAGAAGGGGGATGTAGAAAATAATACACCACACAGTTGTGGCACAACTGGACAGCAATGAAATAAATGCATTGGTAAAGTAAAGAGTTGAGTGGAGTCAACATTCAATGGTACAGACTGGAAATGTTACCAATCTTTGAATAACATTTAACGTACTCCTTGGTATACTTTGGAAGCATGTTCACAACGTTGTATTTGGATTTCGATACATGATTCCAGATGATGCCTAAAATCAAGCTTGTTGAAAGGAGGAAGGGAGATGATAAACCGAGAGGGACAGGACACAAACCGAGGAGTCTAACTGCACCCACTGATCAGTGGCACTAAACACACTCTGACAGTGCAAGACTTGAATTCTAAAAGCCATAAGTACTTTTTGCATTTGTTACAATAAAGTTATATGTTTTCAGAGAGTGCATTTTGACTAACACTACACTACCGTGATGCATGACGGCCGGGAACCGCCATGAGCATACAAGGGGTTAAATTGGAAAGGAAATAGTCTACTCTCCAAGGAGGACTATCATCATCTCTGCATCATAGATATTTTCCAACAATTGAGAATTATTTTAAGTCAAACAAGCTGAAGGTCAATGAAAAGAAACCTAAATTATTGAAAGTGCACAAAAAGAATACAATTTCAAAATAACAAGGACTACAAACGTGAATAATTCTGCACATGCGAGATTAACAATAAGGAGGTTTTTGATGCAAAACAGATGGATTATTGCTTATGGGACAGAATTATGGACAAAAATAATTAACTAGCCAAAAGGAAAAAACGTGCAAGAAAAATTTGGAAATACTTCAATAACAAAAAGAGTGTGAATAAGCCCAATTAATTGTGCCATCATGAGATATAAGTCACACATAGACCACAGCGGTTGGTTACACTTATTCAAGTCATCTTTTGCTTTCTACTATGAAATTAACTTGATGAAGATGGAAATTTCATTACATCCAAGTGTAATCTGTCAAGCCCCATCTTGCATGTACACCATTAACAGCGTTTTCAAGAAATGTAATAAGAGAGCAAAACAAAGTGAATCAGCCATGGAGAGCTTGAAACAGGTGCCACTGAAAGATTTTCAGCCTTGATTGAAGAAGTCAGCCTTACAGGTTAACATTAAAATCACTGAAAGACAGGAGACTCTACAGCTGGTAGGAAGATAATCTTCCCTGTAGGAAACTAAGTTTGTGTTGCCGTACCCTCCACTCTCTTCAGCCCCCACGCTCTGCCTCGTATCTGGTGCAATTTTGACTGAAAGTGTGCTAAGTTCCTGCTAACCAGGTCCCCAGTACCAGTGTTCTTTCCCAAAACTGCATGATTGTTCCACAATTGGCAACCTCTTTAGGATCCCCATGTAAGTCCCTAGTAAGTGGTACTCCTGATAGCTAGGGCATTGGACCAAAAGCGGGTCCCTAAAGGCTGCAGCACGAATTGTGCCACCCGAAGGGACCTATCACCTAGCTCATGCAAACTGCCCATCTTGGTGCAGAGAACACTGAATAGTCAATATGGCACGCATCCCTGTGTGTCATGCCTGCCAGCACTGCATGTGGCATAGGTAAGACAATCCTACGGCAGGCCTTGAAGTCCTATGGCAGGGTGCACTATACCCATGTGAGGGCATATCTGCAAGAGTGGATATACCACAGTGATATCAAAGTTAGCCAGTAGATATTACCAGTGCACAGGGAAGACATAACAAGTACATTGTCTGTGTCTTTTCCAGGGCTGCTGCGCCAGATTGTCATCTTCCTCTGCGAGATCAGGAATGGCACCACCAAACCCTCCCCAGCCATCTCGCCAGTCCAGAGCCTCCTCCGGGCCAGTGAAATACCAGGTTTTTAGGTCGAGCTGGCGTAAGCAGCACGAAGCGCTGCTGTCTCCAGCGAGCTCTATTGTTAGGGACTTGCTTTGGAAGTGGGACAGGAGATGGGCACGCGCATTGCGATTTGAGCAGGTGTACGCGCACGTACACCCACGCGCTGTGCACATCTCCTGTCCCGCTTCCAAGACAAGCCAGCCTCTTGCAATCGCAATCACACACACTCCGCCCACCCCCTTCTCTCTCTAAGCTCCACTCACCTGGCTCTTTTCTTTTGTCGCGACTCCCCTGGTGTTATCTCCGCCGCATCACCTGGCACACGCGGAGCTTCCCTCACTCATGGGAGCCCCGCACTTGCAACGGCGGCCTCAGCTGCCACTTCTGCTCCTCCTGACGTGTGCAGCCACCACTATGCTCTCCCTCAGGCATGGGAGCCCCGTGTCACCACTGCTGCTCTCTGCCAGGCACTCCGTGGGCGTGGGGTTCCTGCGGAAGTCCCGCCCCACGACCGGTTTCACGCTCCCGAACTTCCGGTTTTCGTGCAGGGATATCCTTCACCATCACTCCACTTTATGGCAATCTCTTCGTGTTTGCCGGTTCATGGTTGAACCATTTTATTTACTGTTTTTTCACTATTTTTTTTGTTAATTTTGGGAAGAGACCAACGCATTCCATGTTCTTGAGATTTTGTGATGTACCCCACTGTGATCTAGTGGTTAATGTGTGGTGTACGCTTTCACAATAGTGAATACTTCACAAAATGGAGTCAATGGGACTTTCCTTCAGAGCCACATTTATTTGATTATTCATGTGAGGAGGTTATTGCTTTCATGTTGTTGCCTTCGAAGACAAATAGCACTGTGATCAGTGTGTAGCCATCCAAGATTTGGGCTTGACATTTGATTCTGAGTTGATGCTAACGCAGGTCATGATGACGTCCAGTGTATGGTCTGCCAAATGTGTATGGCTGAAATTACTAGGTTGGCACATAGAGAATTTAGGGCTCACATTCATAACATAAGTAGTAAATATGTGCTTGTACAAATATGTGCAGATGCAATACTTTCTGCAAATCACAATTTCCTGGAGTACGCCTGGAAAGCTGCACCAGTTGCAGGCTTCCAGAGATACTACTTTGAATGTCATATTACGTTCCTACTTACTAGTATTCCCACAATGCAGAATGGAATGTACAGTTTAAGTCCACATAGGGGGGAATTAGTCCCTACATTCATTTGCATTTTTTTCCTTTCAAATGGAAAAACGATTTCCTCCTGTTTCCCCATTAAGTCTGAAGGTAATTCGTTCCCCTTTGCATTTTGTAAGTTACTTAATTAAGCCCTTTGCAGGAACAAACCTCACAGTGTTGCAAGGGTCAATGGGTTGAGCATTAGTCTGTTAACTCTCAAAGCTCTCACAATTGTAAGAGTTCACAAACTGAAGGCAAACCACTCCTTGATTTGCCTGCTGTCCACTACTGGTTTATAATTTACTCTTATGTAACTGTATACAGATGTGACAAGCAATTGAGCAGGAGTGCATTAGCTCTGGCTTTGCTTGCTATTGTGGATATCTAGCAGACATAAATCCCGTCCATTCTCAACATATATTTAAAGTCAAACAAGATTTTGTAAAATCAGGTCCCATCTTTTGAACGTTTCTTTTATGTCCTGTTTCACCTACTGTTTGTCTGTCCAATGGTTCAAACCACCCAGTAGCAACGCTATTGGCAATAGCGAGCGCGCCACCCCCCTTAGAACTAACCCCACTCACCAGGCTCTTTTGTCGCTGCGCTGCTACAGGCTCCGTCACGCTCACGACTCCCCTGGCGTTATCTGGCACAGCGGGGCTTCCCTCACTCATGGGAGCCCCGCACTTGCATCGGCAGCCTCAGTCGCCACTTGCTCCTCTCTGCCATGCACTCCGTGGGCGCGGGCTTCCCGCAGCAGGCGGAAGTCCCGCCCGACGACAGGCTTGACACTCCGGTTTTCGGGCCGGCGGCGGTGATACCTTAACTGCTCTTGTTAATTGAGAGAGAGCATCCTCTTTTGTTCTACACATGCTTATTGCAAATCAAATAAGAAGACGAACCGGTAAGAAACCTAGCCGAGAACTATATAAAAACCATATTTTATTTCTCAAGCAGCTTATTGAAATTTCGCATGCAATTCCCCAATTCTCCAAAAATGCTTGAGACTTTTGTTAAAGATGGTGCCATGGTGAGTCACTCGTCCATGATGCACCCTCTGCATCTCGTGCATTTCCGAGTTGCCCCTCAGAGTCGCTGGTAATAGATCGATGAGGTGGGGGCGTGCTCAGGGTCTTTTGGAAATGCATAACGTAGATATTTTCTGTCCTGTGTTTGCACGGTGGGTTCACTACAGCACTCGTTTAGTTTCCTTTCCGTGAGTAAAGGCTGATCGCCGTTCCGGCCCTGCGGAGAACTATTGCTATGAGTATTTTTTGGGTGCCCATTTTTGCAGTGCTGCATTCCACATGTTTTGTGACAGACGAACTATTGCGGTGCTCAGTGTATCAGCTGCGGAGCGGGGGTTGAAGTATGGTTGTGGCAGCTGAACTGCACCTTAGAAGTTGTGTTGTTTCGGCGTAGGTTGCAGTGTCCACGCAGGGTCTGTGCTCTGTTTGGGCTTCCCATACTTTGCACTGCGGTGGTCGAGGAGCGGATTTTCAGGTGACAATTGGGCTTAGTGACTTTAGGCTTGTGTCGTACTCTCGGGGTCAGCTTTCACTAATCACCAACAGGTTTGCTCTTCGTGCTTTAGGACATGCACAGTGCCAGTGTGGACATAACCATTTTGCGATAGTAACTGCTGAACACCGATGCAGCGATGTGAGTAAGCTTTTACTCCCTTTCTGCACAGAGCCAGGGATGATACTGCGCTGATGATTCTCCCGCCTCATCTACTGGTGGCCCCAGACCTTCAGATTTTTGTTGGCTTTGTGTGGAGGGGAGGCATCAATTTGGTTAGAGATGTACGTGTGGCAGTTGGAGGAAATGAAGCATGGAGGTCATGATTGGCTGTAAAACTGGTGTAAAGAAGCTCCTGGTTAGGGAGTGGATATGCTGTCAGAGAGCCCCACGCTAATTCTTCAACACAATACAATGGAACTAACTTGCGGTCAACTTTGTGCAACAAACTACCCCACCCCATCCACCACCACCGCATCCACCACCACCACACCCAACACATCCACTAACACTACCACATCCACCACCACCACTTCCACCACTTCCACCACCACTTCCACCACCACCACCACCACCACCACCACATCCACATCCACCAGCACCTCAACCACCATATCCACCACCACCATATCCACCAGATCCACCACCACATCTGTGTGTGTGTGTGTGTGTAGCTGCAAATGCAATGTTCTTGGATTTTCATCACAATAAAATACACTGAACATAATCTTCACAAAAGTTATTTACAAACGTTTAAGCTTTTGCGATTATAAATTACAGTAACTTTTAGTTAAGTATTAATTATTAAAAAAATTTTAAGCCATTGTTATTTGTAATATCAATACATCTAAGTCACGTAAATACAACACACATTGCATTACAAATGCTATAGGTGTCACATTTGCGAAAGTTAAAACTATTGGCATTGTAACTGACAAAGCTATTCATTTCGCTATTTTCAAAACCAACACATAAATAAAAAATATACAATACCAATAGCTCAAACTTTCCTAATGCGAGACCTATTGCATTGCAAATGCTTGTTCTATCGGCCACTACAGTTTCGCCTGGAACATCATGGAGTACTTTATTTCATGCTCTCTCAATGTTTTCTTGACTTAAAGAAAGGACTGACGTATTCTCTGAACTCAGAGGGTAAAGTCCGGGAAGAAAGCAGCATTATCACATTGGACAGGGGGCGCACTACGAGCGACTATAGAATGACATCTCGATCACGGTAGTTAAAAATGCGTTCTATTATGGAGCGCAGTGGGGCATCCAGTCTTATTGGAGTGCCAAGAATTCTGTGGCCACAATTGAGTAGTAGTTTGAGAGGCTACGTGGTTGCAACGGTTTGATAATAAAGTCTTCCACAAACAAATTAACCCCTGGTCCCTCTGATCATTCGGGGACTCCTATTATATGGATATTATTTCTCCTACAGCAACCCTCAAGATCTTTCAACTTGGCCTCTGGGACACTAGTAGTAGCACAGCCTGAGTCTCTTTTGAACATGCACCTTTCCTGTGTAACCGGACTCATAGTATGGTTCTTACTCAAACAACGTCGCCCTTACTGGCAATTTAATTTACACCATTCACAGGGCAGGAATGGAGCCTACACATTTACAGTGAAAAACCTGTTTGCCTTCACAACTTCCCTTAATACACTTTTAGTCCCCAAGGAAGGTGTGAGGCAATTGCCTGCTGAATATGAAAAATAAGAGCCTGAACAAATGGATGCACTCGGAGATACATTTTGAGATGTACTGGAAAAATGATTTGGTATTTTTATTTGTGCATTCTTGGTTTTGTGGGTTTGTATTATCCCAAAATTTGTAAGGTTAAAGTGTTTCAATTAAAAATATATATATATTAAAACAATGCATTGGAAATAAAGCAGCAGGTCACAAGCAGGCCAAACAATGTATGCATGTATTTACAACGTTTAACATTGGGAAGCTGCCTACAATGCTCCCAAAATACTCTCCAATTAGATGGAAATGCGTGCAGCCGCTTGGAAGCATGATTGATACTTCATTGCTTTTTAATTAAAAAACGTACATAAAAATATACAACTAGAACAAATGTTTTGCTGAAATTCTGTGCAATTGTTGGTGCCATTACTCTGAAGCATAATCTAGTAAAACACGTTTGATACACACTAGCATTTACAAAAAATACTACTAATGGAAAAATCTGTGTAAAGTCAGTTGTGGTAATATGAGAAATGTGAACGTAAACAGGCAATGGCCAAGTGAATAGTCTAGTCAGTTGGTTATCGCATTTTAGTTTGGCAATGTGTGCTTTGTTTTGACATGGCTTTGGTAAAACAATATGTTTTGTGTTCGCTTCCAAACCCTCACCAATATAACAAAAACATTGGCTAAAACCCCAAAAATGTTCTGTGCCAGTGTCCCTTGTGAAAGAGTAGAATGCAGTCACACAGAGTGCAACTAACCATATACAAGGTTATATATATATATATTTTTGACTGGGGAAAAAAAGCTTTAATATTACGCCATAACTCAGAGGCCCAAATTTTAAATAAAGTCACAAAATGTAAACCATGGTATATATCCTTACATTAGTGCAGATTTATGACTTTCATGCATTTACAGAAGTAGATTTTCTAACTTTACTCCTAGAAGATGTTTGTGAACTGTAATTTAGCATCAGCAAATAGGCATGCGTATATTTGCTCATGTGAAAATCGTGTGAGATTTGCATGTTAAATTTCCCTACAACCTCTTTTTCCCACTCTGGCAAGGTTTACTCTTGCCCTTTATCAGAAGTAAATTTCCAACATTTCCTACTTTGTGAAAAGATTAGAGAAGGTTAGATTAAAACCCTTGAACACATGATTTTGTACGGGTACACAAACTCAAAAGGGCATTTCAACCCTAGAACTATAGCATCCAACTATGTTCAGTCCCAGTATTTAGATTGGCAAATGATGGCAAAATCAGGGCATTACTAGAACCCAAACCCTTCTATAAAATAATTCCTGGCATAATGAGAGGGACTATTATCCGAGCTATGATACAATGAGAATGTTGCCATAATTTATCATCTCACTAATTGGCACCAAGGGTTTTATTACAGGACAAGTAGCTTTATGAACCGTCCCGGTTCAAGGACAAGTAAGTATTTAAAATATTCCATTCCCCTGCTTGGTACCCCTGGACGATTCAAAGACTACCACACAACTGACCAACTATTACAACAAAACCACGTCTAACATATCAGATGAACTTGCCCCAAGGAATCTTAGAAGCCAAAAAGCAAGTCTCTGCCCTGAGGCAAAACTATAACATTAACGAAGGACGAAGACACCTTAGATTGAATAAATGGATATGGAAACAAAAACCCTCAAACGTGAATCTATCCCTTTTCTGCTCAGAGAGAATAAAGGACAAATCCATAATCTTCAAGGCAAAAAAAACAACATATAATTCAGATCGAAACTAGATCAAGCAAAAAAAGTCTGAGAAAACTTCAAGAGACTTATCAAGCAACAGACCAGCTTCAAGACAAAGCTTGTGTTTGTCCCACCTGCTAAAAAAAAAGCAACGTGCTATCAGTCTTCATGGAGAAGAGCATACTGTGTTAATATACTTATTCCAAGAACAAGGCATTTCAGTCACATCTCCCCAGAGCTCATCAATCTTACCGACGAACCTATCGAAGCATCTTCAAAATGACTTGCATCACCTGCAGAGCCCAGACTGCCTCGGAATCTCAAACCATCTGGTGGCTTCTCAGCCACATGAAGTTCAAACTTTTTGCTGCTGCAACCATTGAGATTCAGGAAAGAAACACCTATCACCCGCTCATTCTTGGGGAGTGCTCCAAAAATATACAATTCCATTCCTTCAGAGATACAAACTAACCCCTTGTTTGAATTTTTCGAACGCAATATAAGAGCCCTCTTGCTCCAGAGGCAACTTTGGAAATAAGCGCTACCCTCTTCACTTCTTCCGAGGTCAATCTCCCGATATTTGATTCACTTTTGAATTGCTTCCTGATTGCAGTATTCCAATAAGAATATGATTTTCTGTTCAACTAAGCTCCTACCTCCCCCTCCAACACTTCATTACTATTGGCTAAACTAGATCACCCTCTAGCACCACAGCTCCCCAATTTAATCTGCTCAACCTGACCGTGCTCCACTTCTCTAAACTTTCTGAATCATGCATATAGACCATTATATGGGTTTGTCATAGCCTTAATGTTATACTATAATGCTTTTCTATATGGCTTCGTGTGTACAGTGTGTTATATTTGCAAGGCGCTCTGACCCTACTACAAGATACAGAAAACAACAAAATAAATGACAGCTCCTACCCCTCTGTCAATACCCTACAGTTTCCCCCAACTTTCTTCCTTAAAAGTAAATCAATTATCCTCATGCCATGCTTTCCCTCTCCCTGATGAAGACATCCTCTGGAAGAGACAAGCCCCTCTCCCCCCCCCCCCATGCTAAGTGTTATACTCTGCATGCCAGTCAACAGCGTGCTATCACCACCCCCAAGACAAGTACCCCCTCTTCCCATTACAGCATTCAAAACCTATGACAGAATCTCTCTAACCTATATGGCAGCCTTCTCCGTTTCCCTAAAAAGGTCTCCATCTCCCTCTCCTATATGCATTGCAGAACTCCCAAACCCAATGTATTACCACTTTCTGAATCCTGACCTCTCACTTCTTTTATTAGCAGCGTCTCCTAGGTAGCAAGCATACCCTAAACGAGTGCCCCGCCCCTGGGACTGAGGGCACGGGCTCATCTCCACCGCTCTGCAAAGGATACGAAGTAAACGGAGAGGAAGATGAGTGCGCAGCAATCAACGAGCGAGAAGATGAAGAGCGCGGCCTCCATCCTGCGGCCCCAACACTGTCCGCCGCACACGTGACACCGGCACTGGCAGCGTCCACACCCAGGTCCCGCGCCATGAACACAGAGAGGGGACTAAGGAGTGCATGGAAAGAGAAAGTGGACTGCAGGGGTGGTACGCATCGAAAATGGACTGTGGATAAACCATGGGAGTGAATGGGAAAGAAGGAACAAGAGTTGTAAAAAGGAAAGAAAAATAGGGCTCCCGTAGCCCATCACACGGAGAATACAGGCAGCAAGAGTAGGGCACCACGCAGAGAGGACGAGCAAGAACAACAGCGTTTCTTTAATTTATGAATGACGAGCCACCATTGCTTCGGCTTCACAATTCCTAAAAACAAACCCTGCTTCAAGATGGCGGTCTCGTGGGTTAAGAGTTTCCGATCTGTTCCGGTGACATCGAGTCTCTCTTCTATGTCTGCGGCTATAGGAGCCATGGGCACTGAAACACACACACGCTCATGCTGCTCTCGTGTGTTTTGAGTGAATCCTGCAGCTTGGTGGGAGATACCACCGTCCAGGAGCAGCACGTATGGCACCCTTCATAGATAACCGGCTGAAACAGCGCATCAAACAGGTACTGGAAGAATAGTTGAGCCTCTCACTGACCAGCACTTTACGTACTCACGGTCTTTGACTAAGTAGTCCTTATATTGTAATCTATACTACTATTATAAAGAGAGAACTGGGAACCTTTGAGGCGGGTAAACTCAAGAAGTACAGCACCAATCAGAACACCCAATACAGCGTTGGAAAGGTGAGTATAAGTAGATGGACGTAGGCTATACAGCAGCCCATCATATACTTTGTAAGGGGAAAAAACGTTCTGGGACAAAGTAGTCCGTTGGAAGTAGTGCCAGCTCTGAGGAGCGTCCTAGCCTGCAGCGTGGGAATAGCGTCCATGACAATAGCGTCCTATGGTGTGTGAGAATAGCGTCCATGAGAATAGTGTCGTATCACGTGATAGCGTCCTATCACGTCCACGTAATGAGGCACCAGGGCACATTGTGCAGGCCAGGACTGCTGAGGCGCGTGTGCACACTGTGGCATTGGGGGAGAAATTCGGGACACAAAGAAAGGAGTAAATAACCGGACAACGCATACTGTGGCATTGGGGGAGAAATTCGGGAGACGCACACAATCGGCATCAGCACAGCATCGCGATGACACGGTGAGGCCACACACGCTGAACATTGGCGCCGTCATTATCGGGTGCAGAGGCCGAGGTGCGTGTGCACACTCTGTCATTGGGGGACAAATTCGGGGCACGCACAGCATCGCGCAGGTCAGGACAGGTGAGGCGCATTTCCGCACTGTGTCACTAGGGCAAATTCCGGACACTCACAGCATCGGCATCGGCACACCACACCATCATCTGCACGCAAACACAACGAAAGAAGTAAACATAACGCACATTCACGCCACACTAATATGTGAAAGCATCAAGCACACACAAAGAAAGGAGTAAATAACCGGACAACTCGCAAGCACTCAAACCACTAAATAAACGATCACGCACACACAACCAAACAACTACACTTTAACATTACACACATACCTTTTCTACCCCTGACAACTTAGGGACGGGCTGCTAGTACATAACTAAAGCAAAAAGTGATATCACAATGTCATTCATAATCAGCAGATTTTACATTGAAATGGCCACAAACCTTCCCACTGACATGCAGCTTAACTGATAAAACTATATAGTGTACAAACAATAATGTTTGGAAATAGAGTTTCTGTAAATATGTATCATTTGCACATCATCAAGTAAAGTGTTATGGTTTGTTTTACTCCTATCTAACTCTTTGTTTGCATCACACTTCTTAATTTCAAAAGAATGTGCTTTTGTAATTCCTGATATATTTGTAATATTAATTTACAGGCTATTTATTTAAATGTTGTGTTAGAGAAAAATAACTGACATCTTCAGACAGCTCACTTGATAAAAACCTCTAACTCAAGTAAGAGAGCGAAAAATAAACCTAATTTTCTACGCAGCAATTAGTTAAGACTAACTGACATTTGACATCTTTCCTTGAACAGACGCAAATGTGTCAAGATAAAAACAAGATTTATTGGCATCCTTATTGCTCATTCACTTTCTGAATGAACAGAACACCTGTTCCTTCCCAGCCTAAGTTTACTCGCCAGATTGGAGTAGTAGGTGCTAAAAATAGCTCAACCTGATCAAATTTCACTTGCAATTTCGAGTGGGCGAGTAGATTTAGGCCCAGATCTCTGTACTGCGGTGAATGTATGACATTGTTCTGCTTTCTGTCCATCAACTGTTGTTTTTGCATTTTTCGAGGCCTGCCTATATACATGTTAAACATAGAATGATATAAGCATAAATAATATGTACATTTGTTAAGCAGACCTAGTGAATATATATCTGTAAACAGAATTATTATACACATTTATACAAAGTAATATACATACATATATTCCAAATAAATGCTTATTTACACAGTGATTTGCTGTACATTTATGTTTGAGTGTGGTGGTGATGTTAATAAGATAGTTATCCGTGGATCTTGTGTTTGGGGATAAAGAGTTCCATACTTTGGCTGTTTGAACAGAGAAGGATGTGCCACCTATGTTTTTTTTCTTGTATGGCGGGATTGTGAGGCAAGGTGCCAATCTAGAGTGGTGGTTCCTTTGTTTGTTTTTATTTAAACATGTTTTTATTTATTGAGGGTGCAAACCTTCTGGTTTCAGAAAATCAGTACAGAAACAGCAATCTCTCACTTCAGATCAATCGTATAAATAACAATAAATGTACTACAAACATTTTTGCCATGTAGCTAAGATTGGAATGGAAAATGTCCATGAAGGAATAATACCACTTAAACTAAGAGCACATAATAATCGTAAAGTGGAGGTTACTTTGTTGAATGTGTTTGGTAATTTTGTTCCTGATGAAGAGCGGTCCGGTTCCATGTATCGATTTGTGGGTGATAGAAAGCAGCTTGAATGTGGATATTCTGGCAACCGGTAACCAATGTAGGGCCTTCAAGGCAGGGTAAATATGGGCTTGTGGCTTTTTAGGTAAGAGTAGTCTGGCAGCAGAGTTCTGTATCCGTTGTAGTATTTTCATAGTTGTTGAGTATAGCTCAACTGTCGACTTACAAAATTCTTCGATCTGACAGCACTGAGACTGAAAAAACAAGATGTCAACAGTTAAGACCTATAACAGAGTGTCGTAGATCCTGTATTGAACCACTCCACTGGACAATTAAGAAAGTTTACATAATTGACTTTATACAGGCCGGTTAGTCTGCGCCAGTTGTGCTAACACAGGTGAAACAATTTTATGTCTTTCAATCACAAAACAAAAGCATTTTTAACCTTATACTTTATTTTAAATTCCTTATTAATGTAATATTTTTGAAAGTAACTTTTAATGTTCTGAATGCAACGGTTTTAATTAATCATGCATAATAAATTTACCTTACCATAACTAAATCCCAAGTCCAGTCTGTGTCAGCGCTCTGCGTGGCTAATTGGAGCAGTTTTGTGTGAGGAGGTGCATATTAAGATCTCCTGAAATAATTAGCATAGTGGTTGGGTGGTCATGGTACAACACTTTAACTACTTCCCATAGTGTAGTAAATTGAGATGTCTTGACAGAGTTTTTTTGTACATAGATAGACGTTTATGCATATTATAGGTTGTTTAAGGTCTAATTTGATGCACAAAAGCCATTGTAATTGGAAATCAATTTCATAGTGATTGACATCCAAGCTCAAAGATACATAGATAGATAAGCCGCCACTTGGGCGACCGAAGCCTGACTTGCGGGATATGCAAAGTTCAAATACTCATAATAACCAATTAGGGGTTCCTTTTCTGTATTCCATGTTTCTTGGAACATTAAAACCTCAAAGTCCCTCAAAAAGGTTACTGTATCATGATCCTCTATAAGGGTTTTCAGACCGTTGGTGTTCCACGAGCAAATATTAAAAGGTTTTGTGTCCTTATTTGAATCCTTTAAGCATCATTAGGGAGTTTCAGCTCTCCCTTTTGTCAGTGTTTTAGGAAGCCTGCTCCAGTCATCACTGAGGGCTATATTTTTCTTTAGCGCCTCACACACTCGAGTGCCTGGGTTGCAACTTGTAACTTTGATCCCAAATGACAAATTTAGATTAGTTAGTGGCCCTTAAGCTCCTTTTAATACCCTGGAATGGCATCTTGATCTCATGCTTTTAGCGGAATCTAATGGAACTTGGCTAATGATTGGTAACTTTGGGATCAGTAAAGTTGGATATTGATTCTCACTGATTTTCCAAATTTTGATGCCCTATTTCCCAAATTGTGAGCTGTTTGCTAAAATGTTATTAACACTCTCATCTCTGTTCCGAGATGTAAAAGTTATCTCTTTAATGGGATAATTGGGATCTTGTTTAAATTCAACCAAATCTAGGTCTTCCGATGTTCAAACCTTTAGCTCTGGGATTACGTTTAACAGTTTCATAATATTACCAAGGTTCAAAATATCAAGGGGGCCCCTTGAAGTATACCATGGGGAGAATACTCATTTTATAGTTTCACCTGTATATTTGTTTCACTGACTTTTTTCTTTTTTTTTATGTAACCAGCGATATCAGGTGACAGCTGCATGCCTTGAGTGCCTCCATCACCTGGCACAGTATCTTCCACATCTAGTCGTTTAAAAGTTCTACAAGCTTGATATTAGTTGAAGTATTTGTTAAAATATTTTCCGAAAAAGCAACATTGTTA
The DNA here is from genome assembly GCF_964263255.1 of Lissotriton vulgaris. Classification (NCBI taxonomy): domain Eukaryota; kingdom Metazoa; phylum Chordata; class Amphibia; order Caudata; family Salamandridae; genus Lissotriton; species Lissotriton vulgaris. Next base: position 1,732,209,081 of record NC_141694.1, on the reverse strand, counting down.
ACACGCTTCCCTCTGACCAAATTTTTGGGCCTGGTCTTGTCCACTCACTTGAGAATAGGAGGTTACAGTTGATGTTGACCTTGTTGTATCGTGGGGCACTTCGGCAGGAGGGCATGTTTCGGCTGAACTAGTTGGACCAGCCGTAGTTTCACACCAACGTGTTTCCAAGGATTTACAGATTGGATAGATTTCTTTTGTGGTAAAATTGGCATGTGAGCCAGCGTTTGTTGATTTCTTTAATTTCATTATTTTGTTGTGAGCAGTCCTCAATCTTTTTCTTGCTCTTTTAATTAATCCATCTTGTGTTGTATTAGTAGTTGGTGCAGGGTTTGAAGTAGTTTGAGAAGCATTTATATCAGATACTGATGGTTGGTCCATGGTTTCGTGTTCTTCCATCGAGTAATGGGATTTCTCAGGGATGGTTTGTACAGTCTCTCCCTTAGGGGATTGTGTTTCATTTGCTATCTCCTTATGTGTTAATAAATCTATGTTTTGTTGCTGAACTCTACTAATATGTGAGCAATTTATATTTTTTGTAGATTTTCTTCAAATCTCGGTTTTTGCCTGTTCGCCCCTAGTATCGTCTGGTGTTCCCATAATTATAGCTTTAGTATCTGAGTGAAGGCCATGGTTTTGTTCAGTTAAGTCTGTTTTATCTTGTACAATTCTGTCCGACATCGCCTTAACCTCTGTCACCATGGATCTTACTATGGTCGGTAGCTCTGAGATTTTATCAATCATATGGGCGCAAGTGCATGTTGTGCGAGAATCAAGAGGGAGAGAGAGGACCAGATAGCTAGTCCAGATCCCCGGATTATATGTGAGCAAATCAAAAGGAGACTAGCTAGAAAAGGGGGTTAGTCTGACATTATTTTGTTATTGTCATAGCGACTCAGTATTGTTGGCGGTGGCACCTGTTGGGTGTCTTTAGAAAGCCCTCACCCACCAACCTAGTTGGTGGCATGCTTCATCATCGGGCCCACCCAGTGACACCTAGCGTGTCCCGGGTGTGCTTCGACGCCTGATTACAGCGGAGCAGGTATGTCACTGTGTGTGCGGTGTGAGGTGTACAGAAAAGTGAGGTTAAAACGGCTTGGCGGATGGTCCCTGGGGTGAGGAAACTTTATTAAAAGGGCCTCCGTCAGCGGTTAAAAATAAGGCTGAGGGACGTTAGAGGCGGGTTACGACCTCCTACGTCCTAAGTGTGTCAACATGTTTCAGCCAGTGCCTTATATTAATCTGGCTTTCTTCAGGACAGTAAAAATATGTGTAGGTTAAAATTAGGGGAAGTGTGGTGTAGTCTATGTGTCTACACGCCCTAAAGTGTATATAACTGTGAGAGGGGGATTCCCTTCTCAAGATCACGCTTTTAGAGGCTTGCTTGTGCTCCAAGGCTATTAAAGTGGCAAGAGGTGGCCAGGATTTCTGGTCAGCACCAGCGTGGGACCTGTTGTGCCTCCTTCGCATAACCTAATTTTAACCTACACATATTTTTACTGTCCTGAAGAAAGCCAGATTAATATAAGGCACTGGCTGAAACATGTTGACACACTTAGGACGTAGGAGGTCGTAACCCACCTCTAACGTCCCTCAGCCTTATTTTTAACCGCTGACGGAGGCCCTTTTAATAAAGTTTCCTCACCCCAGGGACCATCCGCCAAGCCGTTTTAACCTCACTTTTCTGTACACCTCACACCGCACACACAGTGACATACCTGCTCCGCTGTAATCAGGCGTCGAAGCACACCCGGGACACGCTAGGTGTCACTGGGTGGGCCCGATGATGAAGCATGCCACCAACTAGGTTGGTGGGTGAGGGCTTTCTAAAGACACCCAACAGGTGCCACCGCCAACAATACTGAGTCGCTATGACAATAACAAAATAATGTCAGACTAACCCCCTTTTCTAGCTAGTCTCCTTTTGATTTGCTCGCAAGTGCATGTTAACATTTGGGGGCAGATGTTTAAAAGGGTTTTGAACATTCTGTGTCTATGGGGAAATGTGTTGATACATATGGCCCTAGATTATTTCTATCTGATTTGGGCTTTGGCTACCTGGTTTGATAGATCGAGCCGTTTGGCGTCTATCCCGGATACATAGAGAGCCAATGTATTTAGTAAGTTCACTTGGATGTTCAATTTGATCAAGTGGAAATTAAGGGCATTGGTGATATTGTCCATTGTGTTAAGCAGACTACCCCATATTGCGTTTTCGGGATCTTTAAGTTTGACCTCAAAAGCATGGATTCCATCCTGAGCATTTTCATCATATTTGGCGAGCAATGATAGATCTACTGAGTTAAGAGAATTTTTCAGTGAATCCGTTTGCGCAGACTTACTTTGTCCATTTAAAAAAGGCACATTCTCTGCGGAAGGTTTACTTGGGACCAAGGTCGACTTGTGGTCGTTATTAATGATACTGGTTTCCAAATTATGGCTGGATAGATCCATATTGATTATATTCTTGCAGCCGTTTGGGCATGAGGAGGCCTCTGGTATCATAATTTGACAACCTCTGACAATACCTGAGTTGAAGAGAGACATCAAAACCTTGTCACTTGAATTTTGATCCAGACCAGACGATATATTGATCACAGAGTTGTTCGCATTTTGAACAAAAACCTGTTGTTTTTGGGTAATTATGCCTTCGTTAGGAGCTATCGCCATCTTTACCTCCGCAGTAGGGAAAGCTAAAAATTCAAAATTTGCTGCACCTTCGTGCCCGCTGTATGAACGGTTTAGATGTAATCCTCCTAATCTTGCACTGGAGGCATGGACTTGAGCTTGTACTAAAAGTGGGCCGTTGGTTTGTGGTTTTGCTGCCGGGGAGGCCACACTGGCACCTGTAGGAAATATGCTAGTGCTATTGCCTGGTAACGGGTGGTTACACCTGGCTGCCTTGTTCCCCAAACAAAGTATGGAAATTTGTCAAGCGGACAGGGTCGGGGTCCTAAGCCTTTAACTATCTTAATTTTGTTTGTAAATGCTTGCTCTTTATTTGCACCACTGTATATTGGTAATGATCCATTGACTTTATTTACAGTTTCATGTTTCTGATTGAAGAATCCTGTAATAGTTGGTTGACTCATCCTGCTACGAACCCCTGGATATTGGGCGTCTGCAGGAGAAGTTAAAAAAAATGCTGTTGCATTGATTAATTCTGGATCCTTATCTCCCATTTGATTAATCATACTGCTATGCAAAAATTCAACCCCAATCTCTTCATGCTCCTCATTCTTTCTCCGCCGCTTTGTTTGAGGTCGTGGCTATGACCCACGCAGGCGGCCTGACCTCATTGCGTTAACTACTCGGGTTTAAGAATTTAACAGATACCAGCAATATTCTGTGCCGCTAATACTGTAATGTTGAGTTAAGCTGGATATCCGTCCGCTTTCAGGCTGGTATTGGGCTGGATATCAAGCGAGTGGAAGGAGGAAAGTGGGGAACAGTGGTAAACAGGTGCTCGTGGTCCTGACAAGGCCGCTTCCAAAGGTACCTGTGCTCCCGGGCCCCTGCTCCGAAAATACCTTTGCCATGAAGGAGAAGGAATAGGATAGACTGCAAACAACAGCTGCGGCTCACCTTTCCTTCTGCTGTTATTTTCTCTTCACCACTTTGTCACAACTGGCAACCCCACAGTTCAGTAGACGGATCTCCAACTCTCCTTACAGCTTCCAGAGTGGCTCACTATTCTGCCCGCTTTTACCACAGCTGACATGACTAGCACCGCTAATGTCCTCCCTTAAGCAGGCACCTGCTGCGGGCCTGCAGCTCCTCTTGCGCAATCCCCTGTGGTCCCCTCCTGGTGACCCCCCCCAGGGACCGCCGCCCCTTTGCTCACGGATTTTACAGCCACTGCTGCCTCTGCTGACAGAAGACCGGTATGGCACACACTCACTGCTCTACTTGTGTCTCGCCAGTGGCTCTTTCACGCTGCCGACTCTTGCACTCGCTTCCAGCTCCTTTTTTTTTTTTTCTTTTTTTTTTCTTTTCAGTGCAGGGCTCACGGCTGGGGCGGGCCTCCGGGGGCTCGATGAGATGAAACGGCGGTAAAACGGCAGTCTTAACCCTAACCGCCGGAACCCCAAACCTATCATCCAATCAGAATACTAATCCTAAGCTCAATATAAACCCTAGCTCCAAGGAACCAATAAGAACCCCATACCAATCTGCTAATTACAACCCTAAGCCCTAGGTCCATTAGAAACCATAGCTATAGGAACCAATCAGAGCATAGATGTAGCAACCAGTAGGGAATGTATATAAGGGGCATATGACCTTAACCCCAGGCTTCTGGGCAGGCTCCTGGGATCATTTACAGTGCTTTAAATGCAAATCTAGAAGTGCTCATACTTGCTGTTTAGAGTGCCTGTTTGTTCCTGAGAAGTGACAGTCCTCTCCCAATAAATGTTTTTGCAGCAATGCTGAGAAGTACAGGTATTTAAAGCACTGAGCATACCTCTGTGCAAGACTAACACTGAGCCCATTGGAGTCTGGCTGTCGGTATATCACTGAACTGGCAGAGCATGGGCACCAATTTTTTTGTGATTTCTTATGTGTGCCATTTCCATGTTTTCAATGTGCTTATGTGTGACACTCCAATTCTTTTTGTTTGACTCTCTTTTTAAATTACGCTTTTAAATGAGTGCAAGGAGCCTGGCGCTCGATAAATATGGATACATACATGACATTTTCTGTACCAGGAGCCACTCGGCCCTAATTCTTAACGGTTTACTGTCGTTTTGGCCGTTTGAGAGTGAGGTTGCTCCTTTCATTGTCCTGAGGAAGACCCAGCTATAAGGAACGAGTTGCCTTCTGTCATCATCTGGGTTCAAAACATCGCCTTTTTCTATACTTTGACCTGTACTTATCAATTCTGCCCAGAAGTGGAGAACTTTATACATATTTATAACTTCTCTTGACTTGGGCTAGTTAGTTTATTGATACATTGTTGGACAGGTCTACTATATTATTGTAAATCTTGTAAATCTTTGTAACTATTTTCACCATCACATTACCAAACCTTTCTTGAGTACTATCCCTGAGCACTTTTATTCACTTTGATATTTTGGAGCAACCAATTGTGAACTATTGATATATGCTTACTTAAAAACTGTTTCTAAAATAATTGTGTTGTTGTTTAATTGAACAGGTGTAGGTTTTTCTAAAGCCGTTTCTCCTTATTTATTATTTTTCTGGTCAGTTGGACCACCTGTTGTACATATTGGTCCATGTGCAACTGCTTACTGGGTTTACTTAACGGCACAACTTCTAGTTTCTTGAGATAAGTATAACAATAACTGCTGAATTTCTATGAATTTGTGTGGGTAAAACGTGAACCTAACTATAACGCCCCTGTAACCTTTGATTTTTTCAGTGAATTATTTTTTTAAAACCTAAAGTAATGTATAATTGGAGCCGCGTCCCTAGATTTCAACATTTTATTTCTTTAATAACTCCAAAATGACTGAATAGATTTATACCAAATTACAAGAAAAGCTCTTTCTGGACCAAGAACTAGCATTCAGACAAATTTGGTATGAATCCATTCAGCTGTTCGACCTGTAGCCATGTAAAAATATTTAAGTCCCCATAGACTATGCATGGGAAAAATCGTTTTGCCCCCTCCCCCGCCTTTTCTTGGCCCCATCTTGACAAATCACCCCGAAATCTTCCATGCAGAACTAGGCCACTTTTTGGGGGAAATTTCGTGAAGATTCGTCAAACGCTGCCAAAGTTATTAGCAAAACAAAAAATGCTTCATCTAGTGCAAAAGTTGTTGACAACAAACCACAATTTGCTAACTGTGCATTACACATCTCTGCATAAGTAATAATGGAAGCAACAGTGGTGAATTTTAATGAACAGTAAGATTAATAGGAAACCTATGCAGGACTTCATTATTACCTATATATATTTTGCCACTATTATTAAGTATTTACATTTTAGGGAAATTAACTAATACCAACCACATGGAATTTTTTTGTTGGTAGGGTAGTCGCTGAATGATGTTGCTAACACAGCGTGATCCCTGACGCACTAGTCAGCATCTTTCTTGCTGCTGGCAGTGTTTCACAGCATCAGCACTGACCTTGCCAGCATAATCAATCAATCAATCAATGGCATTTATAGAGCGCACTACTTACCCGTAGGGTCTCAAGGCGCTGGGGGGAGGGGGGTGCCGCTACTGCTCGAACAGCCAGGTCTTCAGCTTCTTCCTGAATGAGAGGTGGTCTTGGGTCAGGCGCAGGTCGGTCGGGAGGGCGTTCCAGGTCTTGGCGGCCAGGTAGGAGAAGGACCTTCCTCCTGAAGTCGCTCTTCGGATGCGGGGGACGGCGGCGAGGGCGTGGTTGGCTGATCGGAGGTGGCGTTTGGGAGCGTAGAAGTTGATTCGGTTGTTGAGGTAGCTCGGGCCTTGGTCGTGTAGGGCTTTGTGTGCGTGGGTGAGGAGGCGGAAGGTGATTCGTTTGTTGACGGGGAGCCAATGCAGGTCTCTCAGGTCTCTAGCATAGTACATGCATCAGCACTGAGAATGGCTCTTACCTGGCTGGGGGTGCTTCAGAGACTCTCACTTAATCTCCTTGGACTTGCTTGTATAACCTGACACAGGATCTCTACTCACACTGCAGCCTCCTAGCTCTCTAAATTCTAATAGAGATTCTGCACAGAGAAGTTAACTCATGCAGTGCTCGGTGTAGAACTGTATGGTTTGCTCTACTGAGTAGTCTGAGATCCTAGAAAGCCTCTTTTTTGCGTGACAATTCAGTGAAGTGCTGCAGTGCCAGACAATTTGCCTTACTTTAACCCTCGATTAGTGACACTTGGCAACCTGGCACAGAGCCTAATGCACAGCCCACCAATGAGTAGCACTAGCACATCATCACCAAATACTACTGGCACTGTCGCAGAGCCCCAAAATATCTCTAGGAATAGAATGTACAATTCATCTCAACACACATGGGCAACTTGCGTATCTCTGGATACAGTCCTCCTCCAGAACAACCTTCCCCAGGCAAATCTGACAACCCCAATCAAGATACATTTCAGGTTGAGACTCCAGATTTAACTATTGTAGTCTATTACTATCTCCCATCACCCTCTGTAAATTACAGTGCATGGTAACCCTTTATGGTTCATCATGCATGTCTACCTACCTCTCATGTGTCCTTACTTGGTGCTGCATACTACGTCTTGTATGTCCTTAAAGTGCTTAGTATTCACCATTTGGACATGGTGTTTGTTCCTACTACAGCCCTTACTTTAGCAATGTATCCATCCTGCCTCTACCTCATTGGTGGCTCTCCAATCTTTTTTAACAGGAACTGGCATCACAACATTCACTGTGCGTGGCATTCAAAACCTTTTTTTAAAGGTTTGCAGCGGTGTGTCTGGCATGAATGGCGTTACTAATGAAGTGAGTGGGCTGCTCCAAATAACACTGACATAACAGGTTACAGCTACTCCTCTATATATGGAAGCACTTTTTAAAATGCAAGACTGTGGGTGTGCAGACTCTGCCCATTCCATCACTGGAACTACTGCTTCCAGGCCCTTTCTGTTGAGTTGTGGAATGGTGGGAAAATCGGAGACTTGATAGAATACATACCCTGATCTAATATGAGTCCTGGTGTAATAAGAGATAATGTTATCAGAGCTATGGTATAATGAGAATCCTGCCATAACTTGTCACCTTACTGCATGGCACCAACAGGGAAAAGTGGATTCATTTTTTTACAGGACAAGGCACATAGTTTTCTGAAGCATCCACCCCTTGGATAGTAGATATTTCATAACATTGTACACTGCTGTCATCTAATCAAAGGTTTTATCTGCCCTAAAGAGGGTTGAGACCTTGTTTTTACAGTTTTATTGACATATGTATACTTTTTGTGTAATAGATCACATTATAGTCTGATCATAATGGTTTATTGCTTTTTAATTTTGCACCATAAGTTTGATGATGCATTACATAATTATTTTCATTGCCTGTATGCAATTTTAGATGACTTGTTTAGCATCTCAAATACCCTTCAGTCTGTGTGATGGTATAATACTAGAATAGTTCAAGTTCTGGAATTTGTATAGCGCACTACTCACCCAGAGGGTCTCAAGGCGCTTGAGGGAGGGTGGGTGCATTACTTATCGAATAGCCAGGTTTTTAGTTGCTTTCTGAAGGAAAGGTGGTTCTGAGTAAGTCGGAGGTGAGTGGGGAGAGAGTTCCCGGTTTTGGCCGCTAGGTAGGAAAAGGATCTTCCTCCCATGGTGGATCTGTGGATGCGCGGGATTGCGGCGAGGGCTTGATTGGATGAACGTAGTTGGCGGATGGGTGTGTAGAAGGACAGTCGTGTGTTGAGGCATTCGGGTCCTAGGTCATAGAGGGCCTTGAGTGCGTGGGTGAGGAGACAGAACGTTATTCTCTTGTTGACGGGGAGCCAGTGGAGATCCTTCAGGTGACCGGAAATATGAGCATGACGGGGAATGTCCAGTATGAGTCTGGCTGAGGCGTTTTGGATGCGTTGGAGTTTATTCTGTAGTTTGGCTGTGGTCCCGGCGTACAGGGTGTTTCCATAATCCAATCGGCTGGTGACCAGTGCGTGGGTGACTGTCTTTCTTGTTTCGGTGGGGTTCCAGCAGAAGATTTTTTTGAGCATGCGTAGGATGTTGAAGCATGAAGATGAGACGGCGTTGACTTGTCTGGTCATCGAGAGGGAGGAGTCTAGGATGAAGCCCAGGTTACGTGCGTGGTCTGTAGGTATGGGTGCTGTACCCAGGGCCGGTGGCCACCATGAGTCGTCCCAGGCATAGGGGGATGATCCTAAGATGAGGACTTCCGTTTTGTCCGAGTTAAGTTTTAAACGGCTGTTCTTCATCCATTCGGCTACTTCTTTCATGCCTTCGTGTAGATTGGTTTTGGCGGTGTTTGGGTCTTTGGTGAGGGAGAGGATCAGCTGGGTGTCGTCTGCGTAGAAGATGATGTTGGGGTTGTGTTGGCGCGCGATGGATGCGAGGGGACTCATGTATACGTTGAAGAGGGTGGGGCTGAGTGAAGATACTTGTGGTACACCACAGATGACTTCGGTTGCCTCTGATTTGAATGGGGGAAGGCGGACTCTCTGAGTTCTTCCGGCGAGGAACGAGATGATCCAATCTAAAGCTTTTCCTTGTATTCCGACGTTGTTGAGGCGTTGTATGAGTGCGCTATGACATACTGTGTCGAAGGCGGCGGAGAGGTTGAGTAGGATGAGGGCAACTTTTTCTCCGTTGTCCAGTAGCGTTCGGATGTCGTCTGTGGCTGCGATGAGGGCGGTTTCGGTGCTGTGTTTGGCTCGGAAGCCGGACTGTGAAGGGTCGAGGGAATTGTTGGATTCGAGGAAGGCGGCGAGTTGATTATTGACGGCTTTCTCAATGACTTTGGCAGGGAATGGGAGGAGTGAGATGGGGCGGTAGTTCTTAAGGTCAGAGGGGTCTGCTGTGGGTTTCTTCAGAAGGGCGCTGAGTTCGGCATGTTTCCAGCTATCCGGGAAGGTAGCGGAGTTGAAGGAACAGTTGATGACATCGCGGAGATGGGGTGCGATGATGGAGTCCGCTTTGTTGAAGATGTGGTGGGGGCATGGGTCAGTTGGCGATCCTGAGTGAATGGAGTTCATCAGGCGGATGGTGTCTTCAGTGGTGATTGGGTTCCAGGCGAAAAGGTTGTGAGAGTGCTGTTTAGGTTCGGAGGTGGGTGGAGTGGGTTGTTCATCGGATTGGTTTTCAAAGCTGTTATGTATGTCAGCGATTTTGTTGTGGAAGAAAGAGGATAAAGAGTCGCAGAGGTCCTGGGAGGGAGTGCTGTCGTTGGTGCCGGCGGTGGGGTTGGTAAATTCTTTGACGATGTTGAATAGTTCCTTGCTGTTGTGGGTGTTGTTGCCGAGTCGATCCTTGAATGCTGATTTCTTGGTGGATCGGATTAATTGGTGGTGTTTGCGGGTGGCGTCCTTGAAAGTGGTCAGGTTGTCAGAGGTTGGGTTTTTTTCTCCAGGTTTTCTCGAGGGTACGACATAACTTCTTTGATTTCTTAAAGTCATCGTTGAACCAGGGGGCCTTTTTGCTACCTTGTTTGATCTGATGGTTTTTCAAGGGTGCTAATACGTCTGCGCTGTGGGTGATCCATTGTGTGAGTTTGATGGCGGCTTGGTTTGGGTCCGATGATAGGGCAGGAAGGTTTTGGTTTAGCGATGTGAAGAGTTGGTCGGTGGTGATTTTTGTTCCAGTTTCTTCGAGGAATAGGTTGTGGGGGGGTTGTGGGTCGTGGTCTTTTTGTAGCTGAAGTGAACGCAGTTGTGGTCTGTCCAATGGAGAGCTGTGGTATGATCGAAGGAGATGTGTTTGCTGGAGGTGATGGGGTGCTTCGACCTATACTTTTCAAGTATAGATCGAAGCAAACTTGTGACCTACCATCGCCTATGACACTTCATAATAACAAAGGATAGCCATAAGTGAAAACTGACATGTAGAGTAGTAGGCTGTTCTTAATCCTTGGGTGTGGTCGTCCTATGATGATTCACAAGTGTATTGCCTGTTAATGTTATTCCATCCTCCTCATGTGTCTGCAGGGTTTTACATAACAGTCTCTCAGAATTACTGCAGTGACTCGCTTGTCTGGGATTGTGTGAAACCTTTCAAAACTTTTGGAGAAGTTCTTTGGGACCTTGACCAACTTGAAATATTACTATGGTTGGCCCAATGGAAGAAGTGCCTGCTGTTACTTTTTGTACATGGTTGGTCTTTGTGTCTCAAGCAGACTCTTTGTTGCATACACTGGAAACAGGATGCCCTTCTGTATTATGTACCTCACTCTCCTGATTATTTAATCTGTCTGTTACAGACTGCATATGACTTTCTTAACAAGAAGAATGGAACCAGTATATAGATACATTTGAGGTGTGTTGGCAGTGTGGGAAATATTCAGGTTTTGGATTTACCAAGTGAGGTAGAATGTCACCAGTTCAGTGTACTGTGCTTCACCATCTCTTGGAAGGGTGGCAGGTGTTTGACGGATGCTGCTAAAAAGGCGCCTGAAAAGCCGTCCGCCTAAAGGATGGAGTAGGGTGCTTATTGAGGAGTTACTCCCCAAAAATGTCCAGTCCATAAATTAAAGAAGATGACTTCCTAAAAAAGGCTTTGTACCAAAATCCCAGCACCCAGTGAACCAGATGCCCCCCCAGAGAGAAGACGGTAGTGCTTACTTGCTGTCTTGGGTGACACAGCATCTGGTGACTGTTTTGAGGGAGTACACAGTTCCCATAAGAGCCCCCCTAGACTCTATGTTGGAAACAGTTGGCAAGTTAGTGTGCCACTTCCCACTAATTTCCTGTTTGATCCCTTTACAGGGGCCTGTACCTGCGCACCGAACAGTAACAGTTGAGATTTTACAGTGACTGGTCCTAAGGACCAGGTTTAAAAGTCTCCACTGGTAACTGGTATATTTTATGACACTCTCCATCCTGCTAGATGTTCACGGATCACAGAAAACACTCATCTTCAACTATTCTGCTTGATCAAAATACACTCCTCTTCACATGGGTCCTCAAAAGAAGGCTGTTCTCAAGGAGAACAGCCTGATAGATGCTGCAATTTTACTAAAGTGGCAGAAAATTTCCACATTTCTTTAATAGAAGAGTTGTGGGGTGGCTCCTAAAAGCTGCTGATTAAAAAAAACTACATGTCCAGCTGTTGTCCTACATCACTGTCCAGCAGTCAATTCCATCTTCTTCATACTTGTTCTCTTTTTTATTTCTTTTTATTTATATATTTAGCATTTTATAAACCTCACCAAGCTTTGAGATTATGGGTTCGCTGCAGCAATGGAAGTGCTGTGCTCTCTGTCAGGATGCTGTACAGATTAGTGATTTATTCTAAGAACGGTTCCAAAATCTAGCTGTCTCCTTTTTATCATATTGCTGCTTGTGCTCAATGTATCTCCTGGAAATCGTGAAAAATAGTCCTTCAAGCCACAATATGTTTTCAAAGGAATTTATAGGAAGAAAGGATGTAGCTCTCGTCCACCATAATTGTTATGGAAATATCCCTTCTTTCTCTTTATTCACTCCTCCCTTCTCTTTATTGCTCCTCTTCAACCATTCACTTCTTTCTGCTCTATGTTTTCTGTTTCCTAGCTATTCTCTCCTTCCTCAACTACTGTTGCACATCTCCATTCTTCTTGTTTGGGTATACCTTGCAAGGGGTGTGGGATCTTCTATCCATCTCCTAATGTTTGCTGTTACCTGAGAGAGGCGATGTAAGTCTTTAATCACACAATGGATATTCTTGGAACCATGTGGGCATTAACACTGCCTTGTTGCAGCACCAGGCTGCATTGCTGTTAGACTTGGCCTTTTCTGCAGGGCCATCCTCAAGCTTTTTGTCTTTACCCTAATGTTTTACTAACCTGTTTTATTGGCTTTTAGGACTTGTGCACTTTTACTATTGCAAATCATTGCTAAAATGCTTGTGCTTTGTCTTTAAAACATGGTAGCATTGGCTTACACCCAATCAGCACATTTCATTTACTTGTAAAGTAATGTGGTACTACATGTACCCAGGGCATGTACATTAAATGCTACTAGTGAGCCTGCAGCACTGATTGTGCCACCCACTTAAATAGTCTTGTAAACATGTCCCTGCCATTGCATCATGTGTGTGCAGGTTTTAACTGCCAATTCTATTTGATTGAAGTAATCTCCTTGCTAAGATTTAAACTCCCCTTTTAGTGCATACAAGTCACGGCTAAGGTAGGCCCTAGGTAGCATATGCATTTTAATTAAAATGGTTGGACAGGTACTTTTAAGTTTTACATGTCTTGGTAGTGAAAAACTCTTGAATTTGTTTTTATTACTGTGAGGTTCACCTCTCCCATAGTATAACATTGGATTCCCTAATTACATTTAATGAGTACTAACCTTTGATTTAGAACAGATTAACCTTTCCTGTCTGCTGTCTGAGGAAGTGTAATTAAAAATCCTCTTTAATGGCAAAATCGGATTTTAAATTAAAGTGTGAAAATATTGCTTTTCTGAAAGTTGGCATGTTCCTGCCCTAGCTATTTTGTGCCTGCAGTCTGTTCCTGGGTCACATGACTATTTTTAGTTGGGATTTGGAGTTTGTTTATTCCTCCCAGACAGCCATACAATAGAGGGATTTTTTATTTTAAAAACAGATTTTATAGAGTTGTTATATGTGACATAGCGAGAACCAGGCACATATACAATGTCATAGCTAGATCAAGTGAATTATTATACTACGTGCGATAATGAAACTTTGTGCAATCAGGAGAAAACATTTGAGCATTGCATCCTATAACATTAGATCTGGTTCAGTGCTTCCAGTGGGCAGAACAACAATATAGTAATCATATAGTGCTCATATCTGTTAACATCTAGTACCAACAAATTCTCCCCCCACTAACTAACTGGTGCAGTCCCGGTGGTAGACAGTTGCAAAAGAGAAGGAAGGGAAGCTTTTGTGCAGTTCTCATTATGTGAACATAGTGTCTGGCCTGGGGTAGAATCCCTGGTGTGCATTGCACGGGAGTTGGGTAGGTGTATTCAGGATCTATTCTCCTTGCGGCCCCAGTACCGTAGAGGATCTGGAGCAGGGTTCTGAGTGAGTCTCAGGGCAATGCTAACTCTTAGATGTGGCTCCCTGTGTTTCGTCTGTGTATAAGTGGAGTGTTTCTGTGTCTAGGGCTTTGAAAGCCTCCATTAGTAGATTACAGGACAGGCAATGGGTACCTTACGTAGCCCATGGCGTTGCTCTCTGTGCAGTGCCCTGTTTTCAGCAAGTCCCCACCTATCTACCTCCTCCTTCCAGACCAGTAACGCAGGATGGTTGGCCGACTTCCAGCACCTAGTGTTTTGCCAATATGAGCACTAGGTCTACAAATTTTGTCTGGACTTTGTAACCCTTAGGGTGTGGGTAAAGGGCTAGGTGGCAGCCTTCCGCTGTAGTCCATGCTCGCCCCAAAGCAACTAACCGTAGTGTGAGCGATATCTGTGTCCAGCAGGTGGAAAGGGCAGGCCAAGACCACAGCATGTGCAAGAGTTCAGCATCTTGCTCAGGACATCTCGGGCAGTTCGCTGCCACTGCCGGAAACATCGTGTGTAGTCAATGTGGTGTGAGGTATGCTCTTTTGGTTATTGTTAGACGGGGACCGGGAGGGTCGGCCGAGGACAAGGGGAGAGGCCTCCGGTGAGGGCCGTCTCCAGCGATCGTACAGACAAGTAACTTCCCCCCCACAGATGGACACCACACAAGGATAAGGTTAACGTTCTTTATAGGCAATTCTTGAAGTATGGTGATACGATACAATGGGAACAGGATACGAGGATCCTCTTAATTCTAGTCTCTTGACAGGGAAAGGGGTAGCGGGACAGTCTTGGTTACCAATCTGGTACTGCGATGCGATGATGGTAGCTCACAATCCTCGAGCTCGGCGTTCGAGAGGGACGGGCCGCGGCAGCGCCAGCAGGTCCAACGAGGATGAAGATTGCAGAAGGCTGCGGCAGCGCCAGCAGGCAGGACGATAGTTCACAAGGCAGGGCTGCGGCAGCGCCAGCAGTCCGTCAAGTATGAGTTCTTCACGGTGTCTCTCGACTCCAAGATACAACTGCCTTCCTGCTCTGGAGCTGCCCCAGTTATAGGTCTGGCGCCCTTTGATGTCCGGACCCTCGCACTTGGAGGTCGGGAGGTCCGGGATGAGGGAGTCCAGACACCCAGCAGGGGGGTGGAGCCAGCGCCCGGGGAGGCTGGGGGCGATCGGCACCTGGCGGGGGAGAGCCATCGACACTTCTTCCTCCCATTGACCTGCCAAGTGGTCCGTTCACCTCCTGGGTGGATGGTGGTGCCGGGATGTCTGGGCCTGGCCAGGCCCGGGGTCGGGCTGAGGCCACGCGGCCTCGTGGTGCAGTGTCCAAGATGGCGGCTGGACCGGGCAATGGTGCTGACGATGGCCCGGGCCAGTAATACAGAGATGTCCGGGAGCAGGAGTCCCGTAGGGGACGGTTTGCGGGTTGCTTCTGTGTGGAGCACCTGGAGAGCCGGTGTCCGGGCCCTGTCATGCGGGGAGGGAGCGAGCCCTTCATGTGGCCTGTCCAACATGCGTCCCCCCCCCAGCTGAAGGCGGGGAGAGTCACCCATCTTCTTGGGGACTTTCCTCATCGAGGCGGAAAAAGCGTGACAGGCCATCCGCGTTGGCGTGATCCTGGCCAGGTCAGTGCTCCACAGTGAAGTCCATCCCCTGCAGGGAGATGGACCATCGCAATAGTTTGGGATTTTCCCCCCGCATCTGCATTAACCATTGCAGGGGGCGATGATCGGTTTGCACCCGAAAGTGGGTACCGAAGAGGTAGGGCCGGAGCTTCTTGAGGGCCCACATTACTGCGAAGGCCTCCCTCTCGATGGCGCTCCAGCGCTGTTCTCGGGCCAGTAGGCGTCTGCTGATGAAGGCCACTGGTTGGTCAACTCCCTCGGAGTTCAGCTGGGAGAGGACGGCCCCAATGCCATGGTCGGGGGCATCAGTTTGAACGATGAACTCGCGGCTGTAGTCGGGAGCCTGGAGCACAGGGGCGGTGCACATGGTGGCCTTCAGCTTCTCGAAGGCCGCTTGACAGTCTGGAGTCCAGTTGACCATCTTTGGGTGCTTCTTAGATGTGAGTTCTGTGAGGGGCCCCACAATGCTGCCATAGTCCTTCACAAACTGCCGGTAGTATCCGGTGAGCCCCAAGAAGGCTCGGACCTCGGTTTGCGTTACGGGGGGCTGCCAGGACTGGATGGCAGCGATCTTGAGCTGGAGGGGGGCCACCAGACCGCTTCCCACTTGGTGTCCGAGGTAGGTCACGGACCCCTGGCCAATCTGGCATTTGCTGGCCTTGATTGTGAGGCCGGCCTATTGGAGGGCCTGCAGGACCTCTCGGAGGTGGCGGAGGTGGTCTGACCAGTGGCGGCTATACACAACAATATCGTCCAGGTAGGCGGCGCTGAACTCTTCGAGGCCCGCCAATACCTGGTTCACAAGTCGTTGAAAGGTTGCTGGAGCGTTTTTCATGCCGAATGGCATCACTTTGAAATGGTAGTGGCCATCCGGGGTGGAGAAAGCGGATCGTTCTTGGGCCCTGGGGGCGAGGCCGATCTGCCAGTAGCCCGCTGTCAGGTCGAAGATGCTGAGGTAGCGGGCAGCCCCCATGCAGTCGATCAGTTCATCTGCTCGGGGAATGGGGTGAGCGTCGGTTCGGGTGACAGCGTTCAGACCCCGATAGTCGACGCAGAATCGGAGCTCAGGGGTGGTGCCTGGGATAGCAGCCATGGGGACCAGCACGACTGGGCTGGCCCAGGGGCTGTCCGAGGGCTCGATGACTCCGAGTGTGAGCATTTTTGACACTTCTTCTTGGATGCAGGCACGTACCCGATCTGGTACGCGGTACGCCCGATGTCTGATAGGGGGACTGTCCCCAGTGTCCACGTCGTGCAAGCACCAGGGGGTGACCCCTGGGTTGAGGGAAAATAGGGTCGAAAATTGCAGCAGGAGGTCCCGACAGTCTTGGCGCTGCTCCGGGGTTAGGGCATCTGAGAGTCGGACCCCGTCTACTGAACCATCTTTTTCACGGGTCCTCAGTAGGTCAGGGAGGGGCTCGGAGTCTTCTTCCGCTCCACTGTCTGTAGCCATCAGTAGGCTGAGCTCCGAGCGCACAAAGTGGGGTTTGAGTCTGTTGGCGTGGAGGACCCGGAGGGGGTTCCGGGGAGATTCCATGTCGATGAGATAGGTGACGGGGCTCTTGCGCTCGACCACCTTGAAGGGCCCCGTCCACTGGTCCTGCAAGGCACAAGGTTCGGTGGGGGACATCACCCATACCTGCTGGCCAGGTTCGAACTCTATGGAGGAGGCGTTCTGATCGTACCATTTCTTCATGTCCTCCTGACTGGCCTCAAGATTGGCTTTGGCGATCTCTCTGAATCGTCTGGTCTGATTGCGGAGGGTCAGGAGGTACTCGTAGACGTCTGGAGGGGTTTTCAGGGGGGCCATCTCCCAACCTTCTTTGACTAGGCTGAGGGGTCCTCGAACAGGGTGTCCGTACAAGAGTTCGAAAGGGCTGAAGCCGAGGGACTTCTGGGGAACTTCTCGGTAGGCGAAGAGGAGGCACGGGAGTAGCACATCCCACTGGCGGCGGAGGGGCTCTTCCAACCCCATAATCATTCCCTTGAGGGTGCGGTTGAACCGCTCAACCAGTCCGTTTCCTTGCGGGTGATAGGGGGTTGTGAATCGGTAGGTGACCCCGCACTGCTGCCAGAGGGATTTCATATATTTTGAAATAAAGTTCGTGCCCCGGTCGCTGACGACTTCCCGGGGGAAGCCCACCCGGGAGAAGATCCCCATTAAGGCTCGGCCGACCACCGGTGCTGTTACTGTTCGAAGGGGAACGGCCTCGGGATAGCGGGTGGCGTGGTCCACCAGTACCAGGATGAATCGATGCCCTTGTGCTGTTCGGAAGTCCAGGGGCCCCACAATGTCTATTCCCACCTTTTCGAACGGGGCGGTAACAACCGGGAAGGGTTGCAGGGGTGCCTTGAGTTTGCGGCCGCTCTTCCCGCTGGCCTGGCAAGTGGGGCAGGACCGGCAGTGGTTGAGGACGTCATTTCTCATTTTTGGCCAGTAAAAGTGGGTCACCAGGCGGTTGTAGGTTTTGTCCTGTCCCAAGTGTCCAGCCAGGGGGACATCGTGGGCCAAGTTCAACAGGAAGTCTCTAAAACGGAGGGGCACCACCAACACTCGACTGGCCCCCAACTCCGCGATTCTTTGTTCGCTGTACAATAGGTCATTGTCCCAATAGATCCAGTGGGCCCCGGCGGTATCTCCCGCGCTCTGGGCGAGGGCTTGCTGTCGTAGTCCCTCGAGGGAGGGACAGGTTTTTTGCTCTTGACGGAATTGTTCCTGGGTGGGTCCCCCTTCTTGACGCCACTGAGCCAGGTCTGGAAGGTCCTGGGGCTGAGCGAGCCCTTCTTGGGTTTGTTCCGGGGGGTCGGCATGGTCGGCGTCCCCCACGGGAGCGATCGGAGGAGGAGGTGCTGGCCATTCGGGTTCTTCAGGTCGGGGGATGGCGCGGGCGGCCATGGACCGGGTGGTTACGCACGCCCAGTCCTGGAGGCCCAACATCCCAGGTGCTCTCTTCTTTCCACGGCGGCCCACGGGGAACTCTCGAGACAGTCCACGGGGGCATCATCGCGGACCGTCACCTTCAGCATGCCGGATACAGGCTCTCAGAATTGTCGGCTGAACGGACGGGGCAGAGAACGTTCGGCAGGATTTGTTCCGGGGTCACCAGGTGACAGTGGACGGCCGTCACACTGGCCCCCGTGTCACGTAGGGCTTCAGCCTTGCGCCCATTTATGTTCACCCACTGACTGTATTTTCTGGTGATGGCGGGTAGGGGAGCCCGCGGGATCATGTCTCTTCCCCCTAGGCACGCCAGGACCATGGCGGCCGGTTCCCACTCTGGTTGCTCCTGTTCGTATTCCTCATGCTCTTCGGAGACTTGCTCTTCTCCTAGGGCGGCGGCAGCTACCTGGCGGGGCCCCGGAGTCTGGTTCTTTGGGCAGTTCGGGTCATTGGCGTAGTGGCCGACTCGCTGGCATCGGTGACAAGTGACATTGGCTCTGAATCCCGGGCGCATTGGGGGGTTGCCCCGGCCGGGCGGGGTGCTGGTAGCGGGAGCGGCCGGGACGGCGTCTTTCCCCCGGCCCTGGCCTCCTCCTCGGGGACGGTGATGACCTTGATTGTTCCTGTTCTGCTCGTTCGACCCACCCCGGCCCACTCGGGTGCTTTCCCATCGGTCCGCCTCGGCGGCGAGCTGCCGGGGATCAGTCAATTTACTGTTGAGGAGGTGCTGCCTGAGCTCGACGAAGCAGTTGTTGGAGAGGTGCTCCCACACAATGAGGTTAAAAAGCTGCTCGTAGATCGTTACGCGGCTCCCCTTGATCCATCCCTCGAAGGCTCGGCTGAAATAGTTCACATATTCCACCCAAGTTGTACCCGCGATTCGGGTGCAGTCGCGGAACCTCTGGCGGTACATTTCGGGTGTAAGCCCATATCGAGTGAGGAGGGCGGCCTTCATGTGGTCATAGGACGTCATTTGATGGTCCGGGAGCTGTAACAGGGCATCGCGGCCTTCATTGACGAACCTCCCCCATAGACCGGCTCCCCAGTCACTTCGATCGATCCGGTGGGAGGTCATGGCGATCTCGTAGGCCTTGAACCACTGTTGTATGTCGTCGTTTCGGAAATACTCTCGGACGACATCTTTGGGGATGTGGACCTTTGGTTCTGTAGCTCCTGGGGTGCGCGGTTGCTTGGGCACCCCCAGGTCTTTGTTTTGCTTCCGTAGTTCTATCTCTGCCAGTTTGCGCTCGTGTTCGTATGCCAGTCTTTTTTCTTCGAGCTCTCTTTGTCTTTGCTTTTCTTCCTGCTCTTCTCGGAGCCGTAAGTGTTCTAGATTCATTTTTTGTTCTGCTAGTTTTAGTTCTCCGTCCAACTTGAGCCGTGCCAACTCTAAGTCGTGCAGTCTGCTTTTTTCTCGCTCTTGGATCTCTTCCCGGGAGAGACCCGCTCTCCTTTCTTCGGACGGAGCGGTGCTCGTCTCCGGTGCTTCGATGTGTTGGTCCCGGGGACCGGCGGCATTTGCTTCTGCCCACGATTCTAGGGCGTGTTTAAAGTCATCTTTTGTGCTCAGACCGGTGGTAGCAATGCCCAGTTCCATACAAAATTGTTTTAATTCTCGATGGCTGTACTCTTCTAGTTTTTCCATTTGGAATTTTTCTGTAGATCCGCTCTCTTTGGTCGACATTGTGGTTTAGTCGTGGGGTGAGTTGCTTTCTGTACGATTACGCGTTGGTTCGGATCGCGCCGCTGGCCACCAATGTTAGACGGGGACCGGGAGGGTCGGCCGAGGACAAGGGGAGAGGCCTCCGGTGAGGGCCGTCTCCAGCGATCGTACAGACAAGTAACTTCCCCCCCACAGATGGACACCACACAAGGATAAGGTTAACGTTCTTTATAGGCAATTCTTGAAGTATGGTGATACGATACAATGGGAACAGGATACGAGGATCCTCTTAATTCTAGCCTCTTGACAGGGAAAGGGGTAGCGGGACAGTCTTGGTTACCAATCTGGTACTGCGATGCGATGATGGTAGCTCACAATCCTCGAGCTCGGCGTTCGAGAGGGACGGGCCGCGGCAGCGCCAGCAGGTCCCGAGGTGGTCGTAGATAGGAACGGGCCGCGGCAGCGCCAGCAGGTCCCGACGAGGACGAAGGTTGCAAGAAGGCCGCGGCAGCGCCAGCAGGTCCAACGAGGATGAAGATTGCAGAAGGCTGCGGCAGCGCCAGCAGGCAGGACGATAGTTCACAAGGCAAGGCTGCGGCAGCGCCAGCAGTCCGTCAAGGATGAGTTCTTCACGGTGTCTCTCGACTCCAAGATACAACTGCCTTCCTGCTCTGGAGCTGCCCCAGTTATAGGTCTGGCGCCCTTTGATGTCCGGACCCTCGCACTTGGAGGTCGGGAGGTCCGGGATGAGGGAGTCCAGACACCCAGCAGGGGGGTGGAGCCAGAGCCCGGGGAGGCTGGGGGCGATCGGCACCTGGCGGGGGAGAGCCATCGACACTTCTTCCTCTCATTGACCTGCCAAGTGGTCTGTTCACCTCCTGGGTGGATGGTGGTGCCGGGATGTCGGGGCCTGGCCAGGCCCTGGGTCGGGGTCGGGCTGAGGCCACGCGGCCTCGTGGTGCAGTGTCCAAGATGGCGGCTGGACCGGGCAATGGTGCTGACGATGGCCTGGGCCAGTAATACAGAGATGTCCGGGAGCAGGAGTCCCGTAGGGGACGGTTTGCGGGTTGCTTCTGTGAGGAGCACCTGGAGAGCCGGTGTCCGGGCCCTGTCATGCGGGGAGGGAGCGAGCCCTTCATGTGGCCTGTCCAACAGTTATCATGTATTGAATAAGCTTGAATTGTGAATTGCGCAGGAGACTTTCTTTGGGTAGGCAAGAGAAGGGAAGCCCAGTCTTGTCGGTGAGGACCATGCCTATGTCTGTGTCCCATTTAGCCCTTAAATCACCTAGATGTGAGGGTACATGTGTTCGTATACCTCTGTATAACCAGGTGCCTGCCTGTGGCCATCAGGTGTACCAAGTGTACCAATTCATGTGTTGATGGTTCTGCCCCTTCAGGAGCCCAGTCCTGCTTAATATCGCATATTATGCTGACAAGCAAAATAAATAACGTGAGAGGGAGCTCTTGTTTGTGTACAAAGTCATTCCAAGAGTATAGGCAATCTCCTGTAGATTGCGGCCCTCTAGCCAATAAGAAAGCCATTGCCACCAGCATCAGAGACTCTGCGCCACCATGCGTCCTATATTAAGTAAAGCAGGATCTTATTCAGTATTTTGAAGGTTGTGGATGGGATCACTATTGGTAAAGTGGTAAAAAAAAAGTATAGCGCACGTGGTAGCATGACCATTTTTGCAATGGCTATACGCCCGGTCACTGATAGGGGGAGCGATGTCATAAGAGTGGTTTGGGATCACAGAGAGGTGAACATTCTCTGTATTTTTCGATACAGTATGTCCTGCTGGGTTCTCTACACTCGTACTCCCAGGTATTTGAAGGTGATGGGAGCAATCACCATCTCCCCTCCCCCAAAGTGGATCGCCTGTGGTTCAAAATCCTATAAAATCTCAATTGAGTGTCCGCAAGTGTGCGTAGTGGGGTACGGTTGCCAAGTAAAGGGACATCGTTGGGAGATGGTGATAGCCCCAGTCACCTTCAAATACCTAGGAGTATGAGTGTATAGAACCCAGCAGGACATACTGGATGGAAATATACAGAGAATGATCACCTCTCTGCGATCCCTGATTAATCTGGCAAGTAACGCTCCCGCTGTATCCGCCTAAGTGCGTACCATTTGTGCGTGCAATAGTTTACCACATGGAGACACTCCAGTAGGTCTGCATATTCGATATGTGCCTCTTTCCGGCTCTGCAAGCCCGAAGGGAAAGCCATATTGTCTCTCTCCAGAGAGCCCAAGAGTGACTCCTTGCTGGTTACCTCACGAAGGATAGTACGTCATACCCCCCTCTACAGATATAATCACAGTTCCCCTCATTACTACTTCAAATGTCTCCCATTCTAGGGTGTGGAGGCTGTATTGGCATTAGTCGAGAAATATGTTTCAATAGTGGTGGCCATATGTGCCCGAAAGGCACAATTTTTCAGTAGTAGGGGATTACATTTCCTTGTCTGGACAGGTGTAGGTACTCCTTCCCAGGACAGAGTGAGTTCCAGTAAGTTATGGTCTGATAGTGTTTTCCCTAAATGGGTTGTATGGGTTATTTGTGGCAATAGTGTGGGGAAGTACAGGATGCGATGTTTGTTTGTCGGTGATTAAATGAAATATATTCGCTCATTCAGTCATTCTTGCTGCGCCATGCATCCACCACTGACCGACTGTGTACCCATGTTACTAGGGCCTTGGCCTGTCTGATTGCCACAGCCCCTGGAAGCGGCGGATGTGAGCGGTCTAATTGTGTGTCTAGCACTGCGTTATAGTCTCCTCCAAGTATCCAAGGGTAAATTAACCAGTCCACCAGTACTGTACTGACTCGTGCCAAAAAAGCATCTTTGTCAGTGTTTGGGGTGTAAATGCTGCCTAATATCACATGCACTCCATCTAGTTGCTGCGTATCAAGACGTACCTGCCCGCTGGTTCTATGCCATGGTCCAGTACCTGCTCTTATTCACACCGCTGCTCCGCTCGCAAACACAGAGTATGTAGTATGGAATAATTGTCCCTCCATTTCTTGCAAAGTTTACAGGCCTCTGGTGCGTTCAGGTGTGTTTCTATCTGGGATTTACGCCTGCATAACTGAACATGTATGCAGTGCCGCTTATAAACGGTGATGTAATGAGGCCATACGCGTTAGGGGAAACATCCTAAACCACGACGTTTCAACCACGACTCACCTGAACAACGTGGTGCGAATAACGAATCCTGCTCAACAACGAACGGCTGAACAACGAAGGTTGGAACCACGACTCACCTGAACAACGGGGGGGTGTGAGGGGACTCCCCCCACAAATACAATTAAAAAAATATTTATAGTAAGAATTATAACGTAAAGAATAAAATCGTAAAAGTTACATATCAAAACCAGCAAAGGTTTATGAAGAAAATGATTTACATAAAAATTACCGGTTTGTGACAGGAGATGGCAGTGTTGCGTTGATTTAAACAATTGGTAAAGCTTTCGAATAAAAAAAAGAATATGATCAGTGTGCTCGTATTTGAAAAAATGAAGTAACTAATATTTTAGAATAAAAAAAGGCATACATTGAAAAAGTGACATTAAATATTATTTATTTGTGGTTTAGGGAGTAGTGCTTTAAAATGTAGTGGTTTAGAAATGATAGTTGTTAAACATTCGTGGTTTAGGAAGTCGTGGTAAAGACAGTAGTTGTTTAGTCATACAATCACGCGCTAGAGTTGGTGTGGACAGTATTCCTCCCTGGCAGTTGTACATTGGGTGGCGTTAGTGTATATTGAGAAAGTGCACCTGCTGCAGCCTTTAACATCATGAACAACAAACACCCCAATACCGGGTCCAACCTAAAAACTGTGTTCGACCAAACATAAGCCTTAGAAGGCAACCGTAGCTAAACAAATTCATGCATCCACCTGGGGGGTACATGACCTGCCTTAGCCATTTGCGTTTGCCAGCAGAACCTTCGGTCGTATCCTATATAGGTGGGCCTCCGGGCCTGAGACTAACACTGAGCATCCATAATGATGAGGTATCCTGAAAAGTGGAATCCATACATACATGTCAGTCACACGTAATCCTCAGAGTGATTGACCCCTGCCTTGCATGGTTATCAGAGCTTATGTGAGGTAAGTGTATATTGTGAGCTTTGTGCTATCAAGTGTCTTGGCGGAAGACTAGGGTGTTCAGATCACAATGAGGTGACTATGTCAGGCCAACATCTCCTAAGCCGTTTGTGGGGTTATTTGGGGAAGAGTGCAAGGCTGCTGCCAGAGTCTGTGTGCATCACTCCCTCTGATGATGATCCAGCCCCAGTTGGGGACCCAGAGTCCCTCAAAGTGGCGGCTGTCTGGAGCAAGGTTCGCCTACTTTCCAACCTCTGTTTTGGGGTGGGCAGAGACTCCTCCCCAGGTGGTGAGCGCTTCGTACAGCATTGTTTGCCTGGTTTGCACCGTAGGTTGCGTCTCAGCGGCCGCCTGTGCTCCTCTAGAATTGTAAGATCTGGGAAACTGGCCTCAATGCAGGACCATGCCATCTCAAGGTCATCAAAGAATTGGCCCTCATGTTCATGGATGACTTTGAGGCGGGCAGGAATGAGAAGAGCGTACTTCAAGCTGAGCTGCTGAAGGTGCTTTTTGACCCCTGAATAGGAGGCCCTTTGTCGTTTTACTTGCATGGTATAATCTGGGAACAACACAATTCTTGCATTCTCCTATAGTATAGGTGTGTGTTCACATGCTTTACGGTGCAGAGTGTCTCTGTCTCTAAAATTGAGGATCCGAGACACAATTGGCCTCAGCTGTGCCCCCGGCTCCCAGTAGGGACCCTGTGTGCCCTTTCAACGCTAAACATTGTAGTCAGACCCTCTGGGGCCCCAGTGGTGATCTATAAATTGGGTGGGGTTATTTCCTTTACTATTTTCAGGCAGGCCAATTATTCTTATATTGTTTCTTCTTGCGAAATTCATTGTCTTCTACCCGATTTTGCAGTTCCATGACCTGTTGCTGAAGTCTGGCAGCTACCTCGGTTTGTTCCATGTGCCATGGTGTCATTTCAGAATGCGCCATCGAGTGGAGTTGGATTTTTTCCGATAATGTCTTGTGGTTGGCCCAAAAGAGGCTGATCTCAGTAGTGAGGGTGCCCAGCTGTTGCTCCGGTACTATCCGGTACTCCCTGATTTCCTTTAGGATAACGTTGAACTTATCAGTGGGGGAAGATCCAGTGTAGGGGGTACAACATTGTCTCCAGTTATGGGGCAAGAACCTTCTATTGAGCTGGCTTGCACCCCTGCAGAGGGGCCGTGATCCACCTGGTTGTCTTTGGTGCAGCTCATTTTGTGTTGGTGTTTCTGACTGAGTTGGTTTTCAAGCAGGCACCCAGAAGCCTTTCTCAGGCACCGGAAGAAAGGTGTGCTATTTCCCTTGCAGCTCTCCTACCTCAGCATAGTCCCCGCCGCAACACCATGATAGCTGGGTGTTCAGTGTCTGTCAGTGCCACTTATGGGTTTGCAGACACGGGGCCAAGAGCGCCTATACAGATCACTGTGTAGGCACTCCCTGCGGCCTACTTGCTGGGCTTTCCTATTTTCGGACGCACAAGCAATCTCCTTTCTTGTTTGGCCGCCCCGTCCGTATCAGCTGTGGGGAGGAGATCATATAGGTCTTGTCCTCCCCACTGGTAATGTTATGCAGAGGGCTGAGGAATGGTATCCTCTCTTATTTCGTACACGCTGGGTCTCCTGTATATGGTACATGGTACTGCATCTCTCTAGGCTAGAGACACTGTGTCTCAACTCTCCCATGTTTCAGGCAGGTCCCCCAGCCGGCCACTGGTCCGCACCACCTCAGGCCTCTTAGTAATCTCAGGAGTCATGCGGCACAGTCTCCTCCTCTAGGATAGGAGTCCCAGAGGCTCAGAGGACGAGGGGCAACACTATGCCCAATGTTTACCCTTTGTTTCTCTTTTTGTCCCCAGCCCAGGAGGTGAGTCCGGGGAGGCCCCAGCCAGTAGCAAAGGCTGTTTAACTGTGGACAGGATCCAAACTCCTAGTGCGATATCTGGCATCGCCATCTACTTTAGCCCTGCTCACCTTGGGCGCCAAATTTTGGTTAGGCCAGTCTGATCTAAAAGTATTGCAGCCTATGCCCAGCAGGAGCAGACAGTAGTTCCACGGGGTGGTGTCCCTCGTGTCCTCTACAGCGGGAACCCCAGGCCTGTCTTTGTGGGTCCTGTTAGAGCGGCAGTCTCTAGCAGGGGATGCTCCTCCTCAGGCCTTTGCTGATGTGCCCGATACGCCCTGTCAGTCAGCTCCATTTCCCTGACCGATCCACTGGGCGACTCCAGCAAGTCCGGCACCACCTACGGCAGCCCAGCAGGTAGCTGGAATCGATCTTGGCAGACTGCTACAGAGCCGGTAGCAGAGGGCTCAGTTCCGACATCGGAAAGCACCAGAGGGCCCCTCTGGTCTCCTCTCAGCCAGCACCGTCCGGCACCAACAGTCTGGTCCTGCCTCTGACCGATCCATCGGTGGCCACCCAGCGCCGCCTACCGCCCGCTCCGATATCTGGCAGGTAGCAGTGCTCAGCTCTGTGATCTTGCAGCCCGGTCTGTAGTGGGTGATTAATCTAGACGTTAGCTGGACCCAGAGTACTCAACCGGTCCCTCCGTTGGCGGGTCCGTCGGGCACCAACAGCGCCCCCACCGCAGTAGGCCTTCTGCCGTCCGAGCCCAATCAGTGTCAGCTCCTCTGCTCAGGTGCTTGCATGAGTCATCGTGAGGCCATAGCTAGCCTACTAGCCCGATCAGAGGTAAGGGGAAGGGTGAGTGGCTCGAAGGAACCAGAGGTAAGAGGAAGGGTGGGTGGCTCGAAGAACCAGGGATCCAGCAAGGCTTTCGTCCAGGAGCCGCACTCCTAGGCGTCCGCCATCTTCAGCGGCTAGCCACTCCCCCCACACGCAATAGAGGGGTTAGGTGGGCCTGGATGGGCCATCAACTGGCAGGATGGAGGAGTGCCAAGCTGGATACAGCCCCACTTGCAAATGAATAGGTTGTGCTCTGCATTCACAAAAAGGACTTGTTATCACTTAATTGTTAATGCAGCCAGCATTTTAAGTAGGGCAGGGGAGGTATTACACGCCAAGAACTTCAAAGGTAATTCTCTTGAAACTACTCCTACTTCAAAGAAGGCACAAGGTATAAAAATAGGACCCTCTGACCCACTCGTCAGTACACTCCTGAACCTGTGAAAGACTGCTGTACTGCTCTACAAAAATAACTTCTATTCTGCTGCTTGAGTGAAAGGACTGGACGTGCATCTCGAACCCAGGACCACCAGAGTGACTCCAAGGGATAGTTGGTTGGCCTCCTGATCAGAGCCTTTGGGACAGAAAAGGCTCCAACCACTTTGAGCCCAGCCCCTGGACTCTGTATGATGTGAGTTATGCCCCCAGTAAATGGTGCCACCCCAATCTTGGAACTTTGGACGTTGACCTGAAGGTGCTCTGCCACCCCGCTATGGTCCTGTGGGCAGAGCCGATGCAGCGCGATGCATCTCGTCACAGCTCTGGAACTACTGCAGCATGACTCATCCTGACACCAAACCTCGCATCGCAGCCTGCGTGGAACTACCACTGCCCGATGCATCATTGACGCAGGCCTTCACATCGCAAGCCCCTTGTCAATGCCATCCTGGACGACAACACAGGACTCTGCATCACAGCGCCTTGGAAAAGCCGTTGCACGGTGCATCCTCGGTGCAGGATCTTGCAACTCTTCGAAAGCCAGGATTAAATGTTCTTTGTTCAGCTGGCCTAACTTGGTCCCTGTATCTTGGCTGTGCTCCATCGCTGTTGGCCAGAACTTGTGACTTTGTCCCGGTTCAACGCAACCAGATTTGGAGCTTTGTGCTTCTAAGCACTGTTTCCACTTACAATTTTGAATTTGCATATCTCTGGTTCTAATGATTGGATTTTTGTTGTTTTGAGCTGAAATGATTTATTACAATTTACTCTATCTTTCTTATTTGGTGTGGGAATTTTGTTGTTGTTGTGTTTTCATGTTATTACTGTTTGATTTGCTGCAAAATAATATACACATTGCCTCTTAGTAAAGCCTGACTGCTTTCGTGCCAAGCTACCAGATGGTTAAGCACAGGTTATTTTGGGGTTTGCTTGTGTTACACCCTGACTGAGATTGTGATGCGCTGTGTGGCGAGCAATCACATCACTACTTGCAGCACTAGCCAATATGATATGCCACAAACAAAAACAGCAAAAGTGCACTGGGGTAGAAGATCCTTTATACCAAAACACAACCAATAAGGATACATCACAAACAACATGAGACCATGTATCACAAACCTCTCCAACAGATTTCATATCCGCAAAAAAGCCATCAAAATCCATGCTCAGATTATCGGTGTTGGGAAAGGGCACGCTACTACCCTAAAGAGATGAGTAAATATTTCAACCACACCTTTTCAATACTTAATCATATACCTGCTGATCAATTTTTAGGTCATTGCCACCTCACCATCTCTCATGACCACAGATTATCCCTTTTATTATGAACATAATACCTACTCTTACAACACGAAGGTTACACATTCTTAGAGACTAGCCAGAACAGAACATGGGAAACATCCTCTTAGGACAAATAAGACGTTTTGCCCTGTGATAAAATCTTTGGAATCTTGTTGAAAGCCACTCGCACACATCCAACAGTCCAATTCCCAGGAGGTCGCAGAAATACTGGTCTAATAAATATCAATTATGCAGGTCACATATTGTGCCCTCCCCCATCCACCCTCTAACCACCACCTCTATTTCTGTCTCTTCACCTCGTCCCCCACCTCCAGTGAGTGGCTGCCAATGCAAGGATGGAAGCTTGCAAGGCTCAGCAGACCACTGGCCCTGCATTTGCTTTCCAGATCAGGAAATATATGTCCATTAAAGGCACAGTTGCTGCTTCTATGTTTCCCACTTGGGAAAGTATTGGGGAAAGCAGGCATTCCTATGGACCGCTACCTGCTCCCTTCAAGGCCGCTGACAGCGGCAGTAACTTGTCACTGGTTTGCAACCGCAACACAAATCATTGATACATTTCTTTCCACATCAGAAATAGGATAGGATGCTCCTTCGACTATAACCCCCTTCCTTTATGAGATACAGAACGCATCAGGTAAACTGTTTTATGGACAGAATTTGTCTGACTAGTCAGATGATTTTTTGCAAATTACGACTGCAAAAGGGTTTTGCTCACTGGACAATATTAATGGCAGTCTGCTCCTCAACAGCGATAACTCAAATAATAATGGTTTTAAGAGTCCTGCATCTATATTGCTGGCACCTGCAAACATGGGCTCTCATCCTGGTTTCGGCACTTCATCAACAGTTCTGTGGGACTGTGCACATAGAGTTGTCTCCTTGTGGCTTCATTTGTAAACGTGTTTACTGTAAACATGTATGCTGTAATATTAATTGGAATGTACTGTCATGATATTGCCCCATTCATCACAATCATCCTCGCCATCTTTTTGTGCAACCATTCTACCACCAAGGGCCGAAAGTACCTCCTCCTTCATTTGTCAAATTATTTCTGGTAGAAATGCTTCGTTAATAAACAAAATAAAACATTAGTCTTGCACTAAAAGTTAAATTGACCATGTTGGGATTTGTAAGTATGACTTGCATCATTTTTCCATTGCATCAAGACGATAAAGTTTACACTCGAAGGCAATTTTCATTTGGTTGCATTCTGGATTCAGCTTTAATTTGTAAGAAATGTCGGTATAAATCGACCAGTTGTTTGATTTACCTGGAAACTTGGCTGACAGTGCCCTGTAGAAATCGATTAGGAGTAGTCTAATACAATATATAGGTGTAGTCTTTTGTATTTAAATGTCTCATTATTTGAGACAGGAGAGCCATTATGTATTATTAGTTTTGCTTTATTTCCTGTGTTGCTGAAGAATGGCTTATTTGTAATCAAATGCTTGCCATTTGTGCTTGAGGAAGAATGCATAATAAAAAATAAACAGATTTGCATTTTTATACTGGCTAAAATTAGAATGTTTCAAATCTTTCCTTATTGTTCATGTAGTTCCTTGAATGATATACTTTAGTCGCCTATGCCTTAAGTCTTCATAATCCTTCCATATGTAGATTTCCTCAAGAAAGTAACAGGCTCGACAGCTTTGATGCTGCTGTTTGTGTTGGTTAGTCCTGTAGTTTCGGTTTTGTTCAGATTTATTTTAAATTTGCTTTCCATTATTGTTGTGGTGCTTATTTTAATGGTGTGGTTTACACTGCTGTAAATAAGTGCCAAGTATATCATAACAAATACATATCATTATATATGGATGCATGTGACTGATGCATGTTAATACATATCCTTTAGATACAAAACAAATGCATTAGTTTGTTTGGCAGTGCATTTTAATTATTAAAGTAGTATTTTTTGTTTGTTCTGAAGTATATGTGAACTCAGGTGTTTGCCTGCTCTATTTTCATGCCTGCTGTTTAGTACTTGACAAGTAACCGATGTGGCAACTACGTGGATATTGGTGTCATGACAGCAGATTTACAGCGAATGTACAGGTGAGTGTTACTTCATACTATTTATTACTGCAAACCCTGTGGCCTGAATTTCAATGACCTACTTAAAGGTACCTTATTTACTCAATGTGACTTGAGGATGTGGTGTTTTACATCATTCGCACAAGGTGCTTGGGTGGTCTATAAAAACTCTTAAACTGTAGAGGATCATGTGGCACTTAATTCAGATCACCATTCACTTTCAGGTCAAAGGTTAAAGATTGATATTTTGACCAATTAATAGTTGTGCAACTGTTCTACATTTTTAAAGTCCTTCTTCGTTCCGACAAAGAACTTTAATTTAAGAGATGTCATAGGCTACATCTGTCATATTCTTTCACAACACTGTGCAGTAGAAATGAAACCCTGGGCATTGCCTATGACCTCTCCTCTGCCACAATGAATTGATGCATTTCTACCCATATAAAGAACACCTAAGGGGGAAACTTGTAGGCAGCATGTCATCACAAGAGCCTGCTCTGTCATCAAGTGTTGTTAGACCCAAATTGTCTAGTGGTTACTTAACTCTTCCTGCATCCATGCCCAATGCATGCGGGGATGCTTGACATTTATTTGAACACTATTTAATTCTCAGATTGTGCTGATAGTCCCATCATACTGTGAAAATTAACTCTGTCTTACAAAAAAGTCTTGCTCTGCAACTGGTCCTTTTAGATCTCCCTTGTCAATTGACAGCAGACCTTATGGTCGACCAAACTACGGCAAATAACCAATACCAAGCTAGTGGTGGAGAACTGATCTAATTGCAACCCAAGGGAGAAGAAATGATGGAGTAAAGACTGCATCCCAAGCCCATAGTAGACCACAGGGAGTGATGACTTAAAACAAGGGTAATTCATTGCATTATCTCCTTTTGTTGGCTGGGGATTGGTAGCTCTGTGTGAACCAGCATTTCTTTCAGAAACTTTCTGCGTTTAATTGGAAAATCCCTGCTTTTGGATCAAGGCTGAGAACTTGAGGAACGCTAGAATGAAAGAGAGGGGATAAGTATTCCTTTGAAAGTAAATAGAACAGCAACATAGTAGAGTATAATTTGCGTTCCATATACAAATAAATTGGAGAAACCAAGTAAGCTCTCTGCTTCTTCTGTTGGCCCCTTCCTAGTCCCATAAAACAAGAGTACTGTCTTTCACCGTCATTCTAGTAGGAGTCATTCTAGACTCCTACTGAATTTGATGTCCTAGAATTTGGAATCTTGAGTTAATGATAGCTGTGTACTCAACTGGTGATGCGTATGTAAATTAGGCCTGGGTGGGGAACTCCAAAAATGCTCAGTTCCGCGGCATAGAGTTTTCCCCTCGCAAGCGCGAGATTTCTCAACGCAGGCAGTCGTGACCGTTCGCATTGATGAACCATCTTTACGCGTTGAGGAAGCTGCCGCTTGAGTAGAAAATCTACTCGAGCGGCAGAAAGAACAGCGCCCTCTTGCGCTGCGCATGATGCCATTCACGCTGACTTTTCAGCGCAGGAAAAACACTCGGTGATGAAAGTCAGTGTGAACAACAAGATCTTACGCTCTCTTCCGCTTGCAGAACTCTGCATAACGCAGTGGAGTTTTTTTGGTCACTTCGCGGAGTTCTGCGTAGTGGACCTCCGCCCAGGCATGGTGTAAATGGTATTTGTGTAAATAGTGAAACTGTTTGTTTTCCAAGATATTGGCCAACACACAAGAAGCCAAATACCACAATGAAGAGCTCCCTCTAGTTTTGTTATTTAGTACTCTCTCAATGTTAGATGCGGCAAAACAATTTACTTACCTAGTAATAAATTGTGCTCACTAATAGCAAACCTCCATTGATCAATGCATAGCACCTCTGCTTTCCTGTTCTTTAGTCTAGATTTGTGCATATTCTTCTGCTTAGAAAAGCTGGAAACTGGTTTGATGGTAGCTTGCATGGCTTAAAAACTGCTATGTTAGTGTGAAGGAGCATGCACACGACACTGATAAGAAGTATTATATCCAATGGGGTGAAATCAAGGGGATCCTTATCATTACTGAGTTAGTACTGTGGTCTCTTTATTGACACACTTGTTTACTTGACTGAAGTGTGCTTCTTCTTTTCAGTGTGGATTACGGTCGCAGGAAAAGAAATGCTTTCAAGATACAAGTGGAAAAAGGTAACCTGATTAAAGGTCTTCTGGTGGACTTGTTTTAATCACTGTAGAAAGTACAATCCAATCATATCTTCAAAGTAGAGTCCAAGAATAGTTGTTGTTGGAAACAGGATTTATTCCACAAGTAGGACCCACGACATGAGACATGAACAGTAGGGCAATAACAGAATAATAAAGGCAGAGACTGAAAGATGCACATTAACAATTCCAGAATATAGAATTAACAGAAACAAACCTTCCATAAAGAAATACTCTCTACACACCCCCCTCCTTATAATAAACCTAAAATAAAAAAAAATTAAAAAAAAACACATTCAATAATAAACAAAATCATCAGAACGGACAGGATTTCTGACACGAGAACTGCATCTAGTTGGTGCATGATCCCCAGAATTACCAACAATATTTTCTACATTTTCAACATTTTGACGAATGGCAGCATTAGAATCACCACCCCCAAGATCCCATGAAGCATGAGAAGAAGTAGTATGCCCAATGTCATTTTTCTGACACATCTTTTCAAAATCAAGCCAACTAGAATCAGCTTTTTTAACAGATCTATCACAAATGATTTTCGCCTGTTCTTTCGTAATCTTCACAACAGTATTTGTGTTCCACCATCCACGACCCTGCAACATCACAGCCATCTTAGAAACTTTTAATATTTTCGCAGGCGCTGAAAACTTTGATTCACCTTTCGTAACTCTTATGGTTTTTTTATGATTACCCAGTCTCCAGGAGACAAAGAAATAATTTTAACATGTTTTCTTAAATCAAAATTTCTCTTATATGTTTCCTGTTTGAGTTCAACCTGTTTTCTGACTTTGTTAATATCCAAACCAGGACTTTTCTCTCCAACTTTCCCCTTCAACCAAGCAGGGTTAAGAGAAGAAACAGGTTTTCTACCCCTGAGCAAAAAATAAGGAGTGACATCCATGGTAGAATACGGAGTGGTGTTGTAACTCCAAACTTTTTCACAAAGATACTTGCAAACATCCAAATTATTAGAAACAGCAGTTTGAACACCTTCTTTCAATAGACGGTTAGCCCTTTCCACCAGACCATTTGACGAAGGACTATATAAGGGTACTAACACATGTTTAACCGAGGCACCACTTAGGAAATTCTCAAATTCACTGGAAATAAAATGAGAACCATTGTCTGTTACAATTTCAATAGGAAAACCCTCCACCATGAATAAACGTTGCAGAAAAGTAATTACAGAACAAGAATCCGGCCTCTTAACAAAAGAAAAATAAAGCCACTTGGAAAAGTAATCAATGATTACAACCAAATATTTATTCTCAGAACTAAGCAAGTTAAAAGAACCTGAAAAATCTAAGCCCAACTTTTGCCAAGGACCAGCTGGCCAATCAACAGGGCACAAAGGTGAAGTAGATAAACGCCAATGCTTATCAGAACATAAACATTCTGGACACTTGTTAACAAAGTCCTTCACCTGTCCATCAATGCCAGGCCACCAGTACAAATCTTTAATCTTCCTGACTGTGCTCGAAATCCCTAAATGCCCCTCATGAGCAAGTGAAATGATCTTAGAACGAATACCTTCAGGAGCAACCACTTTGTCTTCCCTCACCAAAACTTACTATAGACAAATCCGCAGCCACCTGAGCAAAACCTCTATCTTGCATTGACAAACTTCTATCACCGGGCCAACCGTGCACCAAGAATTTTTTAACCCTGCGGAGACAAGAATCATTGTCATCTGCAGCTAACCAGTCAACTTCCGAAAGCTTACCACCCTCAGCCAAGTCAGATATGGTAAAAACATCAAAATCTTTACTCTTCACCTCAGGTTCAGCATCCGTCACCTCTAAAGGGATACGAGACAAACAGTCCGCCCTGACATTTTTTCCGCCAGGAATATATTTGATGTCGAAATTGTACTCCCGTAATCTAGCCAACAATCGAACCAGCCTAGAAGAAGCTCTATTATAAGCTATCCCCTAACATATAAATCAAAGGCTTATGATCAGTGAAAAGCTGAAAACGAGAGCCCCAAACGTACATGCGGAACTTCTCAACAGCCCAGCAGCATGCTAAAGCCTCGCGTTCTATCGTGCTTTAGTTAGACCGCGCACTATTCAAAACCCTAGAAGCAAAGGCTATAGTGTGTTCTTGACCCCCAATCATTTGACTCAACACAGCTCCTAAGCCTCTTGAACTAGCATCTACTGTGACAATAGTCAACTCTCCATGAGAAAAAGCTCTAATAGCAGGCGCTTCCAAGATCAACTTTTTAACATTAACAAAAACTTCTTGTGTACTCGTTGACCAAATATATTTAGCATGTTTTTTCAGCAAATCTCGGAGGGGTTGTACAATTAGGGCATATCCCTGCACAAAACGAGTATAATACTCACTGAGTCCTAAGAACGCACGCAAAGCATCTT
Organism: Lissotriton vulgaris; assembly: GCF_964263255.1. Lineage (NCBI taxonomy): Eukaryota > Metazoa > Chordata > Amphibia > Caudata > Salamandridae > Lissotriton > Lissotriton vulgaris. The sequence continues at coordinate 1,732,174,097 of NC_141694.1, read as the reverse complement.
TATCCTGAGGCCTTGGTGCATCCTTGATTGCATTGATTAAAGACATCTTTGGTTTTATACCCTCAGCTGATATATTGTGACCCAAATAATCAACGCAATGAGTAACAAATTTACATTTCTTCTTGTTAACAGTCATCCCAACACCCTGAAGCTTTTGTAACACACATTCAAGAAGACTGTAATGGGATTCAAGAGAGGTAGAATGAACTAAAATATCATCCTGGAATACCTGTATGCCCTCAATATCCGCAAATAATTTATCCATAAGACGTTGAAACACGCTGGCTGCGGAAGCCAGTCCAAACGGCAAGCGTTTGTACATAAAAACTCTGAACGGAGTGACAAACCTAGTTAGGTGTTGAAATTCTTTTGCAAGAGGAATCTGGCGGTAAGCAGATTTTAAGTCAATAGTGGTGAAATATCTGCTACCACCCAAATTCGCTAGTAGTTCCTGAATTCTTGGCAATGGGTGGCAATCTACCAGAATATTACAGTTGAGTGCCCTCAAATCAGCACAGAGCCGAATCTCGCCAGAACTCTTCCGTGCCACGACACTAGCCGAAACCCACTCTGATGATTCCACAGGTGTTATGAATTCTTGAGAACATAAGTCTGAAAGCATTTTTTTTTAAATCATCACGAGCAGACAACGGGATAGGTCTACACTTCTGAATTACTGGAATGGCATTATACTTTAGAATAATATTGTGCTGAAAACTATTAACTAAACCAACTTTGTCAGAGAATACTGAAGAATACTTAACCAGCAATTGCGACAAAATAGGGTTATCAGATGTTAATGGGACCTCATCCGAAATGGAGAGAACAGGAAATTCTCCTAACAAAACAGGATCTGCATGTCCAGGTTTAAGCATAATACCCAACTTCGCTTGACCCTGCCAACCTACGATATCGCGGCCATTAACAGCCACATATACCTTGGTATAGATCTGTCTTCCCCTGAAAGTCTGAAAAATAACCACACATGGTGATATCAAACTCACCAAAGGCTTTTGGATTGACGTCAGTAGGCTTGAGTAACACATTGCACCAGAATTTCTCAAAAGTTCTAAGATCCAAGATGGTAATCGGAGAGCCAGAATTAGCCATAACATTAATATTGACTGCTCCGATCAGCATATTGCATAAAGGACCCTTACATTTCGTTGTATCGTTATTCAAAGTGTTAATCTCAATTGTGGATAGGGTATTACTCATAGCTTTGCACAATTCCTCCTCATCAATTTCAAGAGCATTTACTTTTTAAGGTCTCGCCTACGACTAACGCGCTCAAAACGCGTTCTCGCAAGCGAGAACTTTAGTCGTCGTCTCAGCAGTCTGAGACCGACTAAGTGAGACAAGACCTGGCTGCGCGCAGCGTTTCCTCATAGGATAACGTTGTGCGCGCGGCCAGGTCTTGTCTCCACAGCATGCCAATGCAGCCCGGATCGCGACGCGCGCTTGCTGGAATGCAGGGGGAGTCTGCATTCCAGCGCGCAGCGGGAGCCGGCTCGCTCAAAGCCCTGGGTGTGAGTTTCAGATTTTCCAGCGATTACACGAGTAGGGATAGGAGATGTGCACACGTACAGCTTGTTCTTTTTGCTTTTATTACAAGCCCTGTGCTGTCATTTTCCGTGTTTGTGCCTTTTGTATTGCATATGCATCATGTCCCAATACGTAATAATCCGCTTTTATTTCAGTTGCGTATCGTGCTGTTATTTTCCGTGTTCGTGTCCTTTGTTATTGTCAAGGCGATCATGTCATAATCCTAATTCGTTTTCATTCCCATTGCATATCATGCTGTTATCTCGTGCTGTCATCTTTCAGCCTCGATAGCAAAAAGGTTTTTGTGAGCTGCCATCTTTCAGCCTGTGCGGTCATCTTTCAGCCTCGATATCAAAAATGTTTTTATTGTGAGCAAGTGCATGTTATCTGCAGTTAACAATTAGTTGGCCCTCATGACATAATCTGCTTTTATTTCAGTTGCATATCGTGCTGTCATCTTCTGGTTCGTGTGCGTTGTTATTGTCAAAGCGATGTTAGTGTCAATGCGCATTAGTAGCATGCGTTCCAAAAGCATGCAATGTAAAGCCTCCTGCGATGTGAAAGTCGCTTTGCGATGGCAGCGCGTGAAAACACCGTCGTTGTAATGGGTGTTTCCCCTATTTTACTGGCGTTAGAATGGAGTCTGTGATATTGAGTATACACACAGATTGCTGTTGCAGACACCCAACTAAGCCATCTCATTGGGTTTAGAGCATGTTACCGGCAGTTTCTCTGTTCGTTGCATGTGCTTAATTAACCCACTACTATTTTATTGCCACTGTTCTCACATTGTGCCTGATACAACAGTCCGAAACCTTGAAGCGTGGATACATTGAAACAGATTAAATCTTCGATAATGCTCTGACAACAGTCCTCCCTACTACTGCCCGAGTTCCCAACAGATACCCTGAAAATTTGGGTGTAATTTCAGAACCAAGCTCAACCTATAACATAGTTTAATTTGCATTGAGAACTCTGCTGCTTTAGAGGGACATAAAGTGAATATTCTTAACACAAAACGGGCCATAAAGAAATGATAATTTAAATTAATTGTCAATTCTCTCCTTTTCTTTTGTGAAACGCAACGCAACACAACAGTACCCGGCCGGGTTCACTGTAAGTGCATTTATTCTTTTATTCAAGCATGGTGGTCACCCTCTCGAGTTATTATCCTGCTCACGTGCATCTCAAACGTCTAGGTAACTAGATAACTTGCCTCCCAACAAACTCAATTCATTTAAATAACCAGGTTAAAAGTAGTGTTCTTATACCCTATTTTCTCACTCCTAGTTCACAGAAGTCCCACATTGCCTAGTCCTGACGAGACCCATTATACTGCTTGAGTCGAAACGCCGTCGACGCCCCCAGAAAACGAACCCTACAAACAGTGCCTATGATTCTCGATAGCCATTGTTATACATTGTTGTTATCATTATTAATTGTTGGTCGTTTTCTTTTTTCTTGTACATTATTCCTTTTAGAAACCTTGTATGTCACTCTTGTTCCTATTGGTTTTGTATAATTGTTTGTATCTTCTAGGTTCTCACACTACACTTTGGGTCACTTTGCACTTATTTTTGTAACACTACAAATATTTATTGATTGTTGAAAAAGAAAAAAAAATGAAAAAAGAAATATAAACTTAATGATGGTATGAAATCTTATGTGTAGAGTCGTTTCTCTGTCGGACACCCTCCTTCAACCCTTTATTGTTATTAATTAACACAGGTTGTATTGACTATTAGTCATACATTTGTTGTGCCACTGGAACCATTGTTTCCGAAATATAGTACTGACCCTGGTTCCTCAGTGGGTAGGGTTCCCTTGTTTCGTTTGTGTCTTCTCTGGCAGGGCAGAATCTTGCTCCCTATCCCCAAACTCGCCTCCAGCACCCGAACAATGGGACAGTCTCGCCCCACACTCCATCCCTCGCCCCACACTCCATCCCTCGCCCCACACTCCATCCCTCGCCCCACACTCCATCCCTCGCCCCACACTCCATCCCTCGCCCCACACTCCATCCCTCGCCCCACACTCCATCCCTCTATCTCTCTCTCTCTCTCGCCCTCCCTCTGTCTATCTTTCGCGCCTCCCTCTATCTATCTATCGCCCTCACTATCTATCCTATCACCACAGCATCACTCTGCACCACCACAGCATCACTCAGGGGCACCACAACATCACTATGCGCTACCAAAATGCTTATAAGTACAACAGTAGCTTACAATATTATTATAATATTATTGCCAACATTGCTTAATATTTTGCAACAGCTATCATCTTGCAAATCATCTTTATACACCAATACAGACTTTGCTAAAAATGTAATGCGAGACCTATTGCATTGCAAATGCTTGTTTCTTATACTTAGAAGCTCTACACACTGTGTTAAAATGTCCCATTTTTTTTACATGCGATGCACCTTTTACGCAGAGCTGGACAAGATGGATTATTGCCATGGTGGTACTTTGAACCACACCTATAACAAACTCTTTTACTATCAGATTGTGTTGTTTTACCATCATAATGTACATTTGAATTCCTAGGTTTAGCAGAAATAACATTGACAGTAGTATCATTACCATTAACACAGGCAGATGAATACACCGACTACGTAAGTTTGGTAGAAACTTCTTGTGTTAAAATCTTTGAAGAGACTACGGACCTCTCGATACTGCGAGCGCTGTCCATAACCTCATCCAAAGGTGGATTCTTACAGGTCAATATTCGCTCTTTGATCTTTTTATTAAAACAATTGAATACCAATTGATCCCTAAGCGCGGTGTCTAAATAATCTGCAAATTGACACTTGGCAGCTCACACTCTCAAAACTGCGAGATAGTCCTCTATGAACTCATCCTGCATTTGTTTGCTTTTAAAGAAAACATGCCTTTCCACCATGACAGAAGGCTCATCCACATAATTCCTACCTAGTCTGGCTAATGCCTGTTTCTAAACGTTCCATGTCTCATCTCCAGATGGCGCTGTTACAACATGCAAATTATCAAATACATCTTGACCAGCACTACCAAGATGATTAAACAATAAAGCTTTTTCGCTAGAATCAGGATATTTAGTAGCATCAATGGCTTCCAGATAATTATCAAATACTCTAAACCATTTGTGCCAATTTCCTGCCGGTTTACCTGGAACTTGCAAAAAAGGAGGGGGCTGCATAACATTATTTGAAGAAGCAGACGACATATTGAAAATAATGTGAATAGCTTAGTAAGTAAGTAGATAAGTAAATACAGTAAACAAGATAAAGTCACCCAAAAAAATGTAGATGAAAACGTGTGCTTATCACGGAAGAATAAGCAGTGAAGAAATGAAATAATAACGTTTCCAGGAAAGCGCTTCAAACTTTCATCAAATCAAGTTGAGTGCTGATTTTGCCTTCACACCGAATTCAAAGGCAGGACCGGAGGCTCAGATTATGCTTTCTTTCTCCGCAATTTATTACAATAGGGAAAACACAGCAACCTCAGAAAAGCTCATAACGTGGAAAAAATGCTCATATCACAACAATGAAGCATGATCAATACACAATCCAAGAAAAAATGTCTCTGGGACTACAACTCCCATCCTGGTAGTATAAACAGTCTGCCCGGAGTCCTTCTTCTATGATTACAGTCCATAGATAGGAAGTCCCTTTTCCATGTTCTTCCTCTTTCAGCCAGATAAGTGTTTTTCCTTCCTCGCAGTGTTTTAATGCTGTTTGGGGGGAATTCTGATGTTTTTGTTCTGTGTTTTGGGGCTATGGGTCTCTGATGTCATTGTTTCCTTGCAGAGCCCCGTACAAGTCGCGGAAGCGCCGTTTCGCTTCCTTCGCGTCTTTCACTTTGGAGCATATTGCGGTGCGCTAGCACCCGCTAGAGGGCGCTGCTGCGTCTCGTTGGTCTCCGGCGCGGGTTTTTTCTTCACAGAGGAGCCGCGCTGAGGAGACCAACTGCAGCGGATCCGAGCCCTCAAGCTGCCTCACAAACGCCCGTATTTTTGGGTCTGTACTTCTTTTGCCCCATATTTGAACGCCCCTGTGGGGGTCTGTACTGCGGTGTTCTGCCGCGTTTGACGCCTTAAGGCAAGATTGCCCTTGTGAGATACTGGTGTGGTAGCGCGCGGTGAGGTAGCTGGCCTGGTCCCTCTTGGGTGGGTCTGCGCGCTGCGGGAGTAGTGCACCCTATTCTTGTCAGTTTCTGGCAACCAAAGCTTATTGCAGTCCTCCGGTCTGCCCTAATTTTACTGTGACACCCACGCTGCTTGGGTATTGTATAAAACCCTTTTGCTAGCATTGGGCAGCATGGAGGACGAGTATTATGGGGATGATTCACAGTCCTACCTACAGGATGAGGAGTTCTACCAGGCAGTAGACAGCTCCATCTACCGTTGCGTGACAGAGGTAGTAGCTCCTATGGAGGAGCGTCTCTCGGCACGCATAGTGGAGGAATGCGCCAAGCTAGCTCAGGCACACTCAGGAATTCCTCATGCCCTCCCAGGTCCATCAGGTGAGGGTCCCCCGCTCCTAAGAAACCCTGCAGAGAGGGATTACCGGAGGGTGCCCAGGGGGTGGACAAGGGAGCCTTTGAGCGTCTGTGTGACGCTTTCATGGTTAAGGCGACCGAGTCCCCGCCTGACCAACCTGCGGCCCCTGCCTCTGTGGTGGCTACTGGAACGGCCCCTTCATCTCCGGGGGATTCCCCGGATTCGGATGGGGATGAGGAGTCTGTGCGTTCCTGGCGACCTTCGAGCTCGGCCACTGAGTTACCACGGGACAGCTGGTATGCTGGACCCGGATGAAATTATGCATCCGCAGTCCGCAGCCTGGAACCCGGGTGACAAGGTGACAAAGTTCGTGGCTAGTCGGTTGCGTAAACCCCTGGAGCAAGAGGCCAGGGGATGCCTCCGTGGGGAATGTCCTAGGCCCACCTTGGAAGGGAAAGTTGCCATGACACCTGATTTAGATACCAAAATGGCGACATTTCTAGCGAAATTTATGAAAGATCCGCGTAAGGGCATTGACCGATCCTGGCGGGCGTGTCAAGACAAGCTGCTTGACGCGGTAGGACCCATTACTAAAATTCTTGATATGGCGGAGGAAGCTAAAGTTACTGGGACCGCCATTTCTCCCGACGTCTTGTCAAATTGGGCGCAGAGGGTGATTATTTTTTTAGGCAACGCCAACTGCACCCTTTCCACCGAACGCCGGAAGTCTTTCCTGATCAAACTAGACCCGAAGTTGGGGGATTTGGCCTCTTCGGAGGCAGGGGCGGTTGCCCTAGGCGGTCTTTTCGGGGAACCGTTTATTAAGGAGTTAGGGAAGTTCGTATCAACCTTCACCTCCCTTGATAAGGCCCAGACCAGTATCAAACGTGTGTTCCAACAGCGTTTCTCTCAAGGGGCCGGTCGCGGTAGGGGCCGCGCGACCGGCCGTGGCGGGCAGAATGCCAGCAACAGAGGGCAAGGCTCCGGGCGAGGGCATGAAGGTCCGGGTTTTTAGAACCCAGCGGCGTCGGGGAGAACGCCTGAAACCTTCGACTTCACCTGTCTTGCCAAACAGAGACACGGGATACTTATTGATGACGTCAAAGACCAAACTTTATTGGCTGCAACCAGGAACAGAGATCTACGAAGCACACACGGGTGGTTCGCTAGAGACTGCACAAATTCAATAAGCGGAGCATGGTCTTTTATGCCAAAAATCAAGCCTCCGGCAACATTTCAAATTAGCATTCGGTGCATACAAACTGACCAATGACAGTGTAACATTTCAAAAGTAGCATATGTCGACAATCTCAGACAATCCCATTTTCCGTTGTCCAGCCCACCAGAAATGACCAAGCAAATTCCAGGTTTCCTGTTCGATCAGGCCGGACAAACCCATCATAAAGCCTTCAACCCAGATCAATGATTATGTCGTAAAGGAAAGGCAGAAACAGATTGGAAAGGAGATAGAAAGGTGGGAGCAGTGTACCATAAACTCGGACACGTCCTGCTCTTTGATCTTTATCAGGCCAGCTGCTGAACAAGGAACTGGCTCAGCGAGGTCAGCCTCGGGCAAGGAGTCAGTTCGGCCAGGTCACACAGGAGTCAGCTAAGGCGTACGTGTCTCAAGGGCTCATTCGGCCACAGTCATCGGGCCTATGTTAGGGCAACCACACAAAATGGCTGCCGTATACAAAATGGAACCCGGAGGTTCAAACTAAATCCTTGAATACAGAGTGTTCTCCTATATCTGTTCATACGAAAACACTCAGACACGCTACACTCGCCATTTGCGGTCTGCTGACATCAAAATCGTCCATCTCCGACGATCTTTAGTGAACGGGTTCGGAACCATCGAACCCAGTTCGCGAATCACGGAACCACAGACCCTCCTTTTGCCCTTACATAGGCAACAGACCCAAACCCATGTTAATCTGAATCCGGATCTATATTCTTCAGATCATCGATATGTTGCTGTAGCATCATCCTATTACTTAGTACCTCTCTCTGGACAGGTCTCCTTGCACACGAAGTAGCGCAGAGGCCACAAATAGCAGGAGCACACTGTACACAGAGACAGAACATGAAAAGGATTGCTAAGACCATCCCAATGACCATCAAAATCTTCCAACCCCAAGTGGATATCAATCCCCATAACCATCCCATCAAAGACCAATCTCCTTTGTCCAAATGGACAGAATCGGAGATTTTATGCAATTTGGAAATTGCCTGGAAGACTGATGGAGCGTTGTCTGGAATGAAAACACAGCAGCTCGATTGAATCAGCTTGCAAACTCCACCTCGATCTGCTAGAATAACATCAAGGGCAACTCTATTTTGAAGTGTCATGAGTCTATCCGACTGGAGCTCAGCAGTCAGGTTACCAAGGGCACCAGCAGTTTCGACTATGGTGGACTCAACCACTCTCGTCAACTGGCAAATATTCCTACTGTTAGCCATAGGTCCCCAGAACGGCAGAAAACCCTTGAAGAAATCTCCCAGCTCTTGTCCTGCAGTGTCTTCTTGGCTAAAGACACCTCTAGCAACTCTCGTCTTATGGTAATCTGCTGCAGCTGTAAAAGTGGGAGGCAACAGAAAGGAAACAAAACATGTGCCCGAGAAGTCGGGGGGCAACCATGTATAAGATTTGTCGTTGCAAACAAAATAGGTACCCTTAGCAGCTAGGAACGCTGGGGAAGACTGAGACGCAAATACATAAGTCTCAGCGCAAACACTCTTCCCTAACTGAGCCTTCGGATTCTTGCCGTTGCCCTGCAGACAATAGTGGCCCTGATGGGGCACTATCAAAATCGGTGGAGAACTTTTCGCTCGCTGGTTAACACTCAGACTAACTCCATATCCAGTAACGTTCCAACCAATGTAAGCTAGTGTCTCATCTCTCGGGATAGTCTCATACGAGCTAATCCCTCTAATCCTGTCAACATTGCCTTTAACTATAGCACTGTTCTTTGGGTTGTCTTTCAGTGAACGTTGGGGTTAAACACTATGGGCATAGATAAACATCGTTCTATAAGCCCAAATCGAACCGTTTAAACTAAAGGGCAAAACTAAATAAGGAATACCCTTATCGGTTGTATGAGGCATCAAGCCACAAATCCAACAGTTTGTCGTATTCATCACTAACTGGTGTTGGTGCAGAAGTTGGATGAAGGAATTGTTAGCAAATTCCAATCGTTTAACTACCTCATGCTCAGGCAAAGGATGGAAAGAATGAGAAGAAATAGTAGGTGAAGGTGTAGGTTGTACAGTGGGATTAAACGTCGTTTTAAAAACAAATGTTACATAACTAGCTATAAATATCACGAGGCTCAATAGTAAAAATAGACATGCTATCAAAAAACTTTTCTTCGATATTATTTTACATATTCGTTTTCTAAAAGTCAATGTCTGTACTGGTCTCTCCAACTCAAAGAAATCCATCCTAAACTAAATGTGCTGCCCGCGGTGGTAGGTTGTTTCTTCTCCGGAATGCCTCTGCTAACCCAGGAAGGCTGCCTTGGGCCAACAGAACCCTCGACCTAGTGTCTCAGGCTTGCACTCCAAAGACTGATGGCAACCGCGACCCTAGCAGCAAGAACCGGATGGCGGTTCAGGAAAAACAAAAATGAGTAGATCCTTGGTGGAGAGTTAACCTGTAAACAGAAAAAAATCATCAAAATTTATTAGTCTTTATTTATTTGTCCGTAACTCTCGGTCTCAGATTATAGCGGCTCTTTCCAGCCAATTCTTGATCAGCGAACAGAAGGTGAGGCTCTAGTGTCCAATCGATCTGCAGGAGGTACTGATTCTTGCAAAATTCTATCGCTCTCTTTCTCTGAGTTTGTTCCAATCAGTCGAGCATTGCTGAACGGTATAAACCGTGGGACAACTTCTGTTTCAGAGTCTGCAAGTCCCTCCTGGACCCACCTATCGTATGGCAAGGGCAAAGGTGCCCTTTTAGTATGAGATCCGTGGATCCAGTTTCGCTTGCCTCGCACTCAGACCGCAGATCTTGTTGACAGGAGTACTTGGTAGGGGCCCGTCCAACGGGGCTGTTCGTTCTTGGTCCGCTGGAAGTTACGTACAAAAATCCACGATCCAGGTTCAATAGAATGGCCTGGATCCTCTGCAGCTTGTGGAAGGCTGTCATGCACCTGTTGGCGTAAAACACTCATTTTAGTTGTCAGTTCACGCAAGTAGTCAAGCAACACAGGATACTTGAGGTCACTGAACCTCGTTGGTCTTGGTACGCCCCAAATATTTGCCGGGCGACCAAACACGACCTCATACGGACTCAAACCCATTCGCGAATGCACAGTCATTCTTGTGGACAAAAGTGCTAATGGAAAGGCATCTGGCCATTGTAAACCAGTGCTCTCTTGAATTTTGGCCAATTTTAACTTAAGAGTGCCATTATAGCACTCGACTAAACCAGCTGATTGGGGGTGATTTGCAGCGTGGAATTTCTGCCTAATCCCGAGACCCTCACACACTCTCTTCATAACTTGACCCACAAATTCACTCCCATTATCACTCCAGATAATTCTCGGCATTCCAAACCTCGGGAAAAATTATTTTATCAAGGCCGTCGCTGTGGACAAAGCAGTATTGTCCTTAAGGGGGTAAGCTTCTACCCATCTAGAAAAGGAGCAAACAACCACTAACACATATTTCAAGTTGTTGCATCTCTCCATATGGATGAAATCTAGCTGCAAAGCCTCGAACGGATATGTAGGAGGAGCAAAATGACCAGCTGGTGTTGGAGTTCCCTTACCAGGATTATGCATCAAACACACGATACAGTTCTTGACCAAATTCTCTGCACATCTGGGGATTCCCACATTCTGCCAAACAGGGGCCAACAGTTTGCAAATCCCTTTCACACTAATATGTGCCATTCCATGAGCCATTGTAACAACTGGAAGCACATACGCGTTAGGCAACAACCATCTCTGATGCTCTGACAAATCAGTCCAACAACCATTCGAATCCAATCTACCCTTACTTTCTCTCCATTCATTCAACTCTTTCTCTGTGGCTTCACCTTGAATGGATTTCACGCTCTCAATGGTATCTTCACACATATTCTTCTCTGGAACCCATCTCGCTGGACCCGCAACATACATTCGACTCATCACGTTTCTAGCAGTTTCTTTCGCAACTTCATCCGCAAATGCATTACCACGACCAACATCATCCGTAACCTTTTTATGGGCACTGCATTTCACAATCACTACTTGCAATGGTAACGTAAGAGATTTGAGAATTTCATTCACCAGTTGCCCATGTTGGATATTCATCCCATGGAATGTCAAAAATCCACGTTCATGCCACAAACGTCCGAAGCTATGAGCCACACCAAACGCATACTGACTATCCGTGTACACATTCACACGTTTTCCTTTTGCCAGCACACACGCTCTCGTAAGTGCAATCAATTCAGCTACTTGTGCTGAGTTATGTGGGATACCTGCAGCTTCAACAACCGTATGCAAAGTTGTCACAGCATATGCTGCAGTCGTATCACCATTCGGCAACTTAAAGCACGAACCATCAACCCACAAAGCATCATCACAGTCAGGAAGAGGAGTATCCCGGAGATCCACTCTCCCTTTCGTCTTTTCTTCGGTTCTTAGAAAACAATCATGCTGTTCTTCACTATCATCATCTGTCTCAAGCGAAATCGGCAACAATGTAGCTGGGTTTAAGGTATTACACCTTTTGATGTGCACATGACTCGCTAACAGTGTAAGCTCATACCCTGACAACCGAGCACTAGTTAAGTGCTGTGTCTTGGTACGATTCAACAAAGTATCCACTGCATGTGGAACCATAACCACTAACGTGTTATCCATAACCAAAACAGCAGATTGTCGAATTGACACAGCCGCTGCCGCTGTGGCTCTCAAGCAACTTGGCAACGCTCTAGCTACAAGATCCAAAGTCGACGAAAAGTACGCACATGGGCGTTGCTTATCGCCAAACTGCTGAGTCAAAACGGACCATGCACATCCCTCTCTCTCTCGTGGACATACAATGTGAAAGACTTACTGTAGTCTGGAGTACCCAACACAGGAGCCGAACACAACGCATTGCGTAATTCAGAAAAGCTCTTCTGACATTTGTCAGTCCAAGGAATAGGATTTGGAGTATCCTTAACAGTAAGAGCTATCAAAGGCTTCGCTAACAAGGAAAAATTAGGAATCCACTGTCTACAGTACGACGTGATACCCAAAAACGCACGTACTTCTCTCTGTGTCGTAGGAACACTCATTTTCTCAATAGCCTGAATTCTTTCTGGGGTCAGTTTCCTTCCCTCCTTCGATAAGAGGTGACCTAGGTAGGTAACTTCTTGACGACAGAATTGCAGTTTTGAGAGAGAAACTTTGTGATGACAATCAGATAAATGACGTAATAATGACAAAGTAGCATCCTTACAAATCTCCTCAGTATCGGCGGCAACTAACAAATCATCAACATACTGAATAAGAGCTGCACCTTCAGGTAAAACCAACAGATCAAGTTGTGTCTTTAAAGCTTGACTGTAAATCGATGGACTCTCGCAATAGCCTTGAGGAGCGCGCTTAAAGCGGAAACTTCGTCCTCCTAAAGAGAATCCAAAGATATCCCTGCTCTCCATGGCAATCGGGATGCTGAAGAAAGCATTCTTCAAGTCAATCACCATAAACCAGGTGGCAGAAGCTGGAATCAAAGTCAATAATGCAGTAATGTCAGGCACAACAGGAAATTGCGGAACAACAATCTTGTTCACTTCACGAAGATCGATGACAAATCTATATATAGGAGGCTGTGAAGGATCAGTTCTCTTTAGAACAGGCAAAACAGGACTATTGCACACATTAACTCGTGTCTCTTCAATAACACCCTTGTCGATCAGATCATAAATGATCGCTAAAAGTGCACGCTCACCATCACTCGAGATACGATATTGTGGAATGCGCGGTAACTTAGCATTCGCCTTCAGTGTCACAACATACGGGGGAATATCCAACAGGCCCACATCATTTGGACCCGTAGCCCACAATGAATCCGGTAACAAAGACAATTCCGATGGAAGACAATTTTTCAATACATACATCGGAGAGATCACACTCTCACCCAAAGTAAGATGTACTCCTGCCGGAGAACAATACAAAGTCGCATACAATCTCTTCAACAAGTCCAATCCCAACAAATTCTCATTACAACCTGTAGTCAAAAGAAGGGGTGCTTCAAACTTACGAGGACCAACAGAAAGGGGTAATGGAGCAGAAATCGGATTCGTAACGGGGGCGCCAGAAAAACCTACAGAAACATTATTAAAGCCAGACAAAGGTGCGCCAGGGAGTTTAGAATGCATAATAGAACTCTTCGTAGCACCAGTGTCTAGCAGAAAAGGTTCTGACACACCTGATGCAATCACTTCAACATAAGGTCCACTCTGATCTACTGGAACTGAAACAACTCCCTCTCTTTGTCCATGGCTGTCCTAACAATTACTACCATGTGCTTCGTCGCCCTCAACATAATAATCATCTACGTAGTACTGTGCTGTCCTACCAGACGAGTTCTGCTGCTGATCAAAACTATTCATTGAGTTTTGTGGAGGCAAAGAACGTACGTTCTGTCCGCGACCTCTACCTCTAGGCGCTTGCTGAGAACCTCTACCTCTCACACCTGGAGCACTATTCGCTCGTTGTAGCAATACCGGACAACTATTCTTAAAATGACCCTCTTCTTTACAATACGCACACTGATTAGGGCCATATGGAAAACGCTGTTGAGAAGTCTCGTCTCTTTGCGAGTTTCTCGAATACTGTTGAGGTTGCTGATAATCACGCTGATTATTAACACGGGGTGGATAAGCTTGTTGTAGAAGAACTTTAGTCTTCAATTCCTTAGTCTTCTTATCTGCTTTCTCTAACTCATCCTTGCGTCTATTCTCATAGTACTGAGCCGTAGCTAAAATCTGCGCTGACGTGGAAACAGGCCAAGCACTCTCAGAATCCTTCAACTTGGTGCATAACTCGGGAAGAAGATTGTGTACAAATTTGTCGACTAACAATCTCTGGCCACCCTCGGTAGCCATATCCTGCCCACTATGATCGACAAAAGTTTCTTTGAAACGCGTGAAAAAATCTGACAACTTCATCTTTCTTCTGCTTACATGCAGACAACTTGTCCGAATTAACACGTACTTCGGGCATCAAAGTCTTCATGAGATTAATGATCCTACCAGGAAGTTCTGTAATAATATTTTCAGGCTTAGCACCTCCAACTTGTCTATCGTTTGCAGCAACAAGATTCGCCCACGAATCACCCAACTCATTATCATGATCCGTATGTCGAATGACATTGCAGATGGGCTGTGGATCAACATTCCCAAACAACATATCTATGTCTGCCAAATTCATGACGCACAAACTCACAGTTTGCGTAAGCTCTTTATAACATCCCGCTGGATTTTTCCGCGGATCAGGCAAAGTCTGCTTAAGCGCTAGAACTTCAGCACGCTTCCATGGAACATGTACCCACACTCGCTGAAAGTGCGCAACAACAGGCAGAACAGCATTGGCATCAGCAAGTCTCCAAACTGGAGGAACCTCTCGCATCGGATTTTGACGCGCTTTTCTCCCAACTAACGAATCTGGCTCAAACAGCCGTTCAGAAGAAGCATTATTTCGAAATGACAATAACGTCGACACTGCTCTCTCGATGTCGAGGAGACTCACAATCGTTCCTTTTGCAAACTCAGAACTCAATCGGAACAATTCTTCAGGAGGTTTACCCACTTCGTCCATCCATTGGTCATGGAGGAACGCACACATGACCTCAAAAACATATCGTTGCTTAGGTGCTTCCCATTGCCGAAAGACATCCATGATACCCTCAAGGTCGTACTGAGACGTGTACGTAACCCATCTACGTGCCATGTGATCCAAAACCACTCGTTCATCCGTATCAGGCAATTGACTACGCGCCTGTCTACGCTCACTGACTGGAGACATACCCAATTGTCCCAACCAAGGAGTCAGAAAACCAGAAAAGGCAGCAGTCATCCGCTGTCTAGGAGAAGGAGTAGTCGAAAGAATAAGGGAAGACGAAACAGTAGTAGAAGAATCCAAAGTCGGAGCTGAAGAAGTATTAGGGACAGACATAGAAGTAGCAGTCGAAGAAAAGGGCAAAGTCGGCGGCCCCTGAGGAGGCTGCGCCAAAGGAACAGTAGCCAACGGAAGAGCTGGCTGTGGAGGAATTACAGGAGGCACAATAACCGGCAATTGCCCAGCCACCACTGGTGGCGGTGGTGCCGTAGCATTCTGCGCATAAGGTGGCGGTGAATTTAACAGATGCGACATTAAAGGATCTTTCGCAAGATCTTTCTCGTCTTTCTGCTCTTTAGGCGGCAAGACTGGGTAGCATCTATCTACCGCTAACTTCCTCACTCTGAGCATCTGTTCACTTTCTTGTTCTTCTTCATTATCTTTATACGCAATGGCAGCTTGCACCATTGACATACCTCTTTCTCGCTTATTCTTTTTCGCTAATGTCATTTCTTTCTGTTTGGCTTCTTTGCGCCATATGCGGAAAGAGTCAAACATCGCCAGCCGGGCTTTCTTCTTGAACAACTTCACCTCGAGGTTATCTAGAATTTCAATTTCAAAACTACCGTAACGGGGCCACTGTAGGACACCGTCACTCTTCGTATATTTTACCCAGATCTCATTATAACTAATAGGGCCCACACCATTTTTCACATACAACTTGTATGTAGGAGTTCCGATCGGAGGAACCGGACACGAATCCTCTAACCGGGAGTCCCTCATTGAACCACAACTAAACAGTCTCTAAAACTGCTAAAACCAGGCATCTTGCTCACTAGTCTAGCTTCAAACAACAAGGGGAATCTTAAAACGATAGTCTCGTGAATACACGAATCCCTTGGCTTTGGGGCCTGCAGGTACCAAATCAAAGCGATCCACTAAAGGATACCAAACAAACTAAGGAATAGGAGACGCTCCGCTTATACTTAACTGAAATGTCGATGGCGTCACCAGAAGACCCGTCAATCGTCTCACTCTACAAACGTCTAAGGCTCCAAAACAGGGCGACAGTCAGGGCAGCAGTCCTTCGTAGCCGTCGGAAAGCGGGAAACCTCGCAGCAAAGACTTTCGGACCACGACGACATACAGGAGTCGATGAAGTGGCTGGCCTTCCTCCCGAATTTTCACACCAAGTTTCTCACGAACCTCTGGCTTGGACCGGTACCGCTGAAGTCGCCACACGTTGTGGGCCAACTGAAGGACCGGGTTTTTAGAACCCAGCGGCGTCGGGGAGAACGCCTGAAACCTTAGAGTTCACCTGTCTTGGCAAACAGAGACACAGGATACTTCTTGATGACGTCAAAGACCAAAGTTTATTGGCTGCAACCAGGAACAGAGATCTACGAAGCACGCACGGGTGGTTCGCTAGAGACTGCACAAATTCAATAAGCGGAGCATGGTCTTTTATGCCAAAAATCAAGCCTTAGGCAACATTTCAAATTAGCATTCGGTGCATACAAACTGACCAATGACAGTGTAACATTTCAAAAGTACCGTATGTCGACAATCTCAGACAATCCCATTTTCTGTTGTCCAGCCCACCAGAAATGACCAAGCAAATTCCAGGTTTCCTGTTCGATCAGGCCGGACAAACCCATCATAAAGCCTTCAACCCAGATCAATGATTATGTCGTAAAGGAAAGGCAGAAACAGATTGGAAAGGAGATAGAAAGGTGGGAGCAGTGTACCATAAACTCGGGCACGTCCTGCTCTTTGATCTTTATCAGGCCAGCTGCTGAACAAGGACCTGGCTCAGCGAGGTCAGCCACGGGCAAGGAGTCAGTTCGGCCAGGTCACCCAGGAGTCAGCTAAGGCGTACGTGTCTCAAGGACTCATTCGGCCACAGTCATCGGGCCTATGTTAGGGCAACCACACAAAATGGCTGCCGTATACAAAATGGAACCCGGAGGTTCAAACTAAATCCTTGAATACAGAGTGTTCTCCTATATCGGTTCATACGAAAACACTCAGACACGCTACACTCGCCATTTGCGGTCTGCTGACATCAAAATCGTCCATCTCCGACGATCTTTAGTGAACGGGTTCGGAACCATCGAACCCAGTTCGCGAATCACGGAACCGCAGGCAGTGCAACACCTCATCCAATTTCAACTCCTTCTACCCTACAAGAGGGCAGCGTTTCGGAGGACAAGGTTTCAGGAAGAACTCCAACGCCAACAACGCAAACGGTGAGTGTTATCCCTGCAGAACGGGTTCAGATTGGCGGCCGGCTTGCGGCCTTTCGGAGGGCGTGGGAGGACCTTACAGCGGATGCATGGGTGTTGGAAACTATCCGCGGGTTTCATATCGAATTCTACGATCAACCTTTTCAAGTGCGCGCCCCGCGTCCCATTACCTTTTCGGTGTCCGATGCCCAGTTGATAGACGAAGAGGTTGGGGCGCTCCTCCGCAAAGGAGCCGTTCGTCAATCAACTCGGCACCCCTCAGGCTTCATCAGCAATCTTTTCTTAGTGGACAAGCCCGGCGGGGGCCGTCGTCCGGTAATCAACCTCAAACAGTTCAATGGATGGTTGGATTATCGTCATTTCAAAATGGAGGGGATTCATCTCCTCCGGGATATCCTCCTTCCGCGGGATTGGTTGGTACGGTTGGATCTCAAGGATGCTTATCTTGTGGTTCCAATCTATACTCCACACCGTCGCTTCCTCCAGTTCCTCTGGCGGGAACAGGTGTTCGAGTTCACGGCCCTACCGTTCGGTCTATCCTCAGCTCCATGGTGGTTCACGAAAGTGTTACACCCCGTGGTAGAATTCTTGCGGGCGCAGGGGATTCGCCTGATCGTCTATTTAGACAACATTTTGCTGATGGCGCAATGTCCACAAAGCTTGCTGTCCCACCTGTGCCAGACTGTGGACCTTCTTCAGGAACTCGGTTTTGTCATCAATGGCAACAAATCAGTTCTTGTACCCTCTCAGAAAGTAGAGTTTTTGGGATTTGTCGTCGATTCCGTCGACGCTTCCCTCAGTCTTCCGTCGCGGAAGTTGTCCAAGATCAAGCACGTCTTGCGACAAGTGGCCAGAGTGGTAGGCCTGCTATTGTCTTCGATTCAGGCCATCTTTCCGGGCCCTCTTCACTACAGGGCCCTTCAGCGTCTCAAGGCTTATCATCTGCGCAGCGGCATGTCATCCGACCAGATGGTTCCCCTCTCGGAAGAAGTCCAGGACGAGATGTCGTGGTGGCTGACTCACATAGAGGCTTGGAATGGCCGTGCGATTTTCGGGTCTACCCCGGACCTTGTTATCGAGTCCGATGCCAGCAGAGTCGGCTGGGGAGCGCGCTGTGGAGATTTTTCCACAGGCGGCACCTGGTCATTGGACGAACAGAAGTTGCATATCAACTGTCTGGAACTTCTTGCGGGTTCGTTCGCGGTACGCTGCTGGACCGGGGACTCAGTGAAATCGTGTGTCCTGCTAAAGATGGACAATGTGTCGGCAGTGCGATACGTGAACCACCTAGGAGGCTCGAGGTCCCGTGCACTGGCGAATTTGGCAAAGCAGTTCTTGGATTACTGTCTAGACCATCGCGTATCGGTAACGGCGGAGTATCTGCCGGATCAGGCCAACCAGACTGGCACTCCAGATACTTTCGAGACTCCAGTCTGTGGATGCTGGATACTCGGGTCTTTCGCTGGCTCAACGAGCTGTGGGGTCCTTTCTCAGTGGACCTGTTTGCGTCCCGCTTGGACCATCAACTCCCGAGGTTCTTCAGTTGGAGGCCGGATCCGTTGTCAGAGGCAACGGACGCGTTTCTCCAGGACTGGAGCAGGAGAAGCCCTTTGCGTTTCCACCTTTTTCGATGGTGATGCGGACGGCGGCTCAGGTTCGCCGGCAAGACGTGGAGCTGGTTCTGGTGACGCCGCTATGGAGGCATCAAGTCTGGTTTCCAGTTCTTCTGGAACTTTCCTGGGATTCTCCAATCCTACTCCCCCAGTTTCCTTGCCTGCTCCTCAATCCGGATCGAGATCCGCATCATCTCATCGTTCAGGGATCTCTCCGCCTCATGGCATGGAGGCTTTCAGGCAACGTTGGTCGCTCCCGGGCCTTTCGAGATCAGCTGAAGGTCTGTTGTCCAAGGCCTGGGCTGTCCGCTTGGTCTAAGTGGGTTCGTTGGTGTCTTCGACGGAATTTGGATCCCTTGGTCGCGGAAGTCGTTCCCGTGTTGAATTATTTGGCGGAACTGGCCGTGGATGGGTTTGCCTACCGCACAATTAATGCTGTGCGTTCGGCTATTTCAGCGGCGCATCATCCAGTTGACGGTTCTCCGGTTGGAGTTCATCCTTTTGTGTGCCGACTTTTGCGGGGTATCCGATTGTCGTTACCGCCGGAGCCCCGTTACTCTGTCCTTTGGGACGTCAATGTGGTTTTGAACCTTTTTCTATCTTGGCAACCTAATAGGTACCTGTCTGTCAAGGAACTCTCGGCGAGACTGGCTATGCTTTTGTGCTTAGTATCCTGCCGGAGAGTGTCGGATGTGCGGGCTCTGGATGTCTCGGCACGCGTTTTTTCACCGGATGGTGTCACTTTCACGATTGGTCGCCGCATAAGTCAGCTTCTAGAACCATTTTGTATCCGGCCTTCGTGGATGTCCTGAAACTGTGTGTTGTTCAGTGTCTGAAAGCTTATGAGGATGTGACTTGGGACATTCGCCCTCTGGGCGAGAGACAATTGTTAATTGCCTTGCGAAAACCACACCATGTAGTCTCTTCCCCCACCATAGCCAGGTGGGTGCGCTGGGTCATGCAAGAGGCAGGTATTGATACCAAACGTTTCGGAGCTCACTCTGCCAGGGGGGCCATGGCCTCTAAGGCTTTCTCGGTGGGAGCTCGTTTAGAAGATTCAATGCGGGCTGCGGACTGGTCCTCTGATTCCACCTTTAAGAAGTTTTACTTTAAGCCTGTAGTGGATATTGCGAATTTGGTGGTGAGTAAGCTTTAAACTAGCATAATCTGAGCCTCCGGTCCTGCCATAGAATCGAAATTTGCCTAGCTTATGTAATGGTAAGTTTCAATTCTATTAAGGACACGGAGGCGAGGATTATCCCACCCAGAACGTCGTCGAGCGACATCCAGCCCGTATGGCAGTAAGTAACCAGGTTTTCATGGTTTATTCCTCATGGTTAAATTTGGTCATGTGATTGCTTTACTTCGGCTGTAAGCATCTGTGCCTTCAGTTACAACGCTTACGCTGTTCTATTTTTTCTGTTAGGAAATGACGGTTCCAAATCAGACCAATGACCGGAGTGATCTGAGTGCGTAATTCGCGCGAAGAAAGAGGAAGAACATGGAGAAGGGACTTCCTATCTATGGACTGTAATCATAGAAGAAGGACTCCGGGCAGACTGCTTATGCTACCAGGATGGGAGTTGTAGTCCCAGAGACATTTTTTCTTGGATTGTGTATTGATAATGCTTCATTGTTGTGATATGAGCATTTTTTCCACGTTATGAGCTTTTCTGAGGCTGCTGTGTTTTCCCTATTGTAATAAATTTCGGAGAAAGAAAAGCATAATCCTCGCCTCCGTGTCCTTAATAGAATTGAAACTTACCGTTACATAAGCTAGGCAAATTTCGATTCCCCTTCACACTGAATGTAAGATGGCAAACGAACACAGAAATGCTGAAGAGAGGCACGTCGAATGCAGTTACTGCACGAGTTGGAATTTCCAGTGAGCTTTAAAAGTCGCATCGGGTCAGTAGCAGTATTAAAGTGAATTTAAGATTACCAAACAAAATAAAAAGAACTGTACAATTTTAAATTCCAGCGTTGAATGAAGAATATGATGCCAAGTTGCGCTACGCTCCAATCCGCAAGAAGAAAATTAAATTTGGTGCGCAAAGACAAGTTCTAGTTAGCGAGAAATGAATCATTTTTTTCACCAAATTAACGTTAGCGTTTGAATCTGCCACACAAACTTAAAAGTACAGTACCTTAGTGGTGTGGAGAAAAACATTTCAGGAAAGATTTCTTCAAGTAATTCACCAAATTCCGAAATATTTCTTTCTCAAAGTCGGTGAAATATTTCTTTCTCAAAGTCGGTGGGTCTTGAAAACGTCGCCAATAAATGTAGAAAGTACAATCCAATCATATCTTCAAAGTATGAGTCCAAGAATAGTTGTTGTTGGAAACAGGATTTATTCCATAAGTAGGACCCACGACATGAGACATGAACAGTAGGGCACTAACTGAATAATAAAGGCAGTGACTGAAAGATGCACATTAACAATTCCAGAATTTAGAATTAACAGAAACAAACCTTCCATAAAGAAATACACTCTCTACAATCACACAACTGATACCTATTTTATATGATTGATTGGCAATCATATTCAGCAGTTGTTGTAAAAGTTATTAAATTGAGGACTACTGAAGCATCTTCTTCCCTTTTTACAGCCATCATCGATTTGTAATTATTTTTTCCCAATGTGCTTTGTTTTTCGTCTTTAGTGTTCCAGGTGATCAGCAGTGAAAAGCAGCCCATAGATTTAGTTCATCTAGAAGATGACCACCTTTCGAAGCGAGCACGACAAGAAGGTGAAAGCCACGGGTAAGTGGGTATGGCTTTTAGATATTGGTCTGGAAATGGCCAGCAGGGAACAGTGTTTCTATTTCAAAAAAGCTGACCCCCTCCGCTTCTGCTGCAAGAGGGTACAGAACACTTGTCAATAGGCGCTATACTAATAGTATGTTTATTTGTGCTGGTGTCTTTCTCAACCCACGTGACTTTTAATTGATATTTCGAACAGTGGACATTGTTCGCCTGAGTAGCTGTATGTTTTACTACACCATGTCTGAATGATCTTTTTTTATGTTTAATACAAAAATGTTATCAAAAGATTGACATTTTAAAAGGTATGCAAGTATTGCATTGACCTAAAGCATGTTATATGGACTTAGGTTTAAAATACACGTCATCATTATTTTCGAATTTCTATCCTGTAAGGTGTTACTGAAAACTTGCAGGGACGCCTACAGAGGCATACCCCTGCCCCTCTTGAGCGATATTCATGTGCCTAAGATCGGCTATGTACCAATGAGGATGGATAGTTGGTCCTGTGTGATCTCCTTGCAAAACCACTCATTGGAGGTATCCTATGACTAGCTAGTGATTTTAGTGATTTTGTGGCAATAGACCTTCTGCCTATCACAGAAACATCAGTACAAAAGAAGTGTATAACCTAGCCAAAGGGATCCAAGAGCAATCGGAAGCAAATTTGTCTTTTCTGCATGGTCGCCTCATATTAGTCACTTTCTTTGGACCTTATTTTTGCTGCTTTTTTAACCCTGCACACTT
The DNA here is from genome assembly GCF_964263255.1 of Lissotriton vulgaris. Taxonomy (NCBI): domain Eukaryota; kingdom Metazoa; phylum Chordata; class Amphibia; order Caudata; family Salamandridae; genus Lissotriton; species Lissotriton vulgaris. Next base: position 1,732,151,659 of record NC_141694.1, on the reverse strand, counting down.
CACTCCTGCTAAGCAGTAGAGTGCCTGAGCTCCCCCTTCAAACATAGTTAAATTGGCTAACTCAAAAAAATGAATTCCCTCGCCTTTGATACGGGTCTTGATTAAAATACAAGTTTATTGCAATTGATGTACAAGAACGAGCTGAATTTGTGTGCGGGACCTATTCTACTGCAATGATCGGGTGGAACGCTACAGATGTTCCTGTTGTGAATTTCGGCACTTATCATTCTTACTGGGCTCTGCCTGGGTAGGAGGAATTGACGAATCAAGCATTTTCTGTGATTCTGAATAACCCTGTCCTTCACTCTGCACTTATATATTCTCCATGTTCCTTTTGAAGGATGTTCTAATCTAGATGGTATAGTCCTTTCCTTCTTCTATTACAAGGCTTTTATTTTAAAGCTTTTGACCCCTTTCCTATACTTATCTATTTCAATATGTCGTTTGACTTTCACTAAAAATAAAGACGGGACGCCATCCCTCAGTTTACACATAGCAGGCAGGCTCGAGCAGGTTAGTAAGATCAAATAGGCTCAGGTGTCAGAGTTGTGCCTATTCTTATATAGATCGTGAACTATAATGTGTAGAAAAAAAGCCAAAAAGTTGTGTTTTCTTTTCAAATGCTTTTGCCACATTCTGTTAGAGGAAACTCTTTTCAGTTAGGAAGCAAGATGGTTCCTTAGACCAACATAATAACCAAAGTACCTCTTGATTTTAGGCATACATGTGAGTTAATGGTAGTTGGCATTGGAAATGTCTTTAACTGATGCAGTGCTTCTGCAAGAATATTTAAGAATAGTCATGCGGGTGTTTTTTAAAGGGTATCAGACGTTTTTTGGACACAGCTTAGATTTTTACTCTTGTTTTTGTTAGTCGGTGTTTGTCTCTAATACTTCCCAACAAGAGAGCAGTCTTTACGCACCCTAGGACCAGAGTCTATTTTTTTGCACTGAATTTAAAGGAGAAAGCACTTCAGAATGGAAATTCTTGCAAACCGCAAGGTGGAGGCTGGTAGAAGCTTACTGTGGGTGTTACTGCAACTACGTCTCATATTCAAGTAGATTGTGCCAAGCTAAAAAATGTCTTTGGGAAAAGTATGTTCCCTGAATGCTTCTCCTGAGAAAATATTACCTATATGCCAACTGCTGTGTGTAACTAAAAATAAAAACACTGTGGTCAGAAAACCTGTCTCCCCTTTCCAAGTACAAAAATAATGCTTGGACCAAAGAGGAATTTTGTCCCTAGAAGCATGACATGGTTGATTGAAGTACAGCGTCAAGTTGTGTGACAATTATTTTTGAATTGTGTAATTAGTAGATTGGATGACAGCTGGTGCTTGAGATCTAATATATCAAATAAGTGATATTTTAATGAAAGAAGAGTTTGGCCTTTTCTGTACAAGGTTTTCCATCTGTGTCATGGGATCCACATTGTACAAACATCTTTCCCTGAAAGGAGATCACCCTTTGTCTTCATTCTCTTTATTTATGTACCCTCCAGCTGTGCCCCATTCCCATATCTGGATATAATAACAACATGACCCTGATTTAACTCATATTATAATTTTTTAATGTTGGCAATAAAACCACTGCACTCCCATAGGTCAGGTGTCTGTTTATAACCTGCAATGATATTTGCTAATTTTGTATGTCTCTGTTTATTGTTTTATATATAAGAACGGAAGTACAATATTTAACAGTGCAACAGTGCAGGGTAAAGTTGGGGGTCATTACAATGTATACACGAAGAGCATTGGGCCTTATAGAAACAGACGTGGTGCCCATTAAGGGCAGTTCCCTCAGTCCGCATCCATAAGACCTTGGTCCCCCAGTCCTGTGATGGTTATTCACACACCCACTTTATGTGTAAATTGTACTTTCCACCCTTGCGTATAAATCCATGCCTCTTAACCACACATTCAAGGAAGGGGGTTTGTCCCATCTCTAAAAACTTGCTATTTCTCTGCCCTCTAGTGTTTGCCCACCCCACCATGATGCCCCAACAACACCACCTTACTGATCCAAGTCAGTCGGGTGTACAAAATGTAATTTAGGGTGGAGTGTATTAAGGCAATAATCTTCGATAACACAGCAGTCCCTAATAATGATAGAAAGGCCTGTATGGGTCCCCACAACATGTGCATGTGGAGCTCTTTGCCCTATCCATCGTTTAGAGCCTGTCTGGACTATAGTAAATCATTTGATAATAATACAATTAGGTGCCAAATGCACACCCAGCCACCTGGCCTCTTGCCACTCTTCATCATCCTTTTCTCCTGCATCCTGCTCCCATGCGGTCCCTACCCCTCATAATGGATCTGGAGTGTTAAAGAGGGACCTATACAAACTGGATATTCCTTTGTGATCTGGAGGCTCTACCATTAGCTTAGATTCAAGCAAGTTGTATTCTGGGACTGCCGTCAGCTCTCCTTAAGGGTGTTTCGGAGCTGGAGATATTTAAAAAAAAAAAAAACAACAACAATACTTATGCACTTCATTCTTATTTTCTAAATGGTTGAAGGACATAATATGATCAAGGTCCCAAATACCTCTTAACCTCGAAGTACCAATCAAATTCCATTGGCAGAAACCAGGTAATTGCTCTACTGACCAGCTGCTGACCCACAGAGGGGTCTGGGCAGTGAATTTTCCAAGTCATTTAATATGGACAAGGACTGCTCTCCTGCACCCCAGCGAGAGCCTTGTAAACTGTGGAAGCAAGCATGGGGGCTGTCCTTCACATAGCAGACCTAAAACCCCTAGTTTTTCAAGTGTATCAAACTCCAGTTGCCAAAAGGAATCTGACTTGTTGCTAAATAACCAATCTCCGATCGACATCATCTGTGCTGCCCAGTAAAAGAGCACACTGTCATGGTCCTCTAGATGCTGCCTTGTGTATGAAGTGTGATAATTGAAACTCTATGGAGCTTACAAGCCCAGATGAATTTTGAGTCGAATGAGTGCAAGTTCCAGAAGAAATGGCTGGGAGGCTGTACGGGTAATGCGGCAAAGTGTATAAGAAGCAGGGCAGTACGACCATTTTATAAAGCTCCACTCTGCCCATTAGTTTAAGGAGTATTGGGTCAGAGGCCTCGAAGTAGTCATTTTGCTCGACTAGGTGCTCTTTTTAAAGTCCTTGAATAGTGGGTGCATGGTAAATACTCAGACATTTATTGTACTTTTGCAACTCCATAACTCTTTCCCCCCCTTTGTCAGCTATGAAGTGTGCCACCATACCCATCTCTTTAAACAGATCCTTTACTATTTCACAGTTCTATATTTCTGCCTCGGTTTCCTCCCTGACAGCCCCAGGCACTCGCTTCCTGACACATTCAATAGGTTTCAGTTTACCATGCAAGTAGTCCCTCCGTTTTAAGGTCGAGTTATCTGAAAACCTTAGAACATCTGTTTTCGGGTCTGGAAGGCACAACCACTTTTAAGTAATAGCTGTCTTTAAAGCGCTGCAAACTCTATTGTGTTATAATTTTGCTGTTTTGTTGGTCTCCAAGCTTTGATGATTAAAAATTGACTGGATGTGCAAATGTGCCCTCCTAATGACCCATTCTGTTCCCTAAAGCGACAGCTTTTCTGAAGACTCCTCAGACGTGGAGGAATGCCAGGAATATCCGGTATGATATTTTCCTTTTAAACATAAATGAAATTCTAACTGTTGGCAACGTGCCTTTAGTTTTGCCAGCTTTGCCTTATTAGTCAAAACTTGTAGCTGAGAGACCGAGTCCATTGAAGAAATGTTTAATTTAGTTATAGTACGGAGACACTACTGGTGACGTTCTGTGATTTATTTTGACCTTGTATCTTTTTTTTAAAAACAATGTTTATTGACAGATCGCACACAAGGCGCAGCTCTCCGCACTCCGGAGAAACTGCAAACAAGTAGGCATCAGCAAGTGAGAAGCAATCTATACATTATTTTAAACAGAACACGTACCCCCACCCCACCCCCCTTTGCCAACTCCCCCCGCCAGGATCCCACCCTAACCCCCTGCACAATGTCGTCTCGTTCTTGAAAGTAGTCACATGAATAGAACAATGTTCACAATTCCGCACCCGTGGCCCCTTCACTCCGGTCCCGTGTAATCCTCCTGTTGCACTGGTGGCTCTAACCACAGACCCCTGTAATCTGCCCATCTCTTCCATATTTTATAATGTTTACTAGGGCAGCCCCTGGCCTCAAAGATGGGATGCTCCAACCCCATACAAAAATCTAGTCCTTTCTGCCACACCACAACCGGAGGAGCCTGGGGGTCTTTCCAGGCCTGAGCCACGTCTCTCTTGGCAACGGTAAGGCCCAGTAATAACAGATGCCTTTTATATAAATTACCGCCCACCCCTTCAAGGACATGTAGGAGGCCTAGTTGTAGAGTCTGAGGAAGGTCCCAGCCGACACTTCAGACAAACAGTCCCATACCCCTGTCCAGAACCCAGCCAACGCTCCGCAGTTCCATACCGTGTGAAGGAAGGTGCCCACCTCTTGGCCACATCTCAAACATTCGGGGGATTCAATCCGACCAGCCCACCACAGTCTCTCTCTAGTGTAATAAGCTCTATTTAGGTATTTGAATTGGATGAGTCGTAGGCGCATTGCAATAGCCGCACCTCTTGGGGCTTCAAGGGCTTCTCGCCAATCTTCCTCTTCCAGCTCTCCCACATCCCTTTCCCAGGATTCCCGCAATTTGTGAAGAGAGGAGGAGCAATGTGTAACCAGGGTCTGGTAGATGCGGGATATTTTCTTTTCTTCCAAGTCTCCCATAAATACCTTTGCTTCTAGCGGGCTAAATTCGGGCAAGGAGTCCATTCCCTCCAAGCTAGGCGCAATGGCGTGGCGGAACTGCAAATATTTAAAGAACTGGGCTTGAGGCATGCTAAACTCCTCGCTAAGCTCTTGAAACGATTTAAGGGCCATGCCATTCAGAACATGTCCGAATGCTGAAATTTCTACAGAATCCCAGCCTCGGAAGCCCTGCAAGGACGCCAGTGCCGGCAGCCGACCATTTTGCCATAAAGGGGTCTCCTCAGTTAGCTTACCCCACCATCCCATGCGACGTAGCGCCTGCCTCCAGATCTGGAAGACTACCTGGGTGGCCTTGGGCAACCTCTTCCTTAACCTTGCCGAGTATAAAATTGTGTGTAGAGTATCGGGCTCCATTAGGTATCTCTCAAGGGCATACGCCGGGTCCCCCCTATCCCCATACCACCATTCGTTCAATATCAGGAGGTGAGACGCCTGATAGTAAGACAGAATATCGGACGTTGCCAAACCTCTGCCACATGTTGATAAGAAACAGGTGCGCAGCGCTACTCGCACGGCACCTCCCGCCCAAAGGAATTGGCCCAGCACTGAATTGACTTCCGAAATCACTGCGGTGAAATAGAGTACGGGTGGTTCTGTAGTTGGTACAGCACGCGTGGAAGGGCAACCATCTTGAAAATGGTCGACCGGCTGTATATAGTAAGGGGCATACGGGACCACATTTTAATCTCTTTCGATTCTATCCGACGGTCCTGTCTCCCATTCAAATCCTCGCAATTTTGTGTCTATGCGTATCCATGCCGCCAGCGGCTCCATAGCAAGGGTAAACAAATACGGCGAGAGGGGGTACCCCTGTAGAGTACCTCGCCCGATGGGAAATGCAGTAGACGTGACCCCTGCCACCCTCACCGAGGCCGTCAGGTCTGTGTATAACAGCCTCAGGTACGACATAAAGCAGGGCCCAAAGTTAAGACGTGAGAGGAGTGCAAACAGGTAGACCTAACTCACGGAGTCGAAAGCCCTGTCTATGTCTGCCAGCAGGAGCGCCGCCTGGTCTCCAACGCCCCTAATCGCCTCCACCGCAACATGCGCGCGTCTAATATTGTGTCTCGTCGCCCTACGGGGCATACACCCAGCTTGATCCGGGTGGATCAGTTCTGCTATATGGGGAAGGAGGCGGTTTGCGAGCGCCTTGGCCAGTATCTTAGCTTCGACATTTAGAAGAGAAATGGGTCGATAGGACTCATGTCTTTTATTGGGGCCTTCCGGGTTTGCAGAACACCACTATTTCGGCATGTCTCTAGTCCGCCGGTAGGCGACCCTGCTCCCTAGCCGCCTCTAACGCCCCCCCTATAGTGCGTACATAATTGAAGGTGGTATTTCTTAAAGAATTCACTCTGGAACCCATTAGGCCCAGGGGCCTTTCCGGTATTAAGCTCCCCGAGGGCCGTGCCCAGCTCTTCAGCCGACAAGGGAAGTTCGAGGCGCTCACGTATCTCCTCCGATATTGCACGTGGTGGAAGGCCGCTATAAATTTATCAACCGCTGCCGCAGGGAGGTACTCCCGCCGGGCATACTGAGCGGCATAATATTGTGCGAAGCTGTCTGCTAGTTCCTTTGGAGCAAGATCGAAACCCCGGCCTCATCCCTGAGTCCCGGCAATGTCTGCGCCTGAAATGTGTTTTGGCAGAGCCTATGAAGCATTGTACCCGACTTGTCACCCCATTGATATATTCTGCTCCGCGTCGCCAGCCACACCTGCCTAGCCTCATTAAGTAGCAAGGACGGATAAGACTGCTGTGCTAATAGTAGCTGCCCCACTTCTCTACCCTCCCTAGCCACACTGCATCGTTCCTCTAGCATCTCTACATGCGCCGCTGCCTTCACTAAGTCCTCCCTACGCTTCCTACGGGCCGCCGCACACCATGCGATGTCCACCCCACGAAGTGTGGGCTTCAGAGCCTCCCAGAGTGTCACGACATCTGCCACTGATCCAACGTGTCCTCCCAGTAGTGACCTATGGCCTACCCCATGTGCTTCTTGTAGTCTTCCTGCTGCAGATGCCATGCGGAAAGGCGCCATCTGAAAGGCTGCCGCCCCTTGTCTAGCAAAAGGTCTACTGCAACTGGAGAGTGGTCCGAAAGCCCCCGTGGTAATATGGACGCTGAGTCCACTCTTCCTACAGCTGCGCGGGGGACTAATATATAGTCCAGTCTAGAAAATGATTTATGGACCACTGAAACATATGTATATTCCCGGCTATGTATGTGTAGATATCGCCACTAGTCTTCCCAGCCCATCCCCCGCACCATATCCCCAAGTTTAGTGGGCGTGTCCGCAACCTGTCCTCCCCTGGGTCTACAACGATCCATTCGGCAATTCATGACATCATTCCAGTCGCCCCCAACCACTGCTATCACCTCAGGAATTTCCGCCCACACCGCAAACAACTTCTCCACCAGCGACCACTGTAGTGGGGGTGGGGCATACACACTCCCAAACACCAGTAGTTCCTCACCAATCATCCCCTTGATAAACACATAATGGCCTTGTGGATCAACCCACTGTGTCGAGTGGAAATAGGACAACCTGTGGTGCACCAATATGGCCACCCCCCGGGACCCCCTCGCAAACCCAGCATGATAGACCTGTTGATATCCGTAGCGCTGCAGACTAAGTGTTTTGTTGCCTAGCAGGTACGTTTCCTGCAGTAGTAGGACATCCGCTCTTTCCATTTTCCCAAACCGCAGGACTGCACCCCTCCTTTATCTTGTCGAGCATTCCCCTTACATTCCAGCTCAGAATCCGTATAGACGCCCTAGGAGTCATCGGCCTGGGACCTTCAACCGCCATCCAAGAGCATGCAAATCATGGGCCCAAGTGACGAGCATAACGGATGTGTACACACCAACTGTTGAGACCTCAATAACATTGTGCAGTACAAACCAAAGACTCCCCCTCCGCCCCCTTCAACTCCCCCCCCAAACCCCCACCCCCACACCTCACCTCCAACTGCCCCCTAATCCCCCAATCCCCGCCCCCCCATACCTCAGCAACATTGAAGTACCTGTCGCGGCATAGAATGTCGCCGACCCCCAACGGGAGTCCGGAAACCATCCATCCCAATGGATCCCCATTAACTACCCGCCCAGTCACCCAACTACCCCCCTCCCCCTAAAAGAAACAAACTTTTCAGAACTCGGGGAATGCGTCAGCCCTTAATACAGCACCCCCCCACCCACATTCGCCCCGTGTCAACAAAATCACTATATCTCAAATGTCTCTGATGGTCATTCCCTGTAGCCTCAAGAACACTCAGCAGGGTGTCCCCCGTCCTCCCAGTTACCACAGATGTATTCTTGCGCCAAAGTTCTGCCTCATATAGGTCCAATGTTCAAGGATCTGCCGTCGGAGGGCCGGGGGCAGCCGCCTTCCCATTCACCGCCTCTCCGGAGGTAGAGCGTCTCCTAGATCTGGATCTCCAGTTGCTTTTGCTCCATGATCTTCGGGGGTCAGCGTCAGTGCACTATTGGATGAAGAATCAGAGTCTCGGCCTGGCGGAATATGCACTCTCACTTTTACAGTCTCATCTGTCCAGTTGAACACCTCCTCCGGGGTGTTAAAGAAAAGAGTACGGGACTGATAGACCACTTGCAGGCGAGCCGGATATAGTAAGGCATAGGGGAGCTTAAGATCACGCAGGCGTTCCTTGGCCGCTGTAAATGATTGCCTCTGTTGCTGCACAAGCCTGGTGTAGTCTGGGAAGATCAAGATTTTCTGATAGTCGCACATGAGAGGCTCCTTCGTCCGCGCCTGTCGCAGGATAGTGTCCCGATCGTGATAATTCAGCAGCTTGGCTATCACTGGCCGGGGGCGGGATCCGACTGGTGGCTTTTGTATAAGGGCTCTATGTGCCCACTCTATTACAAAGCAGCGGGAGAGGGAATCTGGTGGGAGCCAGCTCTCCAGGCACTGGGTCAAGAATCTCTCCATGTCGCCCTTCTCGCAGCCCTCCGGGAACCCCACAAATCTCAGGTTGTTATCTTCTGCCCGGAGTGCTAGGCCTTTCTGGATCCCTTCCATACTGGCCACCTTCCGCTTCAAGATCGCCACGTCGTCCTCCACCCCGATATCCTGGTCTCGGCCTCTGTGATGCGGGCCATGGCATTTCGCAGGTCCTGGCGTAGTAGCGTGACATCCGCCCCCACCGCCCCTATCTTCACATCCAACATATCTCTGGATTGGGTTATCGCCGCCATAAGTGCTGCATTGTCCGGTCCTGGTGCCTGATGGCCCCCTGAGGCCCCAGCGCCTCCACTCAGCCCCGTGAATTTGTCTATGGGCCCCTGCTTCGAGGTCCCTCCGCCACTCCCACCTCTGGTCATAGTGGGCTGTGTCCGGGGGCGCCCGCCCTGGGATCTGCTGCTTGTGCCACGGGACTTCTGCTCTAGTGCCGCCGGGGGAAGGTCACGCACGGGGTCTCACAACGTCTCCCAGTCCGTAGCCGTATCTGTTCTGTCCAGATGCCGCACGGGGGCCGTCAAGGGACCAGCCAGCAGCCCTCGCTATATTCCGCTCTGTGTCGCTCCGCCGCTCCTTGCAGCTCTGGGCCCCCTGCTGTGTCCGCTGACGACCCCACCCAGCTCTCTTCCCAATCCTCCGTGCAGGCTACAGCTTCTCCTCAGGTCCAGCTCTGTGCACCCCCCCTTGACCTCGCGTGTCCAGGACCGATAGTGGTCGGGGGCCAATCGCTGCCCCACTGCAGGCTCTACTCCACCAACGCCCGTGTCAACCACATGAATCGGGCCTCTACTTGGACGGACCCTGAGTCCATGTTAACGCCCTTGGTCGCCTTCGCCAATCCAACTGCCAGGGGGGCCAGCTATGTCTCCCACAACGTGCAGTCTCCACACCCCAAGGCCAATGCCGCGGCCCGGTCCAACCGCCGAATGGGGATTCTACTGGCCTTATCGTCCCATACAGCTGCGACGGCCCAGTGTAGGATCCCTGGGACAAGGGCAGTGTCTCAGTCGCCACCACTTGTTTGTCCCGCTGTTAAGAGGCACGCATTTCGATGTGGGTAGCTCCTTCGGACCTCATGGATCAGGGAGGGAGGGCCGGAGGCGGCTGGGTCAGCTCTCTCCAATCACCTCTGCCCTGCTGAGTATGGGGCCTACTGTTTTCCACGAGGGGGGCTCCCTGCCCACCCCTCGTCGCCGCGGCGGCCTGATCTGTCCGCCGGAAGAGCCGCCGCCCACCCCACTGATCTTGCCGCTACACTGGCCCCCACTTTGCACCCCCGGGGGAGCACGCCTCCTTACTTTCGCCCCTACGGGCCAGTTGCATCCGGGGAAGGTCGCCTCAAACGGCCGGTGCCCAGGTCTCCAAAATCTAGTCCCCGGCTTAACGTTTTATTCCAGGCCGCACCGCAGCTTTGCTCCCAGGGCCGTTGTCCTCTGCAGCTCCCCGTCGCCTGATGACAGTGGAGGGCCGTTTGTGCCAATTTGGGACCGGTGCTACTCGCCCCTCACCATCCGCTCCGTCGCTGTAGCTGCTGCCGGGACCCGCGAAACTCAATGTCCCCGGCGTCACTTCAAGGTGTAGGCCCCACTGCCTCGGATCCCGATCTCTGGTCCCCGGCTCACCCTGTCTGACGAAACTTCGCACAGGGCCTGCCACTGACTTTCGCTACCAAAACACCCCTCCGGGACGCCACAGGGTGGGGGAGAATAAGGATAAATCAGCGGATATTAGGCCGGTGGGACAGAGCTCTTCTAGGCTGCGTCCGCCAGGCTGGCTTCCTTGGCCACGCCCCCTTGATCTTGTATCTTGGTTACTAATCCTAAAGTAGAGAGACTGTGAATTCTTATAACTGGTGATTATTACACAGGGTCCTCTCATAGAGCCGTGGCCTTGTTTGGGAGGAAGACTAGCTGTTTGATTTGTCCTTTGCAGCGGATCCTACTTCTTGTCTCCTTGTTAATTTTGACGTTAATTTGCTTATCATGGATTGTAGAAAGTCATCTTCGGTTTCCTTCTAAAATCTCATCTCGCAACATGCCAGAGTGTGTAAAGTAAGGCAGCCTCATTGAACCTACTCACCTGGATCTGCTATTTGATCCTGCCATAGACATGCAGTCTTTTAAAATGCTGTTCTTGGTCTACTAATCTGTCTTCGGTCACAACACTATGTACATATCTGCTTGTCTTTTTTTTCGGCCTGGCTCTCAGTTTGTGTTGCAGTTCTTAGAATCTTTCTGCAGAAATTAATGAATGTTTTCTTTGCTATATCTGACTCTACAATGCCATGCAAGCTTGTATACTAAAATAGGGGTTTGAAAAAAGTAAAAAAAAAACAAACATAGTCTCTTTCCAGTCCCCAGGTCTGTATGTGATATTTTTGTTTGTCGGTCATATCTTCTTTTTTGTATCTTTTCCCCATTTTACCAGTTTATTCCCTTCTCAGTGAAAACTTCAAGTTTATTTTAACACTGTATTTTACTTATCCACGAATAACAATTATCATTCACCTAGAATACAGTATTCGTTTTTGTAAAGTAAGTTCTCCATCTTGGTATACACTCTAGATTTTCTGCTAAAAAGTGGAAGTCTGATGTGCCTTTGTAAACACCAGACAGCTTTCCATTGACCATTTGTTTCATGTCCTGTGCTCCCAAAGACAAGATGATTCGCTTTGAGCATGTCAACATGGGCTTGGTTCCTGCTGTGTACTTTCCTACATTTTTGGATCAGCTTTCAAAATCTGCGTTTATTTTCACACTCGGACTTTCTTTTCTTGTGAATATATGGTAGGAAGAAGGGGGATAGGGAGGTTAAACAATGTGCTTCCATTCCTCCGTAGCATATTTGTGCATACAAGAACAGTGTGAAACATAGTTTAATATAGTTAAACAGCACACTGAGGTTTGGTAGCATTGGAATCAATGATCTCATCTATAGCTGGATAGGAAAATACTAAAATAATATTACCATGGAAGTCATACGGCTTGGAAAGGCATGATCTAAAAAAAATTTTTTTTTTTAAAACCACCTTTCCAGTATGCTGATATTGGAACGTTTAAAAAAATGTCTAGATTTTCCTGATTAAGATTTTGTTGCATTGTTTTTATTAATTTTTCAGAGATTATGTTGTCTTTCCATTTTCAAAATTAAGCCCTCAGTGCAGGAAATGTTGGAATAAATGGCAGCCAAATACCTTCGCTTCTGTCCCGCAGGTGCTCTGAGTGCCTAAAAGTCTTAATCTGCTCCTGGAATGGCGAGCTTTATAACTGAGTGCCATATAAATAGCTACTCTAGCCAGGACTGCAATTACATTTGCAAACACAATCATATATTATCTACTTCAACTTAAGGTCCTTAGTTTCAGATTAAAATGCTCACAAAACAAAGATGGTTTCTTATTTCTGATGAACTTAATTGATTGTAAGTAGGTCTTGCCCCACATCTGTGAAACATCTGTGAAACATGTCAGGAGTTTTTGTATTATAGATAAGCATGAATGATATGTTAGACCGTATGCTGTAAAGGTGTTTCTTGTAATTATGTTTGTCACTTTCTTGCTTCGCGAGGATATTATTTCGCAAATATAAATACCCAGGCTCCTCAAGAAACAAGACATTTGAGAAGGTAGTTTAGAGTGTCGCTGGTAGACCACAAATATATTTTATGAATTATACTGTCCACCTAGATTAGAAACATCCAGTTACTTTTTTTGTGGATATAATTCATGCAGTAAACTACTTTCATGAGGAGCTGGTTTCCTTTTACTAACTGTGAATGAAGGTGCGAGACCTGCTGTCACGACCTGACCCTGTGCACAGCTCTTAATGTGAACTTACTCTTCCTATTCACAATTTTTTTAATTTAAATAAAAAATTCTTGTCAATTCTGTGAATGATTATCTTCTCATGTTGTTTATTTTTCAAACTTTCTTCATTAATTCAGAATTTTTCAAATGATTCCTAAAGATCACAATTCTGAGATATACATTCATTCCTTAAATCATGACTTGAATTATCCAACATAATGTCTCTTTAACATAAAGTAATGATGCGTCGTGTATTTTCCATCGAAGAGTCCTGTGATGAAATGATGGCCCGATGCATTTCGGGACATGTAGTCCCTTCTTCAGGGGCCACTGTCATGTATCAAACATGTGCCAAACACAAGTATCATCTATTTACATCTGAAATTTTCCATACAAAATTTTGAGTCTGGTTCGGTAATAAGACAATGTAATATCAAGTATTCATGCATGTCAAGTAACATATCCTGAGTCTGAGAGAGTGTGCAACATAAGTAGTGAACCGGTGTATAAAGAATCAAGAAAAAACGGAAAGTGCGTGTTCCTGAGCAGCGTGCCTTTATCGACTAAAACCGGGCTCAAAAAGTGCCGTGCAACTAAATAACGGTGCAACATCGATAGTTAGTGACTGGTGAAAGCTACTGGCAAACCGTTAGTTACTCAAAATTAGCTTGAATGCTACTTTTGACTTGCGCTGTGGCCGTTTGCGTGACCTATTGGTTCATGCACCATAACAAATTACTTGCTGACCTGTTCTGCAATCGACACAGGATTCAGAGGTGTATTCTGCGACTAGATTGCGCGTTATCTAAAGAAACGAACGGCATGGTGAGTTGGGATTAAAAGTGTAATGGCGTTGGTGTCAGATATGTGAAAACACCACCTTAATGAGTCTACCTTAGATTAAATACTCGTCGTAGTCAGGAATCCTGCAACGTAAACCGGGACAATAGGAACCTTAATCTTCAGTATTGCTATTTAATTTCTCACAGTATTTTTACAAAGCACGTGTGAGCTTACCTATACTACTCTGCAGAGGGCTTCATCAACCGACCAACTCTCGTTTCGATGTTACCCGTTCCAGGTTATTTACATTAAAATTGTGACTAGGAAGAGTAAGTTCACATTAAGAGCTGTGCACAGGGTCAGGTCGTGACAGCAGGTCTCGCACCTTCATTCACAGATTGTGTTACCCTAGGGACAGGCAGCCCTCTGACACCCAGAAGCACGCTAGAGACAGGATAACATTGATCACACGTCCAAGTTTAGCTACTTCAGAAAAATTAAGCACAGGAGTGCTAGTGATCTGCCCCATCCATAAGAATTCCTTTTACAAACTACCAGACTCGTTTCTGGACTCCCGGCTTCAGCAAGAGTGAACCACATGTCCAGATTTGCCCATCTTATGTAAAAAATATTTTTACTAGAAAGGTGCTTGCTTAGATCTCTGTTTGACTTAGCACGGATGGTATTTTTACTACTCTCTATGCCTGAGACTACTCTAGAATAAGGGTGCTTAAGCATCAGTTTTGGTAGTCGATTAATGATGCTTTTTATTTAGAACTTCCCCATTCTTTAATGAATAACCTACTAGAGACATGAGTAGTGCATGATGGATTGCAGGTGCATAATTTTTACGTAGCTAATAATAACTGGGGAAATTGAAGTGGTTTTCAGGATCTGGAGCATAACTATAGCATTCTTTCAATGAGAGAAGCACAAAAAAGAACATTTAACAGCACATTGAGTATTCTTATCATGACAATTATGTTGGATCCTAAATTGTGTGTTTTGAATGATCACTCTGCTATTTTGCACCTGTAAGAGGTAAGGTGGGCTTAATATTTTGATGTCTTTTGCCAATGTGTGATTTTGCTATTTTGCACCTGTAAGAGGTATGGTGGGCTTAATATTTTGATGTCCTTTGCCAATGAGTGATTTTTTTTTTTTGTATACAGTTGTCCAATCAGTTGAACACCTCCTTGGTCTCCTTGTATCGGAAAGGAAATCCCGATTCTGCTCCAAGTACTCCCTCTCGTGTCGGATCTTCTACCACTAGCACCCCTGCACCATTGGAGACTGTCAAAAGTGAAAAGGGCCTTTCTTCAAGCACCAAGACATCTAGAGGAGGATGGTTTATCGACAAAACTCCCAACAGAGGCAGAGAAACAAGTATTCTTATTGATCTAAGTGAGGAGGAAAAAGAAAAATCCAATAATGCAACTGCTCAGGTAAGCACACATTTTACAGTTGAGGTATGCCTTGTTTCAAAGACATATCTTTGCAACAAGCAATCCCTTGCATTTCCATGACTACTTTACCCCGTGTGAGTCTGGATACACTGGCCTCACTCCCTCTAGACTTATTTGAGTCTTTCAATATGATTCAAGGATCAGCATTACATCCAAAGCGTCGCTACAGCTGCGCTTAACTTGCAGCCCTTGATAATCACAGTCCTGTGCATCCTAGAGGTTGCAGGGGGGATTACACTTTGCTGATTGGAGTACACCTGCACCACAGGCCACCTATCTGACTACAAGCAACCTTTCTCTGCCCTGTGTTACCTCAAACCAGTCCAAATATTTTAGATATCAAGAACTCACCGCATCCCTCTATGCCAATCCCTGCCTCACACCACTTTCTTGTCCCTGCTTATAACCAACAACGTCTTGTCCGAAATCACTCTCATTCATTTAGCTGGGACAACCTCCAGTTTTGATCTCTTCTCTCTTACTGACTTTATATTCACATCCAGACCACCTGAGCTTTTCCTCTTTCGCTCTGCTGCTGGATACACTTGTGTCCCCCTTCAAACTTCTGCGCTTATCAGATCGTCCTTTTCAGAAGGGTACCATCCACCTTGTCCTTTAAAGCTCTGGCTTCTTCAACCCTATACACAAATTGCTAAACAGCTGAATGTATCTCCTTACTAAAACTCACAATCTTCCAGCAACTGTAGCTCTGTCTTGCTTTTTTCACTTCCATAAAACTCTAGAATGACAAGGTTTCAAGAATCTCACACTCTCAGTATGTTGCAGCCGCTCCATTCAGATTTTTATAACTTGTCTTTTCTGAGACCAATACCTCTCCTGCAACCATTGACACACATTATTAAGAACCACCATGGTTATCCTCTGTAGTATAACCTACATTCACCAGGCTTTTCTCCTGTTTTTGATCGTTTCACTTGTCAACTCTCTCTGCCAACTCTCCAAGCACCTTCTGGTAGGTGTGATCCATGGTGATTTTTCCACCCACCTGTTTTTCTTTCCTTCGCAATTCGTTCGGGTTTCTGCTCCAAAAGAAGTGTTTTTTCAGCATGAATGTTTTATGGATTCACATGCTGTGCATTATTCGGTCACCCAGTGGTTGGGCCCAGAAAAGTGTTATTGATCTCCCTCTCCCTCCCCCTCTCCCTCCCCCTCCCCCTCTCCCTCTCCCTCTCCCTCTCCCCCCCTCTCTCCCCTCCCCCTTTTCGTGGGCGTCGTCAAACATTTGGGTTTAAACCCCTCCTTGTGTGACCACAGATATGTTCCCAAGAAATCCCTTGATGCAGTTACCATCTTCAGATTCTTTGTGCTGCCCTTGGGTCTGGAAGCTTAAAGGAGAGCTCCGGAATCGAGGACGAAGGAATTGCAGGAAAAAAATATTTTTTTTCCCACCGAAAAACACCATCGAGGTAAGAGGATTGGCGGCGACCCATAGGAAGAAGATCCACTGACAATACATTGAAAAACATCAAGGTGGGCAGATAGACTTACGAAAACCACGTGGTCGTAGATTGTGGAAGGGGCATTAAACATACCCCCTTTAGATTCTGCCCCAAGTGCCACAACCAATAGGCACTGAAAGATACACATACAGTCTGTAACGTCTGCAGAGAACTGTGCAACGTGGTCAGAGTCCCTGCCCAAAACAATCGGGACAAGGCAGAAGCAGAGGTGGGCACACTACGCAATTGCATTGCCACAGAGAAAGTAGAAGACACTAAAAGACCTGGGCCTGTAAGTGATGGCGAAGACATCCTGGAAACGGAGGAGAAGCGCAAGGAGAAGAGCCAGAGCTCAAGGAGATCCTCGAGAGACAAACCAGCATGAGCCTCAGGATAGTGGTGAAGAAGGAACACAGACTAAAGGTAACCCTCAGAGCAGAGACTCAGTAGCTCCAAAGACCTCAGACTTGCAGAAACCAGCAATGGTGTTGAAATTGTCAACGCCAGAGGCCAGAGTGAAACCCTAGGAGCCACATGGATCCAGGACATGGGACACACATGGAGCCAAACCCTCAAAACCTGCTTCAACCACGAGAGAGGATCAAAGGCATGGGAGGCAGACGATGAAAGCCAGCTCAACGCCTTCTGCAAAAGTGTGCTTGATGCCTTCCGCAAAGACAGGAGCCATGACTACGTCGAAGTGCACTCCGTGTCGACTCTGAAGCGACGAGTCTCCCAACCTCTGTATCAAAAAGTTCTTCAGCGTAGACGTCAAAACAAAGAGGCGAAGCAGAGTTCGGAGAACAAAGGAAATTGATTGAGGTAGAGAGGAAAAGTAAACATCTTGAGGCTGTACTTGAAGCCAAAATTAAAAAGAAGAGGCGGAATTAGATGACTCCTTATAGGGCTACAGAATCTTATTAAAAAGGCAGGTGGAAGTAGAGGAAAGTACAGGAACGTGAAGAAAAAGAGGAACTGGAGCACCCCGCTACCCCAAAACTGCGGGGAGAATTAGATGAGGAGTTATTCGACCTGGAGGAAGAACAGCAAGAAGGCCACTCGCAGATGGAAGGAAATACGGATGACTGGCAAGTCATCTTTGCAGACTCACCAGACGAAGGGGTGGAGTCTTATCAATCGAAACCATCACCACCAGACAACATCACTGCATACAGCACATAGGGCTGCAGGCTCCTACGGAGTGCAACAAATAAAGTGATTTTATTATAATTTGTTGGCATAAGCTTCCTCAATACAGTAGACTTGAGTTGGGTATGATACAGTAAATTATCCATATGTCAAATTTCAGCAGTCTGATCTGTTATTAAGAAAAATTACAACCAAGGCAGTAAGCCTGATGTATTTATTGTAAAATGCATATATCTGAAAGAGACAATTAGATATGGATTCCTCACCTTAGTATTACCCCCAGGCGTCAGACTGGATCCGGAGAATTTTTTCCCTAGTAGTACATGTGCACGTCGATAGGTGGCGTCGGTCGACTCGGCGTTCGTCGTTGGCATCGTGGCCTCCTGAATGACGTCCCAGTATCTACTTAGATGCCGCCCTTGCGTGCTGACGTCCGTTCTTTCTTTATCCGTGCCAGCCAGCGCAGATTCGGAGAGAGCGGTACCTCGAGTCAATTTTTGACTCAGTTTTTTGCTACTTTTGTCGACACCTTTTTTGAGTTGATCGACTCCTGGTGCACGGAAGGATGTCATGTCGGACCGGCTTCAAGGCTTTAGACTCCTGTCACAAATTGATGTCGGTCACAAACCCGCACCTCGTGTGCTTTTGGTGCTTGGAGCGCGACTGCGATCCGAAGTTGTGCTCAGACTGCCAGGCCATAAACCCAAAGTCTTTGCGGAAGCGGTCTCGAAAGCTTCTCGAGGCCCAGCAGTCTGCTCCGCACCATTCGAGGTCCTGGTCGAGAGGGAGGTCGTGTCTTAGGAGAAGTTGAAGCACAAGAAGAAGGCGAAGAAACATTGTTGCTCTTCGCGTGTTCCCCGTCCGTTGGCCGACGCGGGAAGCGGAAGGTAGTCGCCCGGTTCCGTCTGCAGATCCTGTTGGGTCAACTCCGCCTTCCCTCCCATTCCGTGAGCCGGAGCGACCCCTGCCCAGCTTTGAAGTTTTTACAAAGCCTTACATTCCATCTTTGGGCAGACATACTCCGCCGGCGCGCCCTTGGGCCCCGTGGACTCGGTTGTGGGCCCTAGGCCTTTGATGTTGGCAGCTTTGGCTCTGGTGCCTCAGGGCCCTCAAGGATCCAGGCCTGTATCCGGATTGGTGCCGGTCGACTTCGTGACACCTCCCTCGGCGCCGATTCCAGTGACGACACCCCCGCTGCCTACGGTTGTGTCCCCAGCTTGCGTCGGCCCCGGCCTCCCACTCGATGAGGACACGGAGCCAGACCGATGTCACCCGATATCCGGACCGGCGCTGACCAGTACTTTTGTACCCCTGTTATCCCCTGATGTTTCCTACTGCCCGAAGTGGCTACCAGGAGAGGGTGAAGAGGTTTGGGAGGGGTCTGTGGACCCTCATGCAGACCAGTCAGAGGAACCAGACTGGAGAGAGGAGTTGGATGACGCCAGTGGTCTGGACACCTCCCCAGACCTTTGCATGCTTTCACCCCTTACGGTGGCTACGGATGAGGGCCCCCATACACATTGGTGTTGTGTAAGGCAACTGAGGCCCTAAACCTCAAACTTCCTACGGTGGCGGTCAGGACTAACCTCCTGACCGAGGTGCTTCAGCCGGCAGCAGCCTCTTCGGAGCCCCTGCTGCCGTTCAATGAGTCCCTCACTGACATTCTTTTGGGCACTTGGTCCAAGCCCAGCACAGGGGCATCTGCGGACCGGATGATTGCCGGACGCCAAAGCCCGGCCCCAGGTGACTCCATTTTCCTCTCTTTTCATCCTACTCCTGAGAGCTTGGTAATCCAAGCCTCAACGTCCAAAGGTGCATTCCCTAATACACCACCTGATAGGGAATCTAAGAAGCTGGACCACCTTGGGAAGAAGAGGTTTTCTTACTCCGCTTGGGACTGCGGTCTGTGAACACCACACGTCTAATGGGCTTTACTCCCACTCGGTGTGGGACACGGTTGCGCAAGTGCTGCTACAATGCACGAAGGAGGCCTGGGCTGTGCTCTCCGTTGCTGTTGCCGAAAGGAGAGACGCAGCGAAGTTCACCATCCGGTGTGGGCTGGTCACCGCCGACTCACTGGGCAGGGCGATTTCCACTGGGCTACTCCCTCCCCTTTGAGACTACACCTCCATACATGCCACCTCAATTACATTGCATGTGAGGGGGATCACCTGGCCCATCTCCAACAGGAAGTTACAGCTCTCTTGGCCAAGGGAGCCATCGAGTGCGTTTCTGCCCCAGAAGTAGGTCGTGGTTGTAATTCCCACTACTTTCTGCTGCCCAAGAGGACAAGGGCCTGTGTCCTATCTTGGATCTCGGGAACGTCAACCGCTTCCTCCGGAAGGAGGCGTTCAAGATGTTGACACTGGCTCATGTCCTGTCTGCTAAACATTTGTTATTACCAATTGGATATCTCTGCATTTGTGGCTTCCAAATGAAAGCCAAAAAATAAAACATTTTGCAAAATGCCCTCTGAATCATAATAGTATGTGTAACCCCAAATTCATAGATTTACAAATAACCACTGTATCAGTATCTGCTATACATTTCAGAAATGCATAGGTTTCCTTCATACCCATTTTTCTTTCTTTACATTTTGCTGCATGAATTGCACTATACTCAGTACACAATGAAAAAACATTTTAAGGTTGTTGGCTCTGGGTAACTTGGGTTCTCTGACATCCGATAGACCCTTCTGATCGCTGGGATATATAATGTTTATCGGACGTAATGGTATATTGTTCATTGTGACAAGAAGTTACAGATGAAAACATTGTCACAAACTGCTGTTTTTGCCTGCTTATTTTCAATTTTTTTTAAATTTCAACAGTTAGTTTCTTTGAAACTACCTTAAAGGATCTACACAAATGACCCATTGCTGAATTTAGAATTTTGACTACTTTTCTTCACTTTTCAGAAACCTATAGATTTCTAGGATCACCTATCTGTTTCACACCGGTTTTGACCACGAACTGGAAGTAAATTAAAAGCGCAAAAATTAGGATAAATGGCTGCTCTGCATGCTCCAGAGGGCTGGGAAGATGGTGGATTCAACACAGCAAACCTTTGTTGAAGCCATTTTTAGGAAACAACCACACACTTTCTTGTGCAGCAGTTTTTTTCCCCTAATTTTTCCAAAAACTCAAAATGTAGCTATATTTTGGCTATTTCTCAGTTTCCTCCAGTTTAATCCACAACCCCTGAGTATCCTTAGAATCCCCATGACGGTGGGAAAAAGGAACACAAATGTGGCAAGCATACCTTATAAGGAGAACATTTCACACAGCCTAAGTACAAAGTACTCCGAATAGCCAAAAAAGGGTTTGACATTAGGGGGTAAAAGCCTCCACAGTTAAGGAGCTAATTATGCTCCCTGACATGCCTTTCTCCTGGGCTGCTTGCTCTGGCAGTTGGCATTGTGAGGTCAGAACTCAACTGTTATAACTTATTACAGTTGAGCGGCTAAGGGATTTTTTTATGATCGGTGACTATGTCGCCAATCATATATGGGATAAGGTACCGCCTGCCATACATTATAAGGATATTACAAGTCATTGAGGAGTTCCATGACCTTTGAGGAAGGAGGCTGAGTTCCTTTAAACGGTTATGGAACTGCAAGGTGACTTAAAATATCCTTATGTACAGTATGGGGATACTTTGTCCCTTATAATACATGATCACACCATCACCTTTCCCACAAACCACTTAAATATTTGGTACCTAGCTCTTTTATATAAAGGAGATAGCATGCCTACAAACCTAAAGAATAAAAATAGTATGCACTTTAACAATGAAACTTGTTTGGCTTTGGACACAATTATTGTCTGTTTGCTTTCTTCTAGACGTTAGTATCACGAGAACTCCACTTTAGCTTTGTTACTGGATTGCTTTCAGCCATGAACATTGCACAAATGACTCCCAGTATAACGGTAGCATCACACTTTCACTCATGTCATCACCACTGTGTAGTCTGTCAGTAGGATTTGTTTAATTGTGTTTATGCCAAATAGTCTTTCAAATGTCACTACATTCTCTCTATGCCGTTCCTGAATATGTATACAGGATTTGATTTTATACGTGATTATTGCACATTATTCATGACATTTGGTCTACACTGGGAGACATCCGTTACAACGCGTTCTTTACACCACGATACGTTTACAACATGGTCATTACAACACAAGTTGTTACAACGACTTGGGCTGGAAGGTGCTATACACTAAGGAATAATATGATATACTATTCCAACACCTTCCCTACTGTTAAGCAGGCTGGAGTTGGAATATTTATTTAATTCATACTATTCCTAAGTCCAGCGCTTCGTAACGACTTGCGTTGTAATAACCGCGTTGTAAAGGTATCGCGTGAAGAGTCTGCGTTGTAACGTCATGCATTCGGTCTACACTAGACATGATTATTTTATGATTTCCACTGCATTTTAGCATTTATGCAGGTTATGTTTTAGACATAATTGCACTTTAGCCCTGACTCCAGTGCTTCTCTGTATACATTTGTTTTATATTGTTTTATGAATTCTGAAGTTGCTTTTTAAGGTTTTAATTAAATAAACAATAAATTAAATCTGAATTTAGAATCTCTCGTACAAAATTATACACATGAAAAAGTTGTGAGATATTTGTTGCAAGAAAATATTTGAATCCGTTTAATACAAATCTGTGTATAACAAAATGGACATAGTAGCTCAAAATGTGTAGAAACATGCAGAAATATTCAAACTTTTCTATAATTACCTAAGGAGTGCAAAAAAGAAACATTTTGCTATAAATATTTCCTTTCTGCTTGTCACTACAGCTAGAAAATGGAGCAGAAGAAAGAAAAGCCATCTTTCATTTTCATTCTTGGAACAGTTGCTCAATGACTTGACCCGCCTTATCCTTTGGCTGCTGGCTGCAGGCATTGTGACTGCAGAACTCCACTGTAATAGCTTATTACAGTTGAGTTCTAACATAATTTCTTTATAATCAGCGATTGGGCGCGTCACACATAGTAGATTATATAGAAATTAGAGATGGGATGCTGCAATTCCTGTATAAACGCCCATGTATAAAAAAAAAATGACATAGCTGCTCAACTGTTATAAGTTATTGCAGTTTAGTTCTGACATCATTTAATACCTCTTGCCAGCAGCCCGTGTGCCGGGCCAGGTCATGGAACATAATTAAAGCTGTAGTTTAAACAAAGGTACAAATAGGTAAACCGGCTTCATCATGCTATTATTTATTTAAAAAACAGACTGTGATGAGCAGAATGGAGATACTTGTGGCAACATGTTTATTTTTTACACACTAACTGGGTCATCAAAGGAAAAATAGATTCTCTCTCTTTTTGTACTCATTCTGAGCTTCAACACCTTATTGATCTGATTAACATTATACTGATTCTAATAAATTTTTTCAACATATTACTAACTTTTTGGTGCATTTAATTTCACACTAGATTCCACTTTTGTTCTTCATGTCTGCAATCATAGCACCATTTCATATGAAAGAGGAAGACCCCAAGGTTGTTAGGGTTTTGTGCTGATTTGGGATTATGTAGCCTTATAAAGGAACTTTACTTTTGGCCTTGCTCCTCTAACTGGCCCTGTAACTCCTCAGTGACTTGTGTGGGAGCTGAACCCAATATTTTAATGCACCCTGAACTTTAGATCACCCCAAAATTTACCTCTGCTGGTTCCACTCCAGCACCCTTGATCTTATGATAAGAGTCACCACCCTCCTCAACATCAGGCCCAGAGTAAATAGTAATTGGGAATACTCAAGATCTGAGTTCTAGATCAGGGAAAATTATTGAAGAATCTACAGAATAATAGTTAAACACCATGTCGACATAAATAAAGAGTACTTAACCAGAATAATTCTAAATCTCAAACAGAAAAATCAATGCAAAATGGACAAAGCCTCTTAAAATCTAATTATCACATGCATAAGGAACACTGACCGCATCTCTGGAAGAAAAGGAAAGTCGCTAGTAAATCGAGAAGAGGCTCTGGAGGAACTCTGGAAATTTCTTAGTTATAGTCAGTTTCTCAAAGGAGACCGACAGCGTCTCTATTAACAAGGGGAACGTCTCTGGCTCGCACCCAAAACCAGGTTTTTTAATATAAATGTTTAGCATTTAATAATGAGCAAAAGCTGCAAGCTCCGTGGTATGACTAGTGATAACCTATTCTAATGAATCAAAGAGTTACATGTCAATATATGGCACATAGAACTAACCCCCTCTACAGCAGTCTCCAGCAGCTTTTACGCTGTTGCTGTCCGCAGAGCCACAGCGCATTATGATACATTTATTAGACAATAGTCCATACAATAGTGTTTTCTACGAGGACCACATCGGAAAGCTACTGCAGAAAGGTCTTTAATTTGTTTCATACAGCTCATGAAGAAAGTTTTATTCACTTTACATGAGCTCGAAGGAAAATAACTAGTTATGTCACAGTAGCCTGTGCTCTGCAAAGACCGCAGATATTGTGGGGAGACGAGTCCCGCAGGGAAACATTGACTGGGAGGGAGAATGAGCAGGACCAGGTTGGACAGTTAATCAGAAACAACATCCACATTAATAAACATACTTCAACATAGCTGCCAAGGTGTCAGAATGCTAAGTGTGACTTTTTTATAATTTCAGTGTAATTATGAGTCTCACGTGCAAAATCAAACAATGAAGATGATGGATACGTATAAATATCACAAATTACACCCATTTGTGCAACAAGAAACTCCAAGAAGTTAACTACTGCAAAGCACCAGAGATGGAAGGGCCCACTAACCCCGTTCCTTTGTAACCTGATCGAACTGTTTGGGGGGCAAGCCCAAGCCACAAGTGAGGCTGTTTGAGGCACACATTAGCCTAAGTCACAGCCCGGCTGTGCAGGGCCCCCTCTGGCTGTTCATTATTTTAAAAAGACTCTAGTATATAATATCATTAGCTGAGCGGCCGACCACCCTGGCACGCCTGCCTATAACATGAGTCAGTTGGGCTCCAGCGTCATGATGGCTTAGTCTAACTGAATACAAGCAATAATTGTCACAGTCGGAGACGTGTTTACTTTAATAATAATATCGACTCTCACTCTGATAGATAATTTTTATTGCACAATTAATTAAAATCTTTGCACTCCAACAACAAAAACAGTATTAAGTGCATTAGTTACAAAAGTTAAAAATATGGGGTGACATCCTATTATTCTAGATAAAATATTTAAACATCATGTTGTCAGCTGTAGAAGCATGAGAGTTAAAATGGTCATAGTTCTGAAGGGACCAGCATAGCTTTTACGGCTATCGGGAATTTCATCAAACGCGCCACGAGTTGTGCTGAGTCGTCTTTCATGCACTCTAACAGGGCTGTCTGACATGTCCGTATGTTTAAAATATGACAAATGGGGTGGAGCCAATAGATTCTCAGAGAGCGTAATTTCTCACAGATACTTAATATATGGACTAGTGTTTCCTCTTCTCCCCCCATATGCTCAACACTGTGTGCTTGCCGTTTCTTTGTACCATTGGCCATACTTATATACCATTAATGGGATCAAGCCAAACCGTAGCCTCATTAATTGACGCTTCATTACTGGCTTTAAGGGACAAGACAGGTAATTTGGCAAGCCCCCACTTCTGTATAAATCTGATGCCCAGCCTCCGTGCTTTAGTTTTTTCAAAGTTGTTGTATCGCTGTCTGCCAACATTATTTTCGCTTGTTTATTTAAAAGTTTACCATATTTCTTGGGCTACAAGTGTTTCAAGAGTGTGTACTAAAAAATCGTGCTAGGTTGACCGGGGGTCATTTATCATTTGCCAGAAAAGCTTCTTTAGCCAATTGTCCCATGCTTGTTTGGCTTTTAAGCAGTATGCTATAAACCTGGCTTTTAGTGTTCTTTTTTGAGATGTCAGGTTAAATTCCGTGCGGATTTGAGCAGAGGCGTAGCTAGAGCTTGTGGCGCCCGGGGCTATCCCTCAGATTGCCGCCCCTGGGATGTGGGGCGATGGGGGTGCTGGGGAAAAAGGACGGCGAGCACTTGAAAGAGGTCCGAGAGACACGAAGTATCGCCGCAAATCGTTACCTCGATCATGCAAGTTACATGCACATACAAAGCTACACAGTTGTGTACACCGATGACTGGCAGTACAAAAGAGAACACACAGACTGCATGATCTATCTGTGGACTCAGAAAAACCGCATGTGGTCAGTCAGCTCCACCTTGCCAACACAGACCAGATACCAAGCCCACTCTGGTGACCCAAAGGCTGGAAGTGCAGCCAGTGGTGGAAAGCTGAGCGTCGCCTGTCCTGTGGGCTGAGCCTGTAACCTACCCCCAAGTCTACCCAGGGCACGGGCAGGGAGCCACTGCCGAGAGAGACACGGGCTGGGAGGCAGCGCCAGAGCAGGGCTGCCGAGCCTGTGAGTGACAGCCCTCCTCAGCGACGGAGCCAAGTCTTGCGGTTGCTTCCCTTACTCACGGGGTGCCCACTTCCGACTCCCCGCCCGAGGCCAGGTGTCAGGAAATTGTGCGTACAGAACCGTTGGCGTTCTCCTCCCATTCCACAACAGATTTGCGGCAACACAAAATATTCCATGTATCATAGTAGGTTTGACATTTTAAGAGACTTTGAGGGCCTCTACCCTAGAGGCTTCGTAGTCAGCTACTTAATGAATAGAGAAAGGTTCTGACTCATCTAACTGATTCCCTGCTTTGCTCTGCACAGACCTCTGTTTCTATCCGTTAGTATGGATGAAATGAAACTGCCTGAAGCCCACCGCTCACATTTGTGGAAACAGAACTTTGCAGAAGGTTGAATAGTTAATGACAGGGAGAAGTTATTTTCACAGAAGTCTTAAATGAATAAGTGCCCTACGAATACATTGAGGAAACATTATTAAAAAGTTATTCAATAAAGCCCTCTAGTCATGCTGGCAGGGTATACATTTCCGTTTCACCAAGGGATGCTGTGCCAATAACTAAATGTTTGTATTTGTATATTAGATTTCTATAGCGCCTTATCACCCAAGGGTCGCTAAGCGCTTTGTTCCACGGGATTCAATTGAAACGTAAATTCCAATGTTTCCTTTAAGAAAAAAAAAGCATTTTCAGGACAGCTCTGTCAGTTAAAAAAAGCTCGCCCTGGAGGTACTTTAATTATTTCTCTGTCTGATCGATTATTTCTACAGGGGTAAACTGGCCAGTGCATTAAATTTATCTTTCTTCCTAATGGCTGCAGAGCTATATAATCCTAACATATGTTTATAGCTTTCATTAGCAGTTTATCAGTAATATAATCTCGACAGCATGACTGTATTGTTTTCCTTAATTATTTGTAATAGTTTACTGATTAACACCGTTCAGTGTAAATAAATACTCCATTAAATAAACATTATATTTCTGATTACATTGGAATAAATACAAGGTTAAATTATGTTTTAAACTGTTGCCAGATCTCTCTTGCCACAATTGTAAATTGTTTATACTTTCTACAGTTTGTCTGCTAACGTTTTAACTCTGGGATAAACCACCTTAGAAGCTGGAGAAAAAAAAGAGTCCATATTAACCACTTCGATGCTGATAGCTTACCTGCCGTGTGCTGATGACGAGCTGAGCTCGTCACGTAACGCGGTAATTTAAAAAATGCAGCACACAGCGGGGAAAAGCAGCCGCAACGATGCGGTTAAGGCCCAAGATGTTTTAGGTAGATTTGTTTCAATTAAGCTTTGCTAGAGTTTAAAATGTCTCATTAATTTAATAATTGTTGACATTTTTATATCTGAATCTCTGAGGGATAGAGTGAGAGCCTGTAAAATCATGCTTGATGATTGCTTTTTATTACCCTCTTGTAGGCCAGATATTAACCAGGAATGTCAATGTGGATGCTACTTTTGAAGATGTAGAAGTTGGTGCTTCTTTGAAAGATAACAAAGCTGTAGCACATGCGTAGTTGGCGGTACTTCCAAACAAAAAATTCAAATTGAAGCTTCCAGTTCAGATTCAAATATACTGATAGAGCTCGTCCCATATGTAGAGGAGTGCGCAGTAATGGCACAGCCGAGAATCCTGGACTTCTGCCTCAATGTAAAAAATCGTTTTCATGTTTAACTCAGCCACCCACCCCTCTGAACCTGCTGCTCCAGCTCTCCTCTTACCTCACTCGCCGTCCGGAGTCGCTATGGCGGAGGGGTGGTTTGGTCGAACTTCAAGTTTACCTAATGACTTCTGCAGCATCCAGACTCCTCACGAGAACGTAGCAGTGAAGCGTGTGACGCGTCACTGCTACGTTCTCAACGCGAGAGCTGGCCAAAATGTCACCCCAGGGCCGTCATTGGTAGCGCTCGGGTGCTACAAGGTAGATGGCCCTGGTGGCTGGTTCAGACCAACAACAGACTGTTGTCAACAGTCAAGCAACCACAAACGCGGGACCGACTGTTGGCAATTTTGGAAATTAAATAAAACTAACAACAACAAGAAGCAGTCAGGCGCGCGCAGCGTGCTGCTTTGCATTTTCAAACTGGGATGTGGCACTGGTGGCCCATTGCGGCCGCGGCAGCTCTTATAACGTACTTGGGGACACACACTGTGTTCCCAAATTAGTTATAAAGGCCGGCGCGGCCGCAATGGGCCACCAGTGCTGCGGCCCCCCAAAAATAGTGCCCCCCCCCAGCTACGCCTGTGGATTTGAGCGTGTGAAGTGGAGTAGAGAGAAAGACATTACAAAAGCAGGTTGACTGAGCTCTGTCCAGCCACAATAACATCTTTTCTTTAAAGGCGATTGCGCCATGAGCCACTGATGAGGCACTTACTGATGATTCATGATGCAGATGACTCCTAGGTGGCCTGGCTGCTGGTGCTGTGGCCTGGTGGGCTGGGATATGGCCCTCCCGCGATGTGATGCAGCCGTGGCCCATCATACGTCTGGCGAGCAGCGTAGACCGCTCTGGGCTGAGTCACACGAGCAGGAATCTCATCCAGATTAGATTCCATTCTTTACCGCCGGCAGCGGTGTGTACAGCTCTCAGCCTGGCTTGCCCTGAAACAGCCAAGCACTGAGATGATGGCAAAAGAGTTGCAGCCGCGGTGCGCCCATTGGGGCGTAGAGGCGTAGCCCCACTAAGCCACATGGACCTGCCGTCGCGTCATCAAGTGCTGAGAGCACACTAAAAATATTAATGATCATCAATCTTATAAGCGGCAGCGCTGCAGCGCTACCCCCCGGGAATCCGGGACACACCCGACTTATCCGGAGACTCCGGAGTGCGCAGGGGGGCTGGGCCTGCTGCAGCTTGAGTGACAGTCACTCAGCTGCAGCAGTACTGCGCAAGTGAATTAAATTTTGGGCTGAAACCTGCCCGAGCATGTGCATACAGTGTACCTGCTTAGAGAGAGGGACCAGGGGGTGCTGCTTTAGACGGGCTGCAGCCCGCGGGGTTGCAAAGTGCGACTGGACGAGTAGTTAGTGTGCCCCCCCTAGCCAATCCTGGCGCTGCATGCAGCGCCAGGATTGGCTGGTCCACCGCGCAGAAGGGCAAGCAATCCATTATTGGATGCAGTGCGTGGGTGGTGGCACAGCCTCAGCCGCACACTACATAATGGCCAATCACTGTGTGACTTCATGTGAAGCCATGCAGTGATTGTCCATTTCGGGCCGCGCGCGCCGCTGTGACGCGGTTCTTCTCTCCCTCGTGCGCAGGCAGCAGGCCGTCTGACTCCCGCCTCACCATCACAATGACTTTCTGTGCCTGGCAAGCCACACTTCTTCAGTGTTCGCCCGCCACAGAAGATTCTCGCATCGGCCCGGTGTCCGTGTAAGTGTGCATCATGTCTTGAACTTTGTTTTAGTTGTGGCGTAGCAAGGGTGCCCTAGGCTCAAATGTAAGAGTGGACATTCAATCTTCCATCTACAGGTTTTATAGCAAATAAGAGACACTCATTTGGCTGATATTAGGCCCTCACATCCAGGTGGATCGGTGCCACTGCACCTGCCACACTATTGATTACTACGTCCTTGTCTTTTAGTGGGATGGATTTTCTCACTATTCCGCTGCACAGATGGACTCTCACTGTGCTGGCAGGTGCCGGAGACAGAGTGAGGGGAGAGGCGGCCTCGAGACCCTGACTGGAAATTATTGGTTTTATTATCACAATTTAGTTAGGCCGACGCGCCTTTCTCATCTTGACATTTGTTTCTCTCTCAAGGAAAATCGTGGGTGCTATTGTAGATACAAATTAGAAAAAACATGTGCAGATAAACAGAACAATTTACAGCACAAGAAAGAATGATTTTTTTGTTTTTGACATATAACGGTTAGGCCGGCCAACACCGGCATGGGGAAGGAGAAATTTTAGCAGGAAGGGACACCGAGAGCTGTTAAAAGGAAATGAGGAAGCTCATGGTGGGAGCAGGATTAGAAATGAGTTGTGTAGAAGTCGGAATAGAGTGCAGAGGAACTAATGTAACAATTAAGTATAATTTGAGAAGGCAAAAACTCGCAGATATGTTTAGACACAATCTGCATCAGGTTTAGCAATTGTAAATCCAGGGCGACCAAATTATGCTAAACTTTGAGCATATACGTATAAGATTAATGTTAATGCCACTTATTTACATAGTTATTGGTTGTCCAGCAAATCCAGTATCAATCCATCCCTCCTTGGACATGCATTACTCACGGCAGAGTTAAGGGAATTTTAACATAATCCTTGGAGCAATGTGTGGCCAGTGAAGTTGGAAGCTCTGTGGTTATACTGAATAAGCAGCTACCTATGTTATGCCATCTATTAATGTAATAACTGCACTTTCACAATTGCTTTATTATCCTTCCTGCTTTCTCAAATTTGCTTGAAAATGCACGATTTTTCTTCTCTTTTTTCAAAATGATGGTGGTTCGGGCTCGCTTGCTGCATCCGCTCGCTACGGTGCAGTATGCAAATCAGTTTACGCCCACCACTTTCAAATGTCACCAGCCGCCCCTGAAGAGTTGGCAGCTGCCGGAAATTGATCAGACCGTCTCATGATCCCCACAGTTCCGCCTGCCCCACGGACAAGCGGCGAGGTTGGACTGGAGCTGTGAATTGACTTGCCCAAAGGAAGGGCAGTAGCCGGTCCAAACTAACGTAATGAAATTCCGGCAGCAGAACGGGCCCATGACTCACCCCCGACGACCATAGCCTAAACTGTGTCTCTAAATTCACTCGCTCACTGTCTGTCTTGTTACTACTCAAGCCTTAAGGCCGCACTGAATGTGAATCAGTTAAAGTTTTGCGCATGTGTCTGCACAGGGGTGTGTCTCTGTTATCACAACTTAGATACATTGTAGCAGTACTCTCAAAGCTGTGAGCACTCAACAGATCTTCAGCCAGCCCCCTTAGTCTGCTGGGAGGAGCGCACACCGTGCTCAGTCACAGCAGCTCAAGTCGATGTGCATTATAGCCGCGCACCGCCTGAGCTGAGGAGGCGATATAATGCGTGATTTTCCATTTCAGTGCGGTGATGCGGACCACCACACTGAAAAGTGTTAGGCTAACGCCTGATACGTGGTACTTGGCTGGACTGCTTTTAGATGCTTTAGCAATATTGTTTTAAGTGCAATATTACTAATTCATCGGTTATGACTAGAATTCATCATAAAAGTAATTAGTACTCAAAGTAATTTGTCACCCAAAATCTCAAATGAAAAAAAACTTCCACACTTG
Source organism: Lissotriton vulgaris (assembly GCF_964263255.1). Classification (NCBI taxonomy): domain Eukaryota; kingdom Metazoa; phylum Chordata; class Amphibia; order Caudata; family Salamandridae; genus Lissotriton; species Lissotriton vulgaris. Next base: position 1,732,120,501 of record NC_141694.1, on the reverse strand, counting down.
CTATATCCTTATAATGTACGTATATATCATTATTACACTCATTAGATTTTCTATGCCTAAAAACCACCACAGTTGCACGCACCACTAAGTGGTGATAATATACATGCTGGGGCTCAAGCGCCTAGCCGATGCAGTTTAACCGTCAACTAAGTTAAAAATAAAATTGGAAGTTAGTAGACAGAGAAGCACTGCATTTTGGGACTTACCTTGAATGCACTGTTAATATTTCAGAAGGCAGCAGGAAATAATGTCCGAGCAGAAAAATAAATGGAACAGTGGGCGCATTGCTCCCTCTTGTCCCTAGAGGGCAGTCGTTCAGCACGCATGTAATATTTCAGCACAATGAAAGGGAAAGGAGTGAGATTTCCGTCCTCTCCACTGAGCCCTCGGATGTCAACGAGGACAGACGATGGTGCAGACCCTCTCCGTGTACAGTTTATGATGCAACATCATCTGTTATATGCCTGGTGGTTAGGCCAAGTCACTGCCAGTGCACAGACACAATCGTCCAAATTCTAAATGGGTTTACATTTCGTATACAGGGAGAGTGATGTTTTAAATATTGTACACCCCATCAGCTCACTAATATTGCTGCAAATAATCTGCGACACCCTCCCATTTCTCATATCCTTTTCTGTTTTGATCCAAAATAAAAATATGTATGGATGTTGCATGAAACATAGATACATTTCTCTGGAAAAGGTCTGCAATAGACTCTCACACATCATCCATATTAAAAAATAAATTAAAGGAAAACGGTATTTAAAACAATCTGTTTAAAAATGTTTCAAGGTCATCAGGGCACGTCTCTCTGTAGAACAAAGCTGGCTTTATCAAGGGGCCCCTGAAACGTCTCTGGGGACTCATTCTCCAACTCTTGCGGATAGGGGTGCCACCTTCCCCAGAGAGAATACGCGCTATCTGTGCACATCTTAATATTCCTCAAGTGCCTAGACATGGTTCTTAAGGAGAACTGTATACGAAGTCCTCTTTGTTCATTCTTGACCTGGCCTTTTTGATTTTGTTCAGCTCACATTATCAGTCGGGTGTTATTAGGGCAGCCGTAGAACACATTTCAAAGCATTTTCTTCTAACATTTACCATTTACCGTATGTTACTGATCAGGGGAAGAAATACCGGCTCTAGGTGATTTTTCCCATTGTTTTACTGGTAGGACATTAAAATATTGGTCATAAAACTGGCCTGGTGCCAACACTACTTGCAGAGATGGCTTATGATTACTTAGAATGAAGGTTACGCGATGACTACATGCCACCTTGTATGCCATTACCCCGTCCTGTGCTTTTTTTTTTAACAATGTAAACTTTTTGGAAGTTGTATCGTTAGGTCCTTGGAGCAGGACCACTTGGGCTAAGCCACCATAAAACAATGGTGTGTAAAAGGAGCATTGTCTGGAACATGGTGGTGGTGGCGGTGTAAAGCCATTTAGGAACATTGTTTATACTGCATTTTTCATGGTCATTCCCCGGTCTTTAGTACGTGCTGAAGTACACCAGCTGCGTAAGGTGTCAAAACTAAAATTCCTGAGATCTTGACTTCCTCACCCGTTCACCTGTATTTCTTATGATTCACTTCCATGGAAGACAGACTGAGAAGTGTGAACGTGGTTGTTACCTGTAGTCTTTCTTCTGTCTGTCTTTCCATTCCTATGTTTTCTCACTTTTATGTATTGTTTCTGCCTTGTTGCAGACTCCGGTGGACTATTCTCTTCTGGAGAGCGCAAGTAAAAAAGACAAACTTAAGAAAGGGAAGCGAAGAAAAACAGACTCCCAGGATGTGGATGCAGAAATAGAAGCCTTGCTGCTGAGTAGGAAAGGTGAGCAGTTTGACTGATCTTGAAGGTGCAGTTGCCAATGTGTTGTATGTTGTTAACTTACCTCAGATGTTTCCTAGGCAATCATGCAAATTCAGATACGATTCCTACCTTATCTGGGGACTGTGCTCCTTTTAGCAGTCCATGAAGCTGCGCAGGTGCACCTTCTTTGCATGGTAAATATGCACATGAGATTAGCTTAGCACAAATCCATCCAGCTGGGTTTTGCATAATTGCTGAATGTTCTCCTGGTACATGATTTAGTTAGAAAAAGGAAGCAACTGAATGGCGTTCATCAGGAAAAATATGGACATTTTTTAAATATAATGGGAAAACCTGAATGAGGATGCTGTAGGAACAAACAGTGGCGAAGCCAATGGGCCAGGCTCTGACAAGCCTGTATTTTTTTTCTTCAAACACCTGAATCAACTTTAAAAGTCTAAAAGTAACCAGTAAAAAAATGCCAGCTTCTAAAGGTGGTTTGCATATATATTTGTAAAAAGATAAATAAGAAACCTGCATTGTCAAAACCAATCTGTCTCGCTTCTATTAATTTTAAGTAGTTATTGATAGTCAGGAAATGGCCAATGCATTCCAATCAGCTAAAACTGAGAGTACTATATTTACATGATTGCCACTGTGAACTTTGATGTTAAATAAAAATTAAAACTTTATTTGCTTGCCTGTGTTAACGTGTCTTTCATTACTGTGTTTGTTTTACATCAGCCTTTTTTTGTTTTTCCTAATTTGTTGTTACGATAGGTCTTGGGAAAGAAGTGACACACACACTTAATGTATCTGCTTATAAATAGTAGTTATTAAGTCCTAAATTACTATTTCACTCAGTGGTGGTATCTTCAGCGGTTAGTATTTCAGTTTGATGAAGCAGTGAAAACAAACTGCAGTTGCAGGCGTCAGAGGAATAGCAACATTATATACATTGTATATTAAGGTAGAAGGTCCTTTCCTTTAATGTTTTTTGAACAATTCTTTACCCTTCACCTGTCTAACATGCTGTGTGCAATTGTGGTGATTGCTAAGAGATGGGTGTGTAAAGCTCTGCAGGGGAGTGTTCGGCCAGTGTTCGGGACAAGTGAGTGGATAAAGGAAACCAGGGGCAGAAGCAGTAAAAAGCAAGTCATCCGAGACCAAGTAACCCACAAGCAGTGAAGGAAACTGCCAAGCATATTTTCTACTTCATGTTCATAGGCATCTACTGCACTGGTAGCTGTTATCCATGGCTTGCCCTATGGTGTTCCTAGCTCTACCCTTGTCCCCCCCAGTCTCATAGGATGTTGTCAGAGCAGCAAGAAGAGGAAGTAAATCAGGCTCTTAAGGTCCGATTGGCTGTTGTTTTTGCTCCTTGTCCTTCCTCTCGCCCGCAAGCAGAACATCATGGGCTGAAGAGGGGCTGCGCTTGAAATCCTGTACTATTATCCGAGATCAGAGAGTGTGTGATGTCACTTCCGATACCCATAGCATCGTAGTTCACATGCCATTCACAGAAAGGATAGGCCAATAAAAACCTGTGAGATCTGGTGTCAGTAAAAAGCTTTCTTTATTGTATAGGCTAATTACACAAACGTAAAAGGCCATAAAAGAAACACTTGTCTGATCCATATTGTTTGCTGTCTCTGTCTTGTGGATTTTTAATGCTTGAAATGAAGGCATACTTTATTACCCATCATCTTGAAAAATGTTTTTCTAATCATTGTATGGCTGTGATGGACTGAGCACCTTTTGGCTTTCACAGTAACACCTACGAGGTTCTCTTTGATGGTTGCATGAAGCAGTTTCCTTTAGCTGTTGTGTGGGATTGTTTCAGTTTAAGTCTCTAGGTTCCTGTTTCTGTCCCACTGATTCTGGCTCTTGGTACACATGCCTACACTGTTTGCTCTGATAATCCCTCCCTTCGCTGCATTAAGCGTCACAATGAAGAAGGAACTAGACGATGCTCCAGCCAGGGATTGCACCAATACAACTCTCTCACCAGCCCGCACTGTGGTCATGTTGGCAACACTTCCTCCGGCCTGCCCTTTCCTCAGACACCGCCAGCGTGCCCAACTATTTCCTCATTGCGCCAAGCTCATAAAGCTTTTAGGCTTTCCTGGCAGTCATCGTTTGCTGGGATTGTTCCCACGGTGTAAAGTAATGCTCTTTTCATCCCCACATTGTGAGTTTCTTATAGAGTTTTATTGTGTACCTAATCTTACAGTAGACATTCATTATAAACGAAGGCCGAACAATAAATAAATGTTGATTCAACAATTTACAAAATCCAATTCAGTTTTAGGAGGGGCCGCCTGTGCCCAACACCAAACAACATGGTGTCTTTCGTAATACAGCAATTACTCTAGCCATCCCCATGCTTGCTGTTTTATATATCCTTTAAACATGAAGCTTGTTGTGTCTGAAAGACACATGTTTCTATCCAGTTCTTCTTGCCATAATGATGACCATAATAGTGCACATGTGCAGTTACAGTGAAGTATACAAAACGGTGACAAGTGGAATGCTTGAGTAAATCTCAGCCACCGATAATTACCTGGAGCTGCATCCCAGTCCATCGTTATTTAACACAGCATGCCACCACAGGTTGGACCCAGCCATTTGCAAATCAATCTGGACCCTGCTCCAATAGGAGCAGAGCAGTCTTAACTGGCAGGCCAGGTCCTCCCTGAAACTGAATACAAGCAGCCCAAGACCGATTTAGCCCGTATTAGGCCTCATCAGTCATGCATAGCTTGGTTCCAGTGACACAGTGGATACTGGTCCAACGTCTGGGCGTACCCGTCCCACTTAAGGAAACGCACTGAAGTAGACAAAAAAGTGATGGATGGAATACTTGAATTAATCTCAGCCATTGGGAATTACTTGGCTACATCCCATTCCATTGTTATTTTGCACATCGTGTTACCTCAGTTTGGGCCCAGCCATATGCAAATCAGACTTGACCCTGCTCCAATAGGAGCAGGCCAGCCTGAACTGCCAGGTGAGGTCCTCCCTGAACCAGAACACAAGCATCCCAAGAATGGTTTCACCCTGATTGGGGCTATTCAGTCTCATGTAGTTTGGTTCCAGAGGGTTTGTTACGTTTGAAAGACACCAGAATCCTCAATCGCAAGAAAATATTTTTCCCACTGCTGTGGGACAGTTTTGCAGGGATCTGTCCAGTTTGACCAGTTAGTGCTGGCTTCGGTTTGATTTGTATTCATCACATCTGAAGGCTCCTTTAACATGGGAGATGGTCACTACTGTGGAAATGGGGAGAACTGGGTTTCACTCAGGCAGTGGAAGCCAGCTCTGAAATGAAGGGAATGGGCAAAAATCACCCCACCCCCATTTCTCAAAGTACACCATTTTCAGGGGAGTGGTAAAAACAATTGCGTTCATGCAGACTGGTATGTCTGAGATGGAAATCTGCAACTTAGCACAAAAAGCCTGCTTTTTTGTGCAACATACACTCGCTACAGGGATCCTTCAAGTGTGTCCCAGGCATACTGAAGGCCAAAAACCCTGGCTATGGAGCCGGAACAGACCTATTACTTGAGTGGGGCAGTACCCCCACCCGGGCATGCCGGGGCCCTGACTATACTCTTGCTGCCTTCACCTTAACTCACCACATCGCCTGGGTTGACAGTGAATGCTCTGTGTGGACATGAGCACAAATCAAATGGAGCACCTTTACAATACATGTCGGTCTCATGAAAAAACACTGGGCTATCCATGAATATAAGATGACAGTGAGACACAGCTTTACAACGCTATGCAAAGAATTTCCGTCCCAGCAGCGTTGCCTGATGTGAAGCACAGATTTGACCTGCTCTGCCTTACCCTTCTTTAAACTCTTTTAAAGTAGTATTTGATGGACACAGAAAACTGTGATTTGTGGATAAATTGTGCAGGTTTCCCATAAAGCTGCAATATTAAAATGTTTCTCTGCAGCTCTGCGTAAACTCTTGAAAGTCCTGAAAACCCAATCATCATCTCAGATGAAGCTACACAACTGAATTCTTGAAGGCATATTTTCCTCCCCCAAAGTGTACAAGATAAGTCACCAGTGTTTTGGTTTTACCAGAAACTCCATATTGTATGCTAAGCCCCGGAGTGAGTCATTTTCAGAGCTCCTAGGGAGCACTCGCCCTGTGGGGTCCCCCAGGGCTCCTCTCTGTCCCCTCTTCTCTTTAATCTCTATCTTCGACCCCTTCTTTTTTCTCTGAGGCAGTGGGACGTCACCGTATTAAATTACGCGGACGACCTGCAACTCATCTTTCCACTCAACTCCCCCTCCGCTATCCCTAATTTCCAGGCAGCCATGTCCCACATCCTTCAGTGGATGTGTCAAAACCAGCTCAAACTGAACCCCGGAAAGACGGAGCTCCTTCTTCCTGGCAGGAGCTCTACCTACTGGGGTCCGCACTTCTGGCCGGCAGACCTTGCCCCCCCCCCCCCCACCCCACCCCGTGGCCTCGGTAAAGAGTCTCGGGGTCACTATTGACTCCGGCCTTTCTCTCGGGACCCAAGTGGGGACGGTGGTCTCCTCCTGCATGTTCCAGCTGCGCAGGATCAGGAAGGTGGCCTATCTCCTCACTCCTGAAGCCCTTCTGCAAGTCATCATGGCCCTCGTCCTCTCCCGCTTAGATTTTTCGAACTCTATTTACCATGGTCTGCCTAAAACATCTCTTTCCAGACTGCAATCTGTTCAGAATCAAGCGGCGAGACTGGTCCTTGGGATCCCAAAGTGGCAATCCGCCAAACCCCTTCTTTCCAAACTGCATTGGCTCCCTGTCATTTCGAGGGCAGCCTTTAAGATCGGCTTCCTTACCTTTAAATCTATATCTGGCTCCTGCCCCGTCTTTCTGAAATCTCTCATCAAGCCCTATTGTCCTTCACGGAACCTGAGATCCTCCCACCTTCACTTCCTGTCTATCCCCCCTATCAAACTCTGCAGATCTGGAGGCCGGCGATTTGCATTCCTGGCCCCAAAACTTTGGAATTCCTTTCCCCTCTCTCTCAAAACCTCTAATTCTCTCATTCTTTTCCGTAAAACCCTGAAAACATGGCTTTTCCCTCAATCCAGCTAAGTCCCCCTGGTCTTTCTGTTTCCAACCAGCGCCAGGAAACCCATGGTGTCAGCGCGCTTAACAAATTCCCCTTACAATACAATACAATACAATACAATTTTAATGCAATCATTTTATAACTTGAATTCTGCTAAGGTGAATCTAGTTTGTCCAGGTACAATAATCCCCTTATTAATATATTTCTTCTTTACCATCTTTGTGGAACCAAATCAGTCAAAGCATGTCTCCAAGAATATAAGAAATCTGCAGTCCCAAGAACCGAGTCCATTTAAATACACCATAGACACAAGTGCATTTTCGAAGGTTACTGCATTATGGAGCAGTAAAGTGTTCATGCCACAGTCCATCAGCACTTCACATTCCACCATTTCCTGTGCAATTCATATTTTAGAAATATTACATTTAAACCCTTGAAATGGAGAAGTGATGTGTGTGTGAGTCTTGCATGAACAAAACCTGCTTAAGGAGGGGTGGGGGAGTTATAAGTGAGCATTTACAGCTTAAAATCTCACTGAACAGATGCAAATTGCTGAAACCTATTCTGTCTGTATGCCAAAATAGGACATGCTCTGATTTTGCTCGCAACTTTGAGATACTCATGACTAATGTCATGGTAAATCTCACTACCTTGCGTAGCCAAGATGACCTGAGGATTATTTCTGTTTACAGTGCAGGCTCATTCTCTTCTGCCTTTACGTGTGCTAACACACGTGGTAAGACATGTTCTATCTGCTCCACGAGAGGACCTTTGTGAATTCTCTTTTTGTTTCCCCACAGGAAAGAGCACAGTCCCACAGCCGCAGTGTTGCTCTGTGAAATTTGAAGACGTGGGTGGCATTGAGGAGACACTGAAGGTAATCCTGATGTCTCACTCGACATATCTCTTTGGTGCATATTGTAGTCATTGTGGTGTCTCCTGTCTGTTTGCACAGATTTAATCACAAATGTTTTTTGTGAAAGCTGCTGTTATCGGTGTGTAACAAGGTCAAGATCTGATGGAGGTTTTGAGGAAACAGAGGTGGCACTAAGGAGCCTTGGCCCAAAGAGCAATGTTATTCTGTATTTCTGCCTCCAGAGCCATACTCCTAGATAGAATGGTGAGAGCTTTGACGAGCATTTGCCACCAGGGCAGACATTATGTCTTGATTATTGAAAGACCGGGAACTTATTTATCTTTATAGGTTTCTGCTTGAGCTCTACCCCTTTTTTATTCATATTTTGTACCTTCTGTAGAGCAGAAATCCAGTAGGAGAAGGCAACATCCCAACCATTAAGTTCAATAAGTCCTAAGCTTTCTTTCAAAATAATGTAGGCCGGTGGTCCAATACGCGGATGCACTTTCGTCTAAAGAGGTACAAAAGGGGGTGGTGACGGACAGAGCATCTGAATCAATCAAACACTCACACCCAGTCAACAGATCTGGGTTTAATCCATCACCGTTCTTTAGCCCACTCTGCCACCCCAGTTCAGACATGGCTATATGCAAATCAGTCTGACCCTGTGCCTCATGGGAACAGTCCAGCCCGAACTGCCAAGCCATGTCTTCCCTGGACCGGAAACAAGCTTCCGAGGACCGGTTTCTGGCATTTCGTCTAAAGAAGCATCCCTTAAAAACCCCTAAGATGGCTAGTACAGGAAGCAAGACAAAGGTTGTTTGATTACAGTGGTTTACTTATGTAAACCATTAGCCTATAAACACATGCATGCGGTTCTCTCAGACAAAAGAGAGCACAGGCTTCTGAAGTCACTGAAGATAACACTACAAAAACTCTTGCTTTGAATAATGACGGGTTGGAGTCTAAATCCAGATGACTAACATTAACCCATAGGTTCAGTTGAGATGGTTTAAAGTATTAATTAAAATGAGATATGCTGTATACGCAAAACTGATGCAGTGGAGGCACACTCCTATTTGTAGAGTTCAGCAAGTGTCTGCTTATCTTGACAGAGCAGTCAATTGTGACTTACTACACACACTGTCTCTCTTTATCTCTCTTTCTGTGGCTCTCTTCCACCCTCTGGTTCTTTCCCCATATCTACGTTCATAAAGAAGACGATTTTGCTACATAGGGAATAGTTAAAGTGTCTTCACTTTATTTTGGACTACTCAAAAGTTTTCCAAAGCAGCAGTTCAAGATAGTCTATAGTGTTGAAACCGGCCATTATTGCTTGCCTACATGAGCGGATGTTCCTTCGATTGAAGGGTTGGCGAAGGAGTTTTCTGCTCACCTGCAGGAGAGCCGGGCGGATATATACCAAGTGTACCAAATACTTGCCACATAATTGATTTTTAAAGACCTTCAAGAAGTAATTCCCCCTAAGCACATATATAATTAACACAAAAAACTTCTTAGGTCTGTCAGGACTGGGAAAACAGTGAAGGTTCAAGATGAAGTGCAACTGTATCTCAACAAAAGGAACCTAATTGGGAAGCAATCTCTTTTAGGACGAATGCCCTCACTCACCAAAGGTGCATTTCCCATGTTACTTCTCGTAGGGATTTTGAACATGACTACAGCTTGAACCTCTTGATGGAATTACACCAACTTTGGAAGAAAGGTAGCTCTAGGTCCAGAAAGAGTTCTTTTTGTCAGTTGGTTTAAATCCTTTCAGTAGTTTTTGAGAGATTAATAGGAAGACAAAATTGTATACCTAGAGGCGCAAATACCCCACGATGTGTCAAAAATACCTACGCCAACAGGAATGCTGTGAATGGCTGGCTGCAACCTATGTAGAAAGGAGTGTTTGTGGGACCCCTTATGTGTACAACATGTTAAAAATGTTTTGTTTTTCATGAATATCACTGAAAAAATAAACAAATTCATTCAGATACTCACTCATACACTAATTTACTCACTCAGAGACCCACTCACACTTTAACACCCATGCACCCACTGAGAGACTCTCACACCCAGTCACAGTCCCACTCAGACACTCTTGTGCCCACTCACTGACCCAGTCAGAAACTCATATGCCCACTCTCAGACCCACACACACACCAACTCGGAGACCCACTCAGATATTCATGCCCAGATTCACTCGAATAGTCGAGCTCCCATTCACAGACACCCTCTGATCCTCACACCCCTCCTCAGACACCCACTCACTGAGCCTCTCAGACACTCACACACCAACTCGCAGACATACTCGTAACATATTTGCAAATAAAGCTGAAAAAATGTAAAACAAATTACATTCAGATATTCACTCAGACTCTGCACTAATGTACTTACTCAGAGACCCACACACTCTGACACCCACTCTGAGACTCCCACTCCCAGACCTACTCGGGCACTTATGCACAAACTCACAGACCCACCTAAGCACTCATGCACCCACTCAGAGACACACACCCATTCCCAGGCCCACTCATACTGACAGACCCACTCAGACACTCATGCACCCACTAACAGACCCACTGAGAGACTCAGTCACCCATTCACAAGCCCACTCAGAAACTCTTGCACCCACTCACAAACACACTCAGCCAGTCATGCACCCAATCACAGACCCTCTCAGAGACTCGCACACCCACTCATAGACCTACTCAGACACTCACACACACCCAGACACAGAGCTACTCACACTTGGATGCCGACTCACAGACCCAGTCAGACACTCGCGCATCCACTCACAGTCCCACACAGACACTCGCATATTCCATGCAGACCCACACATGCAGCTTACCCCGACATCAGTCGAAGGTGAAGAGAAGTAAGCCCGACCGGCGGAGCTTCAACCCGAAGCGTCCATCTTGGTCGCCTCTGAGACCATGCCCCCCAGATTAAACTTTGTTCATAGAGTAAATGCTTTGTGGCATATTGCTCATAAGAGTTTCACTGTCGGCAAACAGTGTGGTACAGATTAAACTCTCTTCATAGAATAAATACTTTTTACACTATTACACTACCCACTTTTTTAGTCATATCAACTTCGTTTCTCAGTGAAGGTTTGGTGACTGTGAGGGATTTGATACAGGTGAAGGCTGTCCTTAGTAGTGCATTAGTTTTGTAACAGAAATTGAGTATCTGTAGGAGCTTGGTTTTCTCTGAACAGTTGTATACATATTGAGCACCATGTGCAGTAGGAGTTACCCTTCTATCTGTGGTTGATAGTCAACATGAACTTGGCTACCCATGAAGAGTATGGTTAAGGGTCAGTGTTGCACATAACACAAACTTGGTTCAGCTAAGTGGGGGTTGTATATATGAATGCATTAATGATGCTTCATATTATTATGATCTATTTTGTACTTACTTTCAGACCTCTAATGTCATACTTGTTTAGAGCAATGTGGACACCAGTAGCTCGGATAATGATGTCAGAAGTGATGTAATATGTGAGGTCATAAGCAGTGCATTGTTGGGGTGCAAGTTGCAGTCAGCTCTAATTACTAGAAGTAATTAATTTCTGTGTTTTCTTATGTTAAAAAGTTTAATGTTGACCCTGAGATAGTCACCTATCTATAAAGTCACTTTATACTTAGTTTTTTTCAGTGATGTTCTAATGTTTGTTTAAACAAAAACAGTTATTTCCATCACACCTAACTATAACGTTACTCTAACCCTTTGGTTTTTCCAGTGAATTTTTAGGGTATTTTTATGTTAAAGTTTATATTCTAATAAGTCAAGCCCGTCTGCGCCCGTCCGCGGCCGACCAGGCCCAGGGCCCTGTCTTAATGCCCATTTATACTCATATACCTCCGCCGACCTTTTGAGTCTTAACAGGGTTGGACCCATCCCTGCCCGCGCTGCTAAAGCGGCTCAGACATGTGGCATTCTTGTCCCATCTGACTACCCGGTACCGGGCGATCTTCATGACCTTTCTCCCTCTGCTCCTCAGATCACGACCTCTCTATTGATATACTACCTTAACACACGCTCCCTCATCCGACATCAACTCGAAATCTTTCAACTACTGCATCATAGTTCTATTGATATACTTCTTCTAACAGAAACGTGGATTACTGAAGACTCAGCCCCTGACATCCTTGCTGCAATCCCCACGGGATACTATATTATGTACGCCAACCGGCCAGTCGGGAAATCCGGTGGCGGAGTGGCGGCTATCATTCGCTCTGAACACACCTTTTCCGAGATCACAATGACCCCTATCCCGAACACAGAACACTTGGCACTTAAATTTACATCCCCGAAATCATCCTTTGTCTGTGTTCTCGTATATAGACCACCTGATCATATGCCTCTCTTTCCCCAACTCTTCAGCGATGCTATAGCTCAGCTGACAATCGACCACGCCAACATCGTGGTCATCGGCGACTTTAACTATTGGCCATCTGATGCTCACGAAAGCCACGCATCGGCGGAATTCACAGACTTTCTCAAAGGTATGAACCTTTCTCAAAATATTCACACCCCCACCCATCTGAAAGGTCACATACTTGACCAAGTCTGGACCTCCAACCTCAACATCTCGCCTCCCTCAGTTTTTCCGTGCTCCTGGTCCGACCACTACTTCATCTCCTTTCACCTACATCTGCACACTCTGTGTACTCCCCACCGCACCAAGAACAAGATGGCTCGTAATTGGAAAGGGGTTCATCTACCTGACTTCTATGCCTCACTGGCTTCTACTGCACCCGCGCCGCAGTCCATATTAGAGATTCAGGCGGATAAACTCGACGATTGGCTACGTCAGGCTAGCGATAAAACGGCCCCCCTGAAAACAATCAAAGCAATGCGCCCCCATGACGCTCAACGTTGGTTCTCTGACCAACTTAAAGCGGACAAACTCGCCTTACGGCAAACAGAACGCCGCTGGCGACGTCACTATGATCCTCAGCTCAAACTAGTCTACATCGAGTCTTTAAAATCCTATAAAAAATCTATTTTGGCAGCCAAGACTGCCTATTTCTCACAAAAAATCGTAAACTCAAATAATAAAACTAAAGAGATTTTCTCAATTGTAAATGAGCTTTCCCTACCAGACAGAGTCATCCCTCAACCTCAGCCGACCCAAACCCTCTGCGATTCGCTCAACTCCTATTTCACAGAAAAAATCACTACAATAAAACTCAACATCCCAACCCCGGCATCCCCTACCCCCCCCCCTCTTCCCCCTTCAAACATTTGCATCTTGACTGAATTTCCACCTATATCTATTCAAGAATTCTCCTCACTGCTTCATAAAGTCAGCTCGGGCTCCCCCAATGACTGCTGCCCTCCGCAGGTTCTGAAAGGAGCCTTTCTTGCGTGCCCTGGCCCCCCGTTAGCTCTACTTAACAACTCCCTTGCTACCGGGGTGGTTCCATCCTCTTTCAAACAAGCTGCAGTCTTACCAATTCTAAAGAAACCCAATGCAGACCCTTCTATACTTAGTAACTATAGGCCTATTTCCCTTCTCCCCTACCTAGGTAAGATCTTGGAGACCTACGTTACCCGCTGCTTGAGCTCTTTCATCGAGAAATCATCTTTTCTTGATCCACAACAAGCGGGATTCAGACCCCTCCATTCTACCGAGGCGGTCATAGTAGCAGTCATGGACTCCCTTAGGAAAGGAGCTGACAAAAACATCTCTCAAGCCCTTGTCCTACTGGATCTCTCTGCGGCGTTTGACACGGTCGATCACACCATCCTGATCGACCGTGTCCACAACGCCGGCATCCAGGGTGTGGCCCTTGACTGGCTCAGATCTTTCCTTCACCAGCGCTCACAGGCCGTCCACCTCTCCACCTTCTCCGCACCCTTCACCTCCCTTCACTGCGGTGTCCCACAGGGTTCTGCACTATCCCCTCTTCTTTTCAATTTGTATCTCCAACCACTTTTAGCCTCTCTCCGTAACTCCCCGGTCACAATCTTTAACTATGCTGACGACCTTCAGTTAATTTTTCCCATTGACTCCCTCCCTTCCTCCCGCATCAACTTTCAGTCTACCATGCTGACCATTGCTGAGTGGATGTACCACAGCCACCTAAAGCTGAACCCCACCAAGACCGAGCTCGTCCTGGTGGGTGGCCCCAACCACCCATGGAATGCCACCTTCTGGCCGACATCTTTGGGGACAGCACCTACCCCTGTGAACTCAGTCAAAAGCCTGGGGGTGATCATTTCTGAAGACCTATCAATGAGACCAAACATTAACGCGGTTACATCTGCCTGTTTCTTCCACCTCAGACGGATCCGCAAGATCAGCAGGTTTCTCACCAAAGAGGCCCTGATCCAGGTCGTCATTGCGCTTATCACCTCCAGGCTTGATTACGCCAACATTCTGTATGCAGGCATTCCCGCCTGTCACCTCCACCGACTTCAGCTGGTGCAGAATCAGGCAGCCCGCCTGATTTTTGGCCAGCCAAAACACCAGCACGTCACCCCCCTCCTCCGTAGCTTGCATTGGCTTCCCGTTTCCAAACGCTGCATCTTTAAACTGGCATGCACTACCTTCAAGGCTTTATCGGACGCATCTCCCAGGTTCATCTCTTCGGTCTTGTCCCGCCACATCCCTACCAGAACCCTGCGCTCAGCGTCTCTAAACCTCCTTGAGGTCCCTAGATTTAAGAGGAAAAAGCATGGTGGCCTGAGCTTTTCTGTCCTGGCTCCCACCACCTGGAACTCCCTACCCCTTTCTCTCCGTCTCTGCCCTAAATACGATTGTTTCCGTACCCTCTTAAAAACACTGCTCTTCCAAGCGGCGTACGACTAACTCCTCACCCTGGATCAACGCTATATATATCAACGAGCGCCAAGAAACCGATGGTGATAGTGCGCGTTACAAATAATTTTAATAGAATAGAATAGAATAATACCATATGTAAAGCCCTACCCATAGCTGTGCAGGGCAAAAGGACATGTGCGGCAGAGAGTTGTCAGCCAGGCCTGGCCTGTAGCCAGGCCCTGCAGCAGCAACCCCTCACCCCCAGGCAGCCATCCCCATGTTGTGCAATGACTAGGCCCTGTTGCCAACCCACCCGGGGGTACCCAAATCTCCCGCCTTTTGTAAGCAGCCAACCCCACACTGTGCACGTGCTTTCCCCTCGGTTGGCATGTGTTAACTGCAGGCCCTGGTTTTCAGCCTTTCCCCTGCTCTTCTCTGCGGCAGCCAGCCCCACTCCGTGCAGTCTTTGGTGGCGTGGGGTTAGCTGCAGGGCCTGTGCTGCAGCCATGCCCTGCTTCCAACTCTCCGAATATTTATGAAGAAAAAGTACCCCCCCACTTATTTTTCAGAACAGCTCTTAATTATGAGCAACACATCCACTAGAATTAGATATGTTCGGTATATTTATTTGTACCTTGAATCCAGCAATTATTTAGAAAATTCTGTACATTTCATGTCAGACAAAGAACACCACAAATATAACATAAGTTTTAAACATAAATAAAGGAAAAAATCACTAAATACATGTACTGTACACAACAAAGCATGACATCAGTGTTAGGGAAAATCACAAAAATCAATAATGAGAAATTCTTTTCACAGTAATAAACAAAGTCACAAACGAAAGGAGATATCACGACACATAAATTGTGCCAGCCGTTACACAACACTCGTTTTTTGGTCGTGTTAATTATTTATTGTGGTTGCTTGTTATTTCTATCCCCTTTCTTGCCGACGCGTTTCGAACTCCGTACATCAGTTACGAGTTCTCTTCAGGGCCTTGTTATTACTATATGCCTGTGTGTAAAAGGAAACGCTATTTAAAAGTCGAATTTTGGGTCTCATCTCCTAAGATCACTTAGGGTCTACTGCAATTTTTTTAAAAAAAGAACAACAAATTTACCTGGGCAGTGGCCGGGTTTATCCTATGTCTTGTTCTGGGTAATTGAAATTTCAGTCTACAAGACGTTAAAAAATCAGTTTAGAGTCAAATATCAGTATTGACCCTGCAATCACATAAGCAGACATTGCAAGACATACCTTTATAGTAGTTTGCACGGTACGGGGGGGGGCGTCTCCCTATTGCGCCTCAATCGGTCAGTCGGTTTCTCGTGGCTGATCAACCATGCCGCGTAATCACTCGCTACTACTCTCCGAAATACTCCCGAAGCCCGCGGGGCACCTTACGAGGTAAGGGGAGCCCTTTAACATAATGTCTCGGCTTCTGAAAGGATTCACTCTGTCGGTACTGATTTCCTCCTCGCCCCCCCAGGTTACTGAAGCTTCCCCGTGCCATAGGGAGACGCGGGAGGCGGTGTGACCCCCGACCTCCTAGAGCTTTATAGGCCCCAGGGACCCCAGCTCCCAGGGCTGTGCCTTATTAAAAAGAGGGGTGGGGCCGCGTGCCCCTCAACCACACTACCGAACTCCACTGGACCGACCACCGCTGCGTCCACTTCACCTTCTGAAAATCCACCACACCCAGTAGATGCCTCACCGCTGCTGGAGCAAAGTCACCAAGGACCAGCTTACCACTGCCCTGGCCCAGAGCCCACCCGCAGACCCGACCGACCCAGACGCCGCAGCCCGTAGCCTCATACAATGAATCGATGACGGCGCCAACACCCTCGCCCCGCTCAAGAAGCCCTCCAACACCCACACCACCAAGAGAGCCAGCTGGTTCACCGAAGACCTCCAGGCCTCCAAGCGAACCTGCCGAAAACTCGAAAAAAACTGGATCCGGGAACGAACACCGGAAATCTACACAGCCCACAAGAACGCTACCCGCAGACACCACCACCACCACCTCATCAGAACCGCCAAAAGGACCTCCTTCAAAGACCGACTAGAAGACAAAGCACACAACAGCAAAGAGCTCTTCAACATTGTGAAGGAACTCTCCAACCCCAGCTCCAACACCAACGACATCCCACCATCAAAATACCTGTTAGACTCGCTGGCCACCTTCTTCCATCGCAAGATCGCAGACATCCACGACCGCTTCATTGCCGTCACCACCACCGATGAAACCCCCGCCCTCCCATGACCACCAACCGCCTGCTCCCCTGGACCAACATCAACGACGACGGCACCATCAAGATCATAAACACCATCGCACCCGATCTCCGGAAAACCATCAACATCTCCTTCGAGACCGCGACCTTCCCAGAGAGCTGGAAGCACGCAGAGATCAACGCCTTACTCAAAAAACCCAAGGCGGACCCCAAAGACCTCAAGAACTTCCGACCCATCTTCCTGCTCCTGTTCCCGGCGAAGGTCTTCGAAAAGGCGGTCTACAAAATAACTGACCAGTTTCCTCGAGGAGAACAGCATCCTGGACCCGTCCCAGTCCAGGTTCCACAGCAACCACAGCACTGAAACTGCCCTCATCGCCGCCACCGACGACATCAGGACCTTGCTTGACAACTGAGAAACTGCGGCCCTCATCCTCCTGGACCTGTCAGACACCTTCGACACGGTCTGCCACCGCACACTTCGAACACGCCTCCACGATGCCGGAATCCAAGAGAAGGCCCTGAACTGGACCACCTCCTTTCTCTCCGGCAGAACACAGAGCGTCCGCCCCCCTTCCGCTCCAAAGCCACCGTAATCATCTGCGGCGTACCCCAAGGCTCATCCCTCAGCCCAACATTGTTCATCGTTCACATGGCATCGCTCGCCCACGTCTCACGTCGGCACAACCTCAACATCATCTCCTATGCCGACGACACCCAGCTGATCTTCTCCCTCACCAAAGACCCCCACACCACCAAAACCAACCTCCACGAAGGAATGAAGGCAGTCGCCAACTGGATGAGAAACAGCCGACTGAAGCTGAACTCGAACAAGACGGAGGTCCTCATCCTCAAATCCACCCCCTCGGCCCGGGACGATTCCCGGTGGCCGACTGGACCAGGAGCACCCCCTACACCCACCGACCACGCACGCAACCTAGGTGTCATCCTCAACTCCACCCTGTCCATGAAAAGCAGGTCAACGCTGTCTCCTCCCCCTGCTTCAACATCCTCCGCAGGATCTTCAAGTGGATCCCCACCTAGATTAGAAGGACTGTCACCCAGGCTCTCGTCAGCAGTAGACTGGACTATAGAAACGCACTCTACACAGGAGCACCGGCCAAACTCCTGAAACGGCTCCAACGCATCGAAAACGCCTCTGCACGCCTGATCCTCATAATCCCTCGCCGCAGCCACATCACCCCCACTTGAGAGACCTGCACTGGCTCCCCATCAACAAGAGGATAACCTTCAAACTCCTCACCCACGCACACAAGGCACTCCACAACACCGGACCAGCGTACCTCAACAGCCGAATCAGCCTCTACACCCCCCCCGCCAGCTCCGCTCCACAGACCGCGCCCTCGCCACCGTCCCCCGCATCTGAAGAGTGACCGCCAGAAGCAGATCATTCTCTCACCTCGCCGCCAAGACATGGAACACACACTCCATCCGCCTGCGGCAGACCGAGCACCTCCTAACCTTCAGGAGACTGCTCAAGACCTGACTCTACGAACAGTAGCAGCCCCCCCAAATCCCCCTCCCTTTAGCGCCTTGAGACCCTCACAGGTATGTATTGCACTTTATAAATGCTATGATTGATTGATTGATTGATTGGAGAAGAGGGCCTTACTGACGCCCACTCCCCTTATATAATTATAAAATGGTGGCTGCCATTTTATTTACCTACTAGCAGCCCGTCCCGACGTTGTCCGGGTATGAATTGCTGCCGGCCAGTAGTATATTGTTTTGTAGGATTTCGTTTTGATAGCATTTCTTATCTGTGACAGGCCTGTGAAATGCTCCGATTCACAGTGCACTGCTGATGCACTTAAGAGTGTGCGTTCAGTAGTGTGTGAACTCGAGGTTGCCTACTTTATTTTTCCTTGCAATATAATATAGCGCGGACTCGACAACCTGGCATAAGCACAATTTACATTACAGAAGAACACATTCATTTGTGGTAGGCACGGGGAGACAAAGCGATTTGCCTGGAATCACAGGATGTTGAGCTGATGCCGAGATTCGAACGTAGCTCCCCAGCTCTAAAGTTCGCAATTCTAGAACTTGTGGCGGGAGGTGTGTCTAAAAGTGTATGTCTGTGCTGGCCATCAATGAGAGAGACCTGTGCATTTTTCAAATGGGTGGTGAAAAAATATGAGTATGTTGCTGGAGATGTGGGCCGCCGTGCCACCAATGTACTTACCGGGGGAGGGTAACCATTATTCCGCAACTTTCTTTCCGCATACCATCACTCCGCATACTTTGTTTACGAAAGTACCATGACTCCGCAATGCCATTATAACGCATGGCATTACATTTTATATGCTTTTACCACGCATACATTTACAACGAAATTCGTTGTAAATGCATGAATGGTAAAAGCATGTTTTTTTTTAAATGTTTGGATAAGGTAAGTATGGGTATATGTTTTGGGGTACCGAGGTATATGATTTGAGGTGTTTGGGTATTTTAAGGGTTCAGATATAGTTTTGGGTTATGGAGTACAGGGGTAGTTTTAGGGTTTAGGGATAAGTATGGGTTTTGGGGTACAGGGGTATTTTTAGGGTTCAGGGCTAGGTTTGGGTTTTGGGGTATAGGGGTATTTGTAGGGTTCAGGGGTAGGTTAAGGTTTTTGGGTACAGGGGAATTTTAAGGGTTCGGGGCTAGGTTTGGGTTTTGGGGTACAGGGGTATTTTTAGGCTTCAGGGGTAGGTTTGGGTTTTGGGGTACAGTGGTATTTCTAGTGTTTAGGGTCCAGGGCTATGTTTGGGTTTTGGGGTACAGGGGTATTTTTAGGGTTATGGGGTAGGTTTGGGCTTTGAGGTACAGGGGTATTTTTAGGGTTTATGGATAGGTTTGGGTTTTGGGGTACAGGGTATATTTATAGGGTTAAGATGGGTTATTGTTTAAGCGTGTTGGGGTATTTTAAGGAGTAAGGGTGAGTTATGATTATGGGGTGCAGGGGTATTTAAAGGGAGCAGGGTGGGATTAGCACACGAAATGAGACATGGCATGAAGGGCGGAACGTACCACACGCCCCCAGCGTTAGTCACGCCCCCAGCACACGCCCACAGCACAACGCAGACACGCCCACAAGGGACTACTTTGCTGGCACGGTTCTTTTACCTTTTAAATGTGTATGGTGGGCGAGGGGGCGGAGCTAGCCGGCGTCAATGGTGGACGCGTCCGAGCGGAGCTCCTAGCCAGCGCCAGCAACTATCCGGCATAGATCCTATCTAAGTGGTGTTACCTGAGCAAAACCAACAGAAATCGCCGCCTCTGCCCCTAACGGAACTCCGGCTGAAGTTTGGGCGAAAAACGGACTCGGGAACCCTTATTTTGCCCGCCTACCCTGCAGGCGCCAGACCAGGCCCGAATCCCCGGCCTTTCCTGAACGACGAGGCCGAGCGACATCACCCGACGTGCGGCTGTGCCGAGCGGACGACTCGAGGTCGGAAGAAGCCAGGTGGGGGCTGACCCTCCAGTTACCCCACACTACTGGGCCACGCACCGGAGGTCCTATAAAAGACTTGGGAGCAGACAGGAGCTGCGGGGGAGGCGCCGGTACAGCTACGAGGCCGGGTGCGGACCACGTGGCAACTGCGGGGCCCCCTGAAGGTATGATTATCCCGGGCCCCAGATAGACGGACATTGCCACAGCTGAGGGGAGCAGGGCTTCGACCAGGGAGCGAGTGGCTCTCTGAGCGCGGAGGATTCCCCCACAAGAACTGAGCTCCGTCACCCCCCCTGGGCCGCCCCGGTGGGATTGGAGGGCGGTTTGCCGGCCACAGCTATAGAGGCCTACGGACACACGTGGCGCCAACGGGCCCCAGCAGGACACACGCCCTACACAGCCTTGACTGCCGACCCCTGAAACTGCTCGCAAACAACGAGGGTGCAAGCACAGCGCACTGGTGTCCAGTGAGGCCTTCATCCGAGTGGGCCCCAGCCTTCCCTTCGAACATCACTATGGGCAAGGGAGACAGAACGCAGACGAAACTGTCGTTTGATCAACGACGTAATAAGGAGCCAGAACAGCCGATTGCCCAGTCTCCAAGCACGGCTAGTGACCCGGGTGCCTCACTTTGTGCGGAAATAAAGGGGATGCTCACTACTATGGAGAAGGGCCTGCAGGAGGGCATGTCGGCCATCGGAAACAAGATTGATGCGTTGGCATATCGGATGGATCGTATGACGGAAAGGGTGGACAAGCATGCGGAGCGGCTGGACATGGCGGAGCGCCGATTGACGGAGGCGGAGGAGGCGCAAACAGAGTGGGACGCTGACCGTAAACAATTTGGAAGACTACTTCAGGTAATCCAGGAGAAGTCGGAGGACTTGGAGGCACGTTCCCGGCGCTCCAACATCCGCGTTACGGGAGTGGCCGAGTCGACCCAAACTGGGAAAATGGAACTGTTCATCGAGAAGCTCCTGAAGACGCTCCTAGGGGACGACACCTTTTCGCCGATGTTTATAGTGGAGCGCGCCCACCGCACCCTCGGACCAAGGCCTCCTCCGGGCGCCAACCCTAGGCCGATTATAGCGAAATTGTTAAATTACAGGGACAGGGACGCAGCCCTCCGAGCTGCTTGTGAGAAGGGAAAACTACAATACGAGGGAATGGACATATCGCTATACCCTGATTTCACCTCGAAAGTACAGGAGGAGAGGCGAAGATTTGTCCCGTACAAACAGCAACTTAGAGACCTTGGCCTGGACTACGCCATGTTATACCCAGCGAGGCTACGCATTAACAGGCAGGGACACTCCCACTTCTTCACCGATCCAAAAGAACTGCAAAAATCCCTGAAGGTGTGGATGAAGGTGAACCGAGGGAGCCCGGAGACACATACGGCGGAGCGGACCGGTAATGAGGATCTTGAGGAACAAGACTGATGAGAAGGGGACGATCCACGGCGCACCATGGAAACTCTACATCTTGCGCACCCCCGGATCCCCTTATTGGACTGCTGGGCGATACCCTCACGGAACGACCTGCTACGGACCCTAGACTATTGTATGCTGTACTGTGGGTGAGCTCTGCACGTTTTGAGTTGGTACTACTGTGGGGTTGCGCTCACACTACTGTAAATGCCCTACGTGGGACATGGCTCCCAAATACCCAACGCAGGAGGGAATAGTGATGTTGGGGATCGGGGGGGAGGGGCGGTGTGGACTTGTACATATTGGTAGAACAATGTGCTTGCCAGTCACTGCTAAATCCTACTAACGGGGCGCTGGCGAAGGGGCAGGCTATAGACATTGTACGGAAGTCCCGGAAGGAAAGGGTACGACAGAAGGACTAATTAGGCTACCTCTGCCCCAGCGCTTTCTGCGGTTACGGCTCGGATCGAGCTTGTTCGGGGACTTGTTTCATGGGTTTGACAGTGGGTGGGGGGAGGGACAATGGGGCTTCGGTGACACCAGGTTGGGGTTGGTTGACTGTGGGAGGCGGGGGGTAGCGGGAGTTTTGGGTTCAGGTATGTTCGGGCGGGGGTTCTTAGCGTGCTCTGAAATGTTGTTACCCACAGAGGTGCTTGGCAGTTGCTGCAAACGACGAATGGCAGTACCTATACTTGAAATGCACATGCAGTATGGCTACACTGTAAAGGGCTGACACACCACACGAAGAGTTGCTGAGTGACACAGAGACAATGAAGGCTCTGACATGGAACGTGAGGGGGTTGAACGACTATCGTAAACTCCGCAAGGTGTTGCACTATCTCCAAAGACATCACATAGACCTAGCCCTACTGCAAGAAACGCACTTACCCAACAACAGTAAGATGCTTACACATAGGGGCCTCCAGGGTAATTCCACTTATGCAGGCTTCACCTCACATGCTAGGGGGGTTCTCACATGGGTCAATCCAAAATCCAAATTGTCCCTCACACTGTTGATAGCAGATCCGGAAGGGAGGTTTGTGCTAAGCAAATGCACGGGCAAGGGACAAACTCTGCTGGTCATGAATGTGTACGGCCCGAATTACGACTCCCCGGAATTTTACGCGGCAGTAGCGGGACACTGTACTGAGTGGCCCTCAGATAGAATGCTGTGGGGGGGTGACTTTAACTTCATTTTTAGCCCGGAACTAGATAGGTCGGCGGGGCCGCCCCGACGCCCGGCAGCAGCTGCGCAGCAAATGCAAGCTGAAATGGTGAGACTGGGGCTGGTGGATGTCTGGAGGGAAAGACACCGGGATAGAGGGGGATACACACACTACTCTGCGTACCACAACATACATACCAGAATCGATTATTGGTTGTCCACTCTCCCGCTACTGTCGATTGTGAAGGGCTGTAGGGTGCTCCCCCGTACACTATCGGACCACTCCCCTATATTGTTGGTATTTAACACTCCCAGCCGGAGGATACCCCCGTTCACGTGGCGCTTCCCACCGTATTCACTGTTAGATGAGACGTTCAGGGCCGAACTAGGGGAAGAAATAGATATGTTTTTCGATACAAATCTGGGCACGGTAGACAGCTTCGGGACGATATGGGAGACTTTTAAGGTCTATGTCAGGGGAATAGTCATGGCGAAACATTCCAGTGTCCTGAAAGCTATTGGACGCAGGCTGACACACCTTGAGGGGCAAATAGCAGAGTGTGAAAGACAACAACTGGCGGGCCACACCCCCACAGGGGATGGGACCCTGCAGGAACTCCTGAAAGAGTTCCACGAGGAAGCAGACAGGGAAGTTCGGCACCTAGGAAAGTATGCGACGGCGCGCAATTACGGTGAGGGAGACCGGCCAGGTTCGCTCCTAGCCAGGATAATGAAGGGCGTATGGCGGAGACAGGTAGTCACAGAATTACAATCGGCAGGGGGAACGCTGCTAACAGCGGAGGAGGACATTCTTGCGGAGTTCAGGGGCTTTTACGCGGAGCTATACACAAACAAGATCTCCGGGGTAGAGGATCAAATTGACAACTACTTAAGCTATATCAAAATGCCGTTTCTCGAGAACTGGCAGAGGGACTTCTTGATGTCCCCCATCCTCCGAGAGGAAATATCAGACGCTCTGGATGGCATGAGGTCCGAAAGCGCCCCGGGGACCAACGGTTTAACTGTGACCTTCTACAAAGCGTACAAAGATAAGCTCTTGCCCTACCTCTCCACCCTCTTTGACGAAATCTGTGAGGAAGGTGCCATGCCGCCCTCTATGAGAGAAGCTCTGATTGTAACGATATTGAAGCCGGGCAAACCACATGACCTTCCAGGCTCGTATCGCCCCCTGTCACTTCTCAACGTGGATGCCAAGCTATATGCTAAGGTGCTGGCGGCCACGTTGGCACTTGTGGCCCCTGAGTTAGTGGCCCCAGAGCAAGCGGGATTTATTCCAGCTCGAAACCTCACATATAACATCCGCACGGTGATGGGAGCCATGCAGCATACCAAGCATGACACCAAGGCCATTGCAGTCTTTCTAGACATGGAAAAGGCGTTCGACTCCGTAGAGTGGGCATTCATGCGCAGAGTACTTAAGAAGCTGGGACTGGGAGAACTATTCCTCCAACTCCTGGGCGCGCTTTACCATAAACCCACGGCACGAGTTAGACTGGGCGATGCAGTCTCGGAGCCGTTTGTCATCAGCAGAGGAACGAGACAGGGATGCCCCCTCTCCCCGCTACTTTATGCTCTGGTGGCGGAGCCTCTGGCGTGCGCGATTCGGGAGTACCACTCTTATGAAGCCATCAACTACCCCACCTACAAGATTGGTATATCCACGTACGCAGACGACACCCTGCTGTATGTCAGAGATCCGGTGAACAATCTCTCATCGGTTCTGAGGGAGGTTGTACGTTTCGGACCGCTCTCGGGGCTGAAAGTCAACTGGTCCAAATCGGTGGCTTTCCCCCTGACCCCTGTCACCGAACCTTTCGAGATGGAGTACCCGCTCCAATGGTCCACGGAACCGATAAGGTATCTGGGCATAATGCTACACTCGGATCCCGAAATTATGCTGAGGGAAAATTACGGAGTGGCCTATAGCAAGCTTGCAGATGACGTTGAACTCTGGATCAAGCTCCCGCTCTCATTGATGGGACGGATTGCTTTGATAAAAATGGTGGTCCTGCCGAGGTTTTTGTTTCTCTTTAATAATATCCCGATTGTCCTCTCTAGAACCTTCTTCAAAACCATAGATAAGCTTCTCGTACGTCTGGCCTGGGCTGGAAAGCAACCTAGAGTGCAGTGGAAGGTCCTTAAGCTGCCATACGAACAAGGGGGGCTGGCCGCGCCTGATCTGGAGCGCTACTATAGGATTGCGCAGGCCTCACACCTCCACACTTGGATACATGGTAATCAGGACATTCCGCATGTGATACTGGAGAGGCTGTTCGCAGACCCAACCACGCTCCCAGCGACTGTCTGCGGAACTAGGGACCGTAGAGTAGGAACACTGGACTCCCTGCTGTCTACTAACCATGCCTGGCACTCCATATTACAGAGGCAAGATAAAGAGCTGATGTACGCACCCAATATGCCGATGCATTGGGCGCTATGGCTCCCCACCTTGGCGGAACCGGGCGTTCACAGGGCCCTCAATGAACTGGGCGCACGCACTCTGGGAGACCTTTTCGAGAATGGCAAGGTTAAGACATGGGACCAACTGACACGAGGGAGGGAGCGCCCCTCGATACTTCAGCGTTTTCAGTATCATAGGGTCCGTAGTGCCTTTCTAGACCTCCTAGGCCCTGACATGGAGGAACCCCCTGAAGTACCGGAACTGGTATATGTCATAGACACTGAGGCACCGCAGAAGCTGATCTCTAAGCTTTATAAGATAGGGCATGGACATACGGCCCTACAGTACACGAGGGCACGCTTGGCCTGGCAAACCGACCTGGACACCCAAATAGATGACAGTATGTGGGCATACTGCTGTGCGGCCTCAAGGCGGATTTCGCTGAACGGGTGACACCGTCTGGTCCACTTTAAATTTTTACAGCGAGTGTATCATACGCCGGAAAGGCTGCACAGGTATGGTCTTTGGGACACGCCAGGCTGTGAGAGATGCCACGCCCCAGTTGCGGATTTCCTGCATTTGGCGTGGATGTGCCCGGGCGTTCAGAGATTCTGGTGCGCGGTTTTCGCGGAAATGAGCACTATTGTGGAAATGGAACTAGCCATGGACCCGGCGCTCGCCCTGCTAGGCTATGCAAGGAAGGTGCCAGTGCCTGTGAGGAAAATGGTAAGCATGGGCATGCTACTTGCTAAACGAGTAGTTGCGTGTTGCTGGATGAGGGGACCGCTTCCGACGCTGAAACGTTGGTCAAACGACATGACGTTCTGTAATACTCAAGCGGAGCTTTACAGCGAGCTGCTTTCACCCCGAAGTCGACCCAAGAACTTCTGGGGGATGTACCAGACCTACTTACCTTCTAGGGCGGA
This sequence comes from Lissotriton vulgaris, assembly GCF_964263255.1. Taxonomy (NCBI): domain Eukaryota; kingdom Metazoa; phylum Chordata; class Amphibia; order Caudata; family Salamandridae; genus Lissotriton; species Lissotriton vulgaris. Next base: position 1,732,094,338 of record NC_141694.1, on the reverse strand, counting down.
TGAAGATGACCTAGCAGCGGGAGAGGAGGAGGAACGGGGGCGCGACCCGCACCTGGACCCTGGGTGAGACGGTCAGGGTAGTCACTTACAAGGCAGCGCGGCTTAGACACGTGGGAGTAACAGCTTCCCTGGGAGAGTGTGGACCTGGGAGGTGTCCCCTGGAGCTATGGAATGTAGCACTCGGCACGAGCCACAACACGTCAACAGCTTATAAACTGCCACACCTGAGGAGCACTGCTTGGGAAATAGTTGGGGAGAGTCGGGGTTCTCGGGGTGGGGGGATGGTTGGGAGAAAATGTTAAAAATATATAGACTTGTCCATATACTCGCAACGCACAACACACTATCAGTTGTCTTAGCTTGCCGGAGAGGTCCCGACTCTGGCCGACCGCTGGCATGATATGATGTCTGGACTTTTCTTTTTGTAATGGCTATGAGTCACTGATAAGATAACTTGGACGACTGCCGGCCCGAGAAGGGATGTAGGCGAATGGCTACTTGCGATTTGTACTGTGCTGTTTTTGTAATAAATAAATAAAAAATAAAATAAAAAAAATGTGTATGGTGGGCGTCTGCATAGCCTATGTCCTTCTGCTGCAACTGCCCTTTCCGACGCTGTATTGGGTGTTGTGATTGGTGCTGTGGTTCCTGTGATTACCCGCCTCAAAGGTTTGGGCTCTCTCTTTATTATATTAGTATAGATTTGTTCTGTGATCCCTATGGACTCCCTCCCAAAGGATAGTGGCAAAATGTGCTGGGTTTTATTTTGGCCCCAAGGAGGGGGTTGCTCTGGGTCCCCCCAATAGGTTTTAGGGGGGCAAGGCATCTGTCCCTGGTCCACTTATATTGTAATTTTTTTAAGTTAAGAACTGGGGACTAAGTCCCAGCATCCTGTAATGGCTGCCAGCAACATTTCTGTCATGTTGCTGGCAGCTAGACAGAGCCCTTTCTCACATGGGAGCCTGGCTCTCACAGGAGCTAGAGGGCCCAAGGTAAAAAAACTCCATGAGCCAATCAGAATGCTCTATTTTGATATTGGTGCTCCTGGGAGACTCTTGAGAGCCTCTTGCGGTCCCAACCGTCCAGATCTACAAATATTTAAACCTTCAATCCTCAAAAAGTACTCCACGAATTTACATCAAATCACAATCTGCGTGCCAAAATCTTGCTTCTTGCCAAATTTATTGTAATTCCGTTGAGCACTTTTTTCCGTTGTGCTTCTTAAATTAGTCTATGGAAAATGCATGCAAACTTCTTGTTTTGTGACCCTCCTTTTTCTCGGCCCCCGCTTGATTATCACCTTAAAACTTTCCATGCACAAACTAGGTGAAAAAGAGCACTTTTTTGGAAAGGTGTGTGGAGAGTCGTCCGGCGGTGCCAAAGTTCTAAGCAACACAAACAAAAATTTCCAATGGAAACGCTGACCTAACTGAAACTATCCAATGGAGAACAAACATTTTTAGTAAGCTAATTCTGTCCGTTACGAACGAAGGAAGTGACATCCATTCCTGTGTATCCCTAGGTTGAGGATTGGTGTAGGAGGCTGGCTTAGTATATGGTCCACGCTTATTTAAGTGGTGCACCTTTCATTAATCCAGACCACCCTTTTGATGGTTTGAGTGGTCTTTGATAACCATGGAAAGCTCTCAAAGTGGTAGATGTGGCGAGCAGCCTTCAGGCTTATTGTGAAGGACTATTAAGCAGCTTATTTTACCAGTTTAATCTGTAGTGTAAGATGAAAAGAAACCACACAGTGTTTAGCAAAAATAAGTCTATTTATTACAACTCAATATCACTATCACATTGGTATATCTCTTACCAGGAGTTATTAACACAATACACTCGAATACTTAAAAACAATCAGGTAAGTAGCACAAAATACAGTGATCTCCAGAGAGAGATCAAACCATATACTAAGAAAGTGGAATGCGACCTGTAAAAGAGAATGGGACTTGGACCAGAAGACCTAGAGAGCAGGGGACACAAGGAATCACCCAAGGTAAGTACCCAGTAACCCCTCTGAGGTTGTGTGCAGAGAAGAGAAACACCTGCATTCCCAATGGAAGTCAATAGAAGAGTTGAAGTTGTGTAGAAAAAGGACCCTTCTCGTAGGAACCCGAAGAAAATCTGTGGTAGACAGAAGGTTGGAGAGCCACCCACTCCTCCCATGAATGCCACAGGAATCGGGTTATCTACACCAGGGAAGCCGGGTGTATAGGGGTGAAGTGACATCAGAACCTGCTATAGACAACAATGGACAACTTTGAAGCAGATGCTGCTGGAGAAGATTGAGGGAGTCCGGTGGAATCCAAGGATGGATTGTGAAAGTGAACCTGCAAGCAGATAGGACAGAGTCTATGCCACTCGGAGATGACTAGGAGGCACTGAGACACAATGCCCACTGATGTTGAGAGGTTCTGAAGAGTCGACAGTGACCTTGTCACTGCAGCTGTGAGGACCAGGCACCGCTGAAGAAGACCAGGAGGCGTGCACGAGCTGTCCCATGTCTGATGTCGGTGCTTAGGTGGGTGGTGTCCAGGGGGAGCACCAACAAGCCTTGGTAAGCGCAACTGGTGTGGAAGAGGAAAAAGGAGCAATGTTGGGACCAACAAAGTCCAAGGGACTCACCAACAGTAGGATAGTAGGAGCCGGTCGAGAGCAAGTTGGGAGAGGGTGGGGGCACCGAAGCAATAGAAGATCCTCAGTAGGACCCCAGGCCGAAGGCACAGGAGTCCCAAGAGGACCTCGAGCAGCTCACCAAGGATGCTGGTCCTAGAGGGAAAAGGTGCTGGAGGCTGAAGCTTCTTGTAGCCTGAAGATCTCCGGAGTGCAGAGCCAACAAGCCTTGGTAATGGCACGTCAATGTGGTGCACAGGCGTTTGATCCCATCTGTTCTGATGCGGGATACTGGCCTTAAATTTGCAGAGAGGACATGTCCGGCCTTGAGGGAATTGCAGAACCACCACCTATGTTACTGAGTCTCGGAAAGTTCGTAGGATGATTGGAGCAGCAGACTGGTCAGCTTGGTTGCTTTGCCTGCTGATGCATGGGAGTGAATCCTTCACTCCAAGGGAGATTTCTTCGGGTGTCCTTGATGCCCACAGGTCTGTTGAAATATCTGAAAGAAGCACAGGCACAGACAATGAAGATGACTTGAAGAACAGCGAGACCAGGAGCAGCAGGCACCTTGCTTGATGCTCTCTCCGTTCCCGTCCAAGTCTAACATTACCTCCCAAGTAGGCCTGGCGGTAAATTCCGTTCCGCTCGCGTAATTTGCGTAATTTCGCGTTCCGCGGTGAACGCGAAATTGTCCAAAATTCTGCGTTCCCCGAGTTCGCGAAATTTTTTGCTTGTTGGCGTTCTCAAATGAGTGTTTGCGAGAGATTTCCCTCCGAGCACGCAAACAGGGATTGCGAACAGTAAAAAAGCATTGCGAACAAGCAATTCTGCGTGTTCGCGGAATTTCTGCGTCTTCGCGGAGATTTCTTATCATTTCGCTGAGATTTGCGTAACGCGATAACGCAAATTCCGCCCACCACTAGTCCCAAGTGTCCAGACAATTGAAGAGCGATGTAGTTTTAGTGTTCAATCTTATGCCATGACAAATCTGAGGAGCCACCCACAGGTGAGCCCTTGAATACCCTGAGGAAAGGGTTACGATGCAACAGGGGTCCTACCGAGAGGAGGGGTTGGACAGAGGGTAAGTTACTTCCATGTCCTATGTCCAGTTTCGGGCCAGAAGGGGGGCAAGGGCTCCCTGTACTGGTTCAAACTGGAGTATGCAAGGAGAGCACCAAATGTGCCCTTCAAAGCAGTCTGATGGTGCTGGCAAGCACCCCCAGCCCAATGCACTAAGTCATATCTGGGAGGTGGTCAAAACTCCCTGTGACAAGAAACCTATTGTTCTACCTCCCCCTGTTCGAGCTTGGCTCAGCAGCAGGAGGGCAGAATCGTGTTTGTGGTTGGCAGCGGCACTAGCTTGCTTGCAGACCCTGAAAAGCCGTTACTGGGAGTACAGCGGGGGTTCCCCTGAGGAACCCCCCAGTACATGAGTTCATTCTTCCTACACTGGAATCTGTATTGGGGTATGATTCCAACATGTTTGATACCAAATTTCACTGGGTTCCGGGCAGCCACTATGCGTCTAAAATGGCTGACTGCACTCACAAAGCCTGGAGAATCGACTCCGGGGTTTGTTGGGGTGTCCAGCTCATGCTGGGGTACCCTCGTACTTATAACCAAGCACCCTGCCCTCAGGACTGAAGATCTTGTCATAGGGGTGACTTATAGGTTTTAAGTGTTGTGACCTCAGAAATCAAGAAACCTCTATCGTGAGAGGTGCAAGCACCAACTCTCACAGGCTGCCATGATAACCATGTAGATACAGGGTAAGTGGACTACCATGGGTGGCACAATACATGCTGCAGTCCATGGGAGACCCCTGGTGTACCTATGCCCTGGTACCTTAGTACTATATACTAGGGACCTATAAAAGTACAAAAGTAGCCAATTGTGGAGTTACCAAAGTACTTACAATGTCAGTTTAGGGGAGAATGCACAGTTGCTGGTGTCCTGATTAGCAGGATCCCAGCAGACTAGGTCAAAAACACACTGCCACCTGGCAAAAATGGGGGTAACCATGCTAGAAAGACCCTACCTTCATCCACTGGGGGTTAAAGTTTCAACATGGATCATCTCATAATATGTAGCCTCAAATATTTGATGTAGTGAGTATTAACTTGTATTCTCCTTTCACCCACTCAGGCCCCATAGATCCCTGCATAGGACAATGGATAAAGAATTGTTTTCATCCAGTTAGCCCAAAGGCCAGAATAATGACTAAAGTCAGATCACCACCACACCTGATCTGGCTGGGTCTCCCAGGTATAATAAAAGGTTGTCAGCATAGTGCATTATTTTGTCTTCTAGGCTCTCTGACCACCTGAACCAGTGATTGTCTTGAACCATCACATTCTGAAGGGTAGGGACTCTAATACTGATGGTGAAGGGGACAGAGGGCATCCTTGTCTCAGCATCCACCTAATATAATCTGGTTTGACAATGAGGTACTCCCCCTGCTTCTAGCCCTCAAGTTGGTGTATAATGCTCAGGTGTAAGCAAGGAAGCTCTGGTCAAGGCCCACCTACTCCAATAACACCAATAAATAATATGCTGTTAAAGGCCTTTTCTAAGAGAAATAAATAGTAATGCCAATGGTCCCTGACAGCAGCGGCCCATCACCTGCACATTAAATGCTCTTTGGATGTTGTGTCTGGTATCCCTTTGTGGCATAAAACCACTCTGGTCAGGGTGGCCTAGGCCTGACACTGCATCAGCTAGTCTTTGTGCAAGTATTTTTTGCAGGATTTTGTCCATGATACCTATTAATTAGATTGGCCGGCATGAGCCTGGATCATCTGGGAGTTGATCAGGCTATACTATAGGATATACTATCTGTGCTTCTCTTAGTTCCTGTGGTAAGCCGCCTTGTTGGCTAGCCAAATCAAATGCATCTAATAAAAGTGTCGATTGTAGGGGGGCTGGGCTTTTGAAGAATTAGTCTGGGAACCCCTTGGATTTGGGGGATTTAACTGACGGTACTTAGTCTACAATTATCGGCTTATCTAACTGTGCTCTCTCCATTCCAGACAACTCAGGCATGAATACAGAGGTCAACTATTCTCAGAGGTGGTTTGGGGGATTAAGAGTAAATTACTGATATAGATGTTTGCAATGGTGTGCAAAACACTAGCGATTGACTTGAGATTTACATGAAGGGACCTTGTCGCATTTTGTATCTGAGGAATATATGCTTTGAGCCCTCTTCCGTGAATGCAAACCAGTGGGCCATTTTTCCCTTTTTGTACCCCTGGTCATATAATCACCTCTGGCTGCCACCTTTGTACTATGTGCCATTTTCTGTCTAATTTGGCAGTGATGGAGTGTTGCTTGTTAAGTTATTGGAAGTTATTGTCTGAATCTGTGGTTCTGTACTCCTTTTCCACCTGTAGGGCCACCTTTTCTAAGACAAGGAGTTGGCATTGTTTTCTTTGTTCATGGAACTTGCAGCCCTCCTTCTTGTGACCATCTTGTAGGCCTCCCACAGTACCATCTGTGAGTCAGCTGTACACTCATTGTTTTCAAACTATTGTGTTGTCTCTTTGACGAGGGAGTCTCCGACTTCTCGGGTATTGAGCCACTGAGCCACCTGTAATGTGCTATTAGTCGGGTTCCACCTATTTACAATTCAAGGGGTGCATGATCATAGATTTCCCCTGGCATACAGAGATATGGTGTTGACCCAATCTAAGTTGGAGTTTGGTAGTAGGAAATAATCCGGTGAATGACTTTTGAGAACCAGAGAAAAAGGTGAACACCCTTCTTGAGTTGAGTTCAAGCAGTTGGTTTGCATCTAGTCTGCTACCATAGTTATGCAGTTTGCAAAGTTGGTTCTGGTGGGGTTTGTCTTGTCCATAAGGGAGAGAAGGACTTGGGTGACTTTAGCATAGATGATGATGATGATGGTGATGTCTTGTGATCAGATGATGTTGGTGAGCGGTGTCATGTGTATATGTTAAAAAGAGCAGGCTGAGGGAAGATCCCTATGGGACAATGCATATCAGTTTCTTAGTTGCTGAAGTGTGGCAGCATGACTCTTTGGGTTCTTCCTGTGAGGAAGGAACAGATCCATTTTAGAGTGGATCCTTCTATACCAGTCTTGTGGACTCTCTGATAAGGGTGCTGTGGGAGACCTTGTCGAAGCCTACGGAGAAGTCTAGCAGGATGAGGGCTGTTCTTTCTCCTCGGTTCAGGTAGTTTTGAATGTCGTCGGTTGAGATGAGTGCTGTTTCGGTGCTGTGGTTCTTTTGTAGTCCGGATTGTGCACTGTCTAGAAGATGGTATAGTTTGAGGTGGGATGTGAGTTGCTTGTTAATTGCTTTCTCAATCATTTTAGCTGGATAGAGAATGAAAAGGGAGATGAGTCTGAAGTTGCTTAGTTTATTCGGGTCAGCTGTGGGCTTCTTGCGGAAGGCTTGGATTTCCGCAAGTTTCCATTCATCCGTGAAAGTGGCAGACGTGATGCAAGTGCTGATGATGTGGGTCACGGTGGTGCTGATTGGTGATGTTCCCAGGTTGTAAATGTGGTGTGGCATGGGTCCATTGGGTGCCCGCATGATTGCTGCTGTTGGGTTTCTGGTGAGAGCTGTGCATTTGGTCAGGTGGCTGTTTTGGTTGGTGGTTGATAGGTTAGCGATGAGTTCTCTGGAGTTGGGTTGGTGTGCAAATTTGCTGTAGATGATTACCATTTTGCTGTGGAAGAAATTGGATAGGTTGTTGTAGAGTTGTTAGGAGGCAGCAATGTTGTTGACAGTGGAGGAGGGCAAGGTGAAATTCTTGACGCTTGAGAATCCCCAAAACTAGTGGAGTAGTCTCAAAGCTCGTAGCAAGAGGCAGGCCTGCTTCATCTTGGGTTGGATCCATCAGACTATTGAGGTCACTGCCCAGAAGGGTTAAGAGGGTGGGCCTCAAGCTGGACAGCACCAATCCTACTTAACAGCTCTCTAGACACCGGTGGCAGGTCATATATCAAGCTTATCGTAACCGATTGAGCATATAGCGTGCCCACCACCATAGCATATCTCTCACCCATAACCTTCCATGGGCGTGTCATCGCCAATGGATACATCTATGTGCCCGTATTGCTGTCCCTTGTGATCTTCTCCCAAAGCCTGAGTGTATTCGTGGGATGAAACCATATGTAATGAGGCATGGGCAAGTGTCTCCATCAAGTGTTTTCTCCTGTAACAGAATGTCTGTCTAATATTGTTTAGTGAACCTCAGCACAGCACCTCTGATTTGTTGGTCTTAAGAGAAGCCAGTGATGTAGAAACCTCCCCAAGGAGGATCACAGTCCCCCACAGTAATGCCTCTCACCTCCTACCACGTCATGGTATGGAGTGCAGCAGAAGTTTTGGATTTGCCCCTGCCATACGTACAGGTAAATTGAACATCTTCACAGAAGTTCTACATCACACTTCTCATACCACAGAGCCATTGTTACCCTTCAACTCTGCCACCACCGAACCAGTCATGATGGCAAGGATGGGAAAAGCTAGCCTCACCCCTTGCTGTAGGTTGACTAATGATCAAATGATATAGACCGGCCCCCGGCGACACGGTTTTCCTCTCGGCTCATCCCTCCCCTGTGAGCCTGATGGTAGAAGCGTCCTGCTTCTAAAAGCCATCTTCTGGGCCTTTTCCTACCACTCCTTTGGACAGGGATTGTAAGAAAATAGAACGCTTCACAAAAAGACTTTCTTAGCAGGCACATATGGCCCTTGAGTCTCTTAATGCCACCTGTTTATTGTTTGTTACTCCCATACAATGTGGGTTATGGCCCAAATTGTTATCCCAAACCTACCAGACAAACTGCAGGGGCATTTGTCAGATCTTGTGCAGGATGGTCAGGCGGTGCCAAGACAGATCATTCAATCAGGCTTGGACATGGCTGATTCAGTTGCATGTGCGATGGGCACGTCAGTGGAATTAAGATGTCATACCTGGTTGTGTACCTCCCGTTTCTCAAGCGATGTTCAAGTCCCTCTGAAGGACCTCCCCTTTGATGGTTCAAGATGTTTGAAGAAGAGGCAGATTCAGCCCTTGAGAGATTAGGTCCCCAAACCCAGAAGCAAGACTTCAGGCTGTTTAGAATATTTAGTTGGGTACCAGAGTTTTCCCTTTTTGTGACATACACCAGGACCAGAAGCAAAAGCAACAGAACTCCTTTTGTAAAAAGCAGCAGAATTATGGCAAGGGTACAGGCAGAGCCTTACATCTCCCTTCCTCTTCCTCCTCCACCTATTCTTCCTTCCTGCCCTGCCACACGAGAGTTGCAGCCTTAGTTCCCTGTTGTTGGAGCACATAGTGCCTGTTGGAAAAGAGATATCCTCCATTCCACTAGCCTTGGAGGCCCTAACTTCCAACCAGCGAGTCTTGCAGATCATGGAGAGCTGTTCGGCTCTACCCTTCCAACAGGCCCCACCACATGTCACCTCTTCATCACCCTCTCTTCTGCAGACCACCTACTCATCCTTCAGCAGGAGATAAACATCTTGTTCCAGAAATGGGGCATTGGAATTGTACCATACCATAAAAGGGGTCAGTGGTGCAACTCCTTGTATTTCCTGCTCCTGAAGAGCTATGGTGGTCTATGCCCGATTTTAAACCTTGGGGTCTTAAACTGCACAAGGAAATGTTAGAGATGCTGTCCCTGGCTCCGGTGGTGCCAGCGCTGAAAGCCCTTAGACTGGATGGTACTTATTGATCTTCAGGACACTTATTTTCACATAACGATTCCTCAATAGCACGTGAAGAACTTGCGCTTCATTGTGGGATCCATGCAGTTCAGTTTGCGGTCCTTCCTTTCGGCTTAGCTTCTGCTCCACGAGTCTTCATGAAGGTGAAGGTGAAGGTGATGGTTGCTGCCCATCTCTGATCAGGAATCCCAGTGTTTCATTTCTTGGACGACTCTCTCCTCACAGCAAAGTATCCATAGATGGTGTTACGTCACTTTCAATTCTGATGATTCAGAATGGAGCACACTTTCCAGTCCTGGTGGTCTTACTTCTGCTAGGTCTGCTAGCTTCTCTCATCCTCCAAGTATCTGATGCACACTAGAACATGAGGCCCCTGCTCTGGGCCCACCACTGGCAGTAGTTCCAACTCTGCAGAGATCTCTCCCACTCCATAGTAATCTTGGGGGGCACTGCAGCCGATTTGATGTGGTGGAGTGTGGAGGAGAGCCTAGGTCAAGGGATGTCCTTCCAGCCTTCCCCAGCAGTGACTATGGAGATAAAGGTCACTTCCACTCCAGGGCAAGAAGCGCAAATGGAGGAACTGGTGATCAGAGACATTTGATCTCCACAGGAGCAGCTGTTGCATATGAAATTGCTCAGGCTGAGGACAATCTGGCTGACACTCAAGGCCTTCCTGCCATCCATTCGCTGCCAGTCCATTATTACCTTGATGGAAGATACAACCGCAATGTGGTATGGCAGCAAGCATGGAGTAGTGGGCTGGTAGCTTTTCCATGAAAAAAAACCAGTACAGACTCTCCTCTTGAGCACAGGAGCACTAGATCTGGTTGGTTGCCAACCATCTGACTGATGCTCTGAATGCCTGAGCCAATAGCCTGAGCTGGCTTCACCTTGCGGACCACAAGTGTCACCTTCACCCAGAAGTGGGCCAGTGCTTCTTTGCCACTTGGGGTACACCTCGTGTGGACTTGTTTGCCGCTCACATCAATGCCCATTGTCCTCAGCTCTGTGTCCTCCAGTATCAACTGCAGGGAGTTTTGGGGGATGAGTTTCATTGATGTAGAGAGTTCCTCTTCTCTACATGTTTCCTCCGAAACACTTGGCTCTTCAGGTGCTGAGGAAGATTTGACTAGGCCAGGCCCAAGTCAACTTAATAGCCCCGGACTGGCAGAGGAGGGTACGGTATGTAGAAATGATGCCCCCTACTCTGTGACCCTTCTCTGCATGTCCCTCACAGGATAGGCCTCTCTCAGTTGGAGGGGTAAGTGCTGCACCACAACCTCCTGATCCTTCACCCCCAAGCCTGGATATTGAGCAGGGACACCTGGATACTTTTCACCTGCTTCCTGAAGTGGTGGATGTCTTTTAGCACCCACAGAGATTCTGCCAATATGGTGTTCTCTGGGAGATGGAGTAGATTTGTGAAGTGGTGTTCAAACAATTCCATAGGCACTCTCAAGGCCCACTTATTGGATGTCTTACAGTTGGCCCTGTTGTTAGCATAGCAAGGTTGTTCTGTGGTTATGGTCAAAGTCTTCTTATCCACTTTGATGGCCTTTCTGTGTCTCTCGGACCAGCTTTCCCTGTCCAGGTCTTCTATAGTTATGAAAAATCGGGCTGTTCTCACTAATATGATGTTCTTTATTCTTTATGTCTCATTGGGATCTTAATATCGCCCTTAAATTTTTTGTATGTTCGCCCTTTGATCTCTTACACAGTTGCCAGTACCGTTCATTACAATGGCTAGACATGTCAGTGAGTTACAAGTGTTGTGCATCAAGCCTCACTTTACGTTGTTTTTTCCCCAACAAGTTGGTCCGTAAAACTACAGCTACCGAAGGTGAATACACCCTTTCACTTGGGGTAGTACACCACGCTACCTACCTACCTTCTTCCTGCCACTGTATCTCAATAAGGAGAGATTTCACAGACTGAACCCTAAAAGGGTGGTCTGTTTTTATATTTACTGTTCCAATCAATTCTGCCTTAATGACCAACTTTTCATTGGCTGTGCCGGCAGGGTGAAGGGCAAAGCCACCCAAAAGAGGACGTAGTCCAGATGGATTATCTTGTTCATAAAGATGTGTTATGCTCTGGCATGCAAGGAACCTCCAGAGCTTATTAGAGCTCATTCCACCAGGGTGAATTTTTCAACTTCAGCTCTGTCAAGGAGATTCCCCAAGGCACCTTTGCAAAATTACTATTTGGGTTAGGAGGGAAGGACACCGCGTGATCAGTCTTCCATAACATCTTGGTTTAACTATTTCTTCAAGTGCCACCTCCTGCTTGGGTATTGCTTGGGGAATCCGGTCAAACGGTGAGGAGTCTGTAGGTAGTATTATCCATCAGAAGAAAAAGTTACTTTCCTTCGGTAAGGATCTTTCTGGTGGATACTCTGTCAACCTATAGATCCCTCACTGATCCGTCCACCTCCCCTTCTTGAAGACTAATTATCCACTAAAAACTAATAAGGTTCCAAATTTGGATTTTGCACTGCTTTCTACTGATAAGGTGTCGGTTTCATCTTGTTCACCTCGAAGGCACAGAAGAAATGAATGGGAAACTGATGTCAGGGCACTAGTAGGAGCACATTATGGCTCCAGTGATGTTTTCTGTCAATGGGATTGAACCAGATTCCACTACCAGCTCAGACAGTTATTGAAAACTTTCCAGATCCAGTCTGCCATCTGGGATATTTAAAAGCTGATGTGTCTGCGGGAAGATACAGTATCCACCAGAAAGATAGCAACAGAAGGTAAGTAACTTTTTCTTTAACTGCAAGCCAGTTGAAGTAATTTTTCTAGCATAGTTTGCTGTTTTGCTCCTCACACTGAAATCTTCAGCTTTTAAGTACTTTTTCTCTTTATTCTGTTCTGGAAAACAATTGAAATTGAAACAAACCACGTTGCTGGTTTCTTTTTTTACATTGGCCAGTGGAAATTATTCAGGAAGTGGAACTTCTTTTTTGTGGAAATGAGATCTACTTTTAAAATAAATGCAAAATATAGTGTTCCTCTTGATTCTATCCTATTATGTGAGTAAACCGTGTTGTTGCTGTTCTCTCTCTTCGTTCAGGAAGTGTGCAAGATGCTAATTCATATGCGTCATCCTGAAATATACCAACATCTCGGAGTAGTCCCTCCACGTGGATTTCTTCTTCATGGCCCACCAGGCTGTGGAAAGACACTACTTGCACAGGCAATTTCTGGGGTGAGTAGTCTTTCATTCTTCTGTATTCTACCTTTCTTCTGACATGGGTGTAAGAGTTCTGAATATCTGCTTCCATGAACTATTAGAACATTGAAATGTTGGGAGCTCCATTGAAGAGAATAAAATGACTCAGGGCTTGTAGTAGCTGGTATAGTCCATTTGCTCCAACACCCAATGTTTGTCTTTGTGTCTTCCTTTTTAATTTAGATCATTCTACCCTCAATGGGTGGACTGTTATAGCCCTTCTGTCTCTGGCTATACCAGTTGTTAAAGGCCTTCTCCCTCGTTATAGGCCCGCGGCTGCATCTCTGGCCTATAACTTGGATTCAGGGCCTTTAACAACTGGTATAGGCCTCTGCAGAGGCCCCTAAGCTGTATTTGAATATTGAAATGTTAAGAGTCCCATTGAAGACCATGAAGTGGCTCTGGGCCAATAATAACTAGGCGGTACAGACTTTCTACTTCAAAATTCAAATGCTTGTCTTTCTTTTTCTTTTTCTCTTTATTTTAGAGCAATCTGCCCTTAGTGGGTGGAATGCTCTAATAGCATTACAGCTGTTCTACTAGCCTTACAGAAAGTCTTCCTTGAGCTACACTGGTTACCAGTAATGTTGATCTGTGAGTATAGCAACACAGAAAAATAATAGCCAGAATACTGAACATTGTAAAACATTCTCCCCTTGTGCAGCGATCTTGGCCGAAATTCAACCATTTTTGCTCACCATGCTATTCCAGTTTGGACTCGGCCATATGCAAATCAGTCTTGACCCTGCTCTTCATGGGAAATGTCCAGCCTGAACTGATAGGCCAGGTCCTCCGTGGACTGTAACCCAGCATCCTGGGACCGGTTTCGGGGTATCACCCCTCATCAGCCAGGCTAGTTTGAGAACAGTAGCATAGTGAGCACGTTCAGCATTCGTCCATCATCTTTTTGTGATGCTAAAGTCGCCAAAAGTGGAATGGGTATACCCAGAAGTGGGTCCTGTACTTGCTATGCCACTGGATTCAAGTGAGCCTGGCTGATGAGGGTTGATACCATGAAAACCAGCCCCAGGATGCTTATTTTCAGGTACAGTAGGACCTGGCCTAGCATTCCTGTCATGACCACTGCAACGTTTTTTCCTAGTTGAGCCTGGCCAATCAGATCATGTGGTACTGAAGAGTCCCATGGCCATTCAGACGGCCCTATTTTTCTCTCTCCAATTTTCGGTATTGCGGTACCAACCATCCAGATATACCTACTTTTGTAACCCCTTCCTGACCACGCCATGCACCGCATAAAATGCTAATTTCTTAAATAGTTGAAGAGATTTTAATCGAATCGTGACATTATGCTTTCTCAGTAATGGTCTAACTTTTTGCCAAATTTGGCGCAAATCTGTTCAGCCCTTTTTTGTGTAGCTGCAACAGCAATTTCATATGGGAGTTTTCATGGGAAATCAACTTTGTGGCTAGTTCCTCCAAACCTCCCTCTCTCCTCTCATGAGTCATGATTCCTCCTTACACTGAACAATGGTAATAAATAGCATATTACACATACACTGCATGTGCGTGTGTATATTCAAAACCAGAGTGCCGCTTCTGAGGAACACAGTTAGCCACTCTAGAGCTAGTAAAATGTCTTTATTAGAGTACTGCAGAAAGATATCCAGGAGCACGTTTCGATCCAGGTTTGTCTTGATCTTGTGATCAAGACCCACACTGGTCTTGATGACAACCCTAACCTTATGACTAAAATCATCTAAAGAATCATAAAGTAGTTACAAATCTACAAATAGATACACATGCTCCGGTATGAGCACTACTTGAAATCTATGCTTAAGTAAAATAAGGCCCTTGTTTTTATTCATTTATGTTCCATTTTAGAAATTTATATAGTTGATATTAGGGAGTGCCAGTTGGAAGCAGAGAAGGGGGTTGATTGGCAGTGTTTATCTTATGTACCCCTCAGTTGCTTTAGAACTAATGCATCCTTAATTTAGTTTGCGTAATTTGTCTCGAACAGCTGACAACCATCCTCATGAATTGGGCTCAATATGTAGGATTTTATGATATTGTATTTCTGAGAAAGGTGATCTCACTTAATGTTTCTACATGCAGTGGCTCATGTGTGTTTTGAAATATTGATGTAATATGTGTTTGTTATTGTTGTGCTGAAGGTGACCTAAAAGCCAGTTATCATGGACCTTGGCAAATGGCCTTTGTTTAAAAATGTTTTGTATAGTATTGTCATACTAATCAGTAGCAACCGGCGGGTCCCTTTAGTGCTTATCTAAATTGTTAAGGAATTTCACCCAGTGTCATTTAAGATATGGTCCATTTGTATCCAATGGCACAATCTTTACCTTTGCTATAGACACATTGCTCTTATTCATTTACACTCTATAAGCTTGATCTGTAGTATAGATTTCCAATGCTGCTTCTCTTTCAGGAACTTGACCTGCCAATGTTGAAAGTTGCAGCAACAGAGATCGTATCAGGGGTATCCGGCGAATCGGAGCAAAAACTAAGAGAGCTCTTTGATCAAGCTGTGGTGAGGTTTGAGAGTTTTCTGAATGCAACACTGCTTGAGATTTCTATATGTGGCATTACCTTCACTAATTTAACTCAGACACAAGCATTCTTCAACAGATGTGCGCTTTTAAATCTAGCAATTGTATGGTATTTGTAATTATATAGTATGTGAGCATCCTGGTGCTGGCTAGCAGTTCGGAAGAAGCACATGTGGTGTAAAATGGGGTTTAAGTGTATGTAGGAATGTTTTTAGCTTTTTCTAGATTCATGTTTGAACGGCCAAGCTAGATATGTAGTCCATATAGGATCCAGTCTCTTTTTCTTCCATAAGAGGAATGTCTGGGGCTACTTTACTTCTATATTGGGGTCACCACAGTTTTGTTCATATGGATAAGGTGCCCAATTAGCAAATAGAAAGTGATACTTTCTTCTAATTCATGGGATATGTGGGACTTGCCATTAATGGCCCTGTACAGTTTTTAACATTTTGAAATATTTGTGTTGTCTAGATACTATTGCATCCTTTTTTATCAGTTTGCTGTGTTTCTCTTAACTGCAATGCAGCCTGCCATTTCCTGCATTTCATGCAGTCCCTAGTCCTGTATTCTTACTCATGTAATTGTACCAAGGTGTTACACAAACGGGAATCACTGAACAGATTAAACAACAAAAGATGCGGAACATTCTCCAGTCCTGAACCCTAAAAAACCCAACTACCCCTTACCACTTCACATCCCTGAACCCTAAAAGCACCATACTATCCTTTATCCCTACCAACCCCTATATTTATCTATATGTTTTATTATTACAGAATGGCGGTTGTCACTCTATAATTATAGTTAGGGTAGGCAGAGATGGGAATTATTTGGATTTTTCACCATTAATAACTTTGCGCCTGTTTGACTAAACTTCACAAAACTTTGCACACCTATTCTTCTTTCTACATTGGCGGATGATGCAAAATTTCGCATGATTGGTCAAGGGGGTGTAAAGATAAAAGGGGGGGGAGGGTCAGAAAACGCGTTATTCCACAAGTGCATTTTTTAAATAGACTTTTATATTGAAAGTAGCACGAAAACGGCTGGACTGATATACATGAAATTTGGCAGGATTGGATATGTAGATATAAAATTATAAATAGATTTCTCTACCTATTACCACTTTAAAAAAGTGGTAATAGGTAGTGAACAACAATAAAACCAACTACTTTCCTATATCTAAGACCCTCACCCATATCGCAGCGGAACGCAGCACAACTGGGATGAAAACTACATGGCTACTATATATTGTTGGTAAACACAGGCATTAGCCAATCTTCTTCTTCTTATCCACATGTAACGCTGTATACCGCGGCACAATATATAACTTGGCACTGCTTCACCTTAGTTCTTCGTTTTAACTGCAACTGGAAGATGATCCAATGGTTTTATATACATTGGATCATATTCCTGTTTCGTGAGGGGCGGTGCATGTATAATGTGGACAATGTATCTGTAGGGAAGGTGGTAGATATACACATACTAGTCAGCATCAATATAGAGGAAAGTTTGTAGAGAGTAATGTACATTAAGAATTAGAGGCATACATTTCTTAGGTTAGAAAGTAGAATATAGGTGTCAGCCTAGACCTCAAGTAGATTGATAGGTAGCATATATCATTAAGATATATTTCGGGCTCCATGGTGTAAATCCATTGAAATTATCAACGTTTGTTGAGTGCACTGGTAACTAAAACTGGCAAATATCTGTGTTTTTACAAGTTTGAGCCAGAGCCGTAACTCACTTTTTTACCGTTTTTTCCAGTGAATTTCTTTTTCTTTCAATTATACTTAATTTGTCACGGATGCCCATTTTTAATGGAGAAAACTAATTTCCCATTTTTAAAATGTTTTTATTTTAACACCTTGCGTGCTCATGACTAGCTTAGCTCGTCATCAGGCACAGTGGCGCTGTGCTCATGACGAGCTGAGCTCGTCATGACCGCCATGGCGCTCACACGCGGTGATAATTCCCCTGCTGTGCTGAACGTTCCATGAAAACTGGCGTGGTCATGACGAGCTCAGCTCGTCATGAGCACAGCGCCACCGCGCAGCGTGACGAGCCGAGCTAGTCACAAGCACCGTGGCACTGCATGCGGCCCCCCTCCCCCCAACGCCGCGGGGGAATTAGCCCCGCCGCGAAGGGGTTAATTTTATGCTCAATTCAGCACAAAACAGAGGCTTTTCCCTAATCCTATACTTACTTCAGATGGATTGGATTTTCTTTCAAGTCAAGATACTTGTGCTTTGAGCCCTTTTTCTGCTGGGTGGTTCAAAGCACATTTTACTATATTAGGGGTGCGTCTCTACCCTGTGGCTGTGAAAATATTTTTACACAGCACGAAACTCATTAGTTAGGCCAACGTACAAGTTTCAGGCTGACTGAAATTATAATGAAATTAAAAAAAAATAGGAATTCTGCAACTGCCATAGTCGATGCACATGGTAAACCTTGCTGGCTGAAATTTTTGCACAAGACTGCTTTAAAGCCCAAGTTGTGGTTCAGTGTGCTCACTACTAACAAGCACCAAAAGATGGTCTCGGGTGACACCACGTCCGATCATTGCTCTCATACTCAATTACTGCGATAGGGATGCTGTGCTGCCACCGGTGAGTTTTAAGAGTACCCTGCTATACCAAGGTACCATCATTGCCATTTACCCTGATTTCACCGTTCTGGTGCGAGATGAACGTTCCTGGGCCCTAGAACTTTTTGGGATAGTAGGGAGAACACTAGTTTTTGTGGGATCTATGTAAATGTCATCTGAGAGATTCATGTGCAAATGGTATATAGACATTGAGCTGGAGTGTCAAAGTTTTCAGTACTGTCTTGAGATACAATTGTACATTATCCACGTTCTGTTGGAACTCAACACCTGTGTTACAGAAGATCTTATCCAGTGGTTCGAATTGCAGGTTGAAAAGTACGAGGAACTAAAATTGTTCCTTGTGGTATTCCAAATGTAATAGCAGTGGGCGCTGAAAAGGAGATCACATTTTGAACCATTTCAGTTTTTCGTCCTCCATGGTCACCCCTTTGCATAAAGCATGGAGGTGGGTAGTATTGTTGGTGGTGTCGAAGGTTGCGGCTCGGTCATGGAGTACTAACAAGCTGTGTCATTCATTGTCATAGATTCATATTGAGTTATCTCTGGTACTCTTCATAGAGGTTTCTGTACTGTGGTCCAATCTACACAAGTGGTGCAATACCGGCCACTGAGCCATGTGCAAGGTAGGAATTCATGATTTCCTACCACAGAGGCAGGTCATCAACATGGTGCAAAAAGGGAGGGGAAGGGTCAGAGTATGGGTATACTTAGTGTTAGAAATAGCTCTTTTCGTTGAGGTGCTGAAATGTGCAGGATCATGTTACAAAATGTGTAGGAGGACCATGTATCAGACAAGGCTTTACTAGCCAGTGGAGGCTGTACAGATTGAGGTCAAGGAGCAAGAAGGTGAATCTCCTACCTATTTTTTAAGAAGATGGGGTTAACTAGGTCATTACCTTTAGGAGTGTAGTACCAACATGATGCAATCCTTTAGTGCAGAACAGTGCTAAGGAATAGTCTGTTATTCTTTGACAGTAGATTAAAGTAAGTAATCTAATAGGTGTTTCCTCATACAGAGAAACTTTCAGGCTTTGGTTTGATATCCTATCATTTTCTCTTCCGCCACATTTTCCCCAGTAACTTGTCATCAATGATGCACTGAAAGGTCCCTGAAAGGACCAAAATAGCAAAAATACAGTTTTTAAAAAATTGTGATATAAAACATTAAAGTTACAGCACATGGCAATATCTGACTTTAATCGTTTTTTGCATCTCATAAGATACTTTAAAGTAAGCTTGCATTGTGTTGCCAAATTATTGTGACAAGATAATTTGTGCTGTCTAGATTTGATTAAACTGATAGCAGTTGTTTCTTTGCAGTCAAGTGCACCTTGCATTCTGTTCATAGATGAGATTGATGCGATCACACCAAAAAGGGAAGTGGCTTCAAAGGACATGGAGCGGAGGATCGTGGCCCAGCTTCTCACCTGCATGGACGGTGAGTTGTAACAGAAAACCTCACACCTCTTTCCTCTCTCCAAAGTGCTTTGGGGATTGTGTGTAGACATTCATTCTCAATGCATGTTCAAAGAATTTCGAGCTTGTGTTTACAGAGACAGGCTTGCCATCCTTATCTACTGAAGCTGAAGGCAAAGTATTATAGGACATTTAACAAATAATGCAAACATTAATTATTCCTACACCCCAACCGTCTACATGGATCATCTGCGTTATGAGTATGCTCATAAATGCTGCAAAGAAATATGTTGCATGAATAGTGCTCAGGGTTGATGTTACTGATAAGTTGGTGATTAGAGAGAAAGACGAGCATTGAAAATGCAATATGTATCATATGTTTGCCACCTGTCCACAGTTGTACACTCTGCACAGGGCCATAGAAAATCTTCTCTCTAGGACCTTGGGAATCAACATCACACTTACACCGGTATGGATTATCCTGGGGGTTAGTGGAGAAGGCGAGAAGGGGTCTGATTTTCAGTTTCTATTCATGGCCATGTCTGTCCTACGTGAATGAATGAATGAATGAATGAATGAAAATCGTCTTATAGTGCGCGACTTAGCCCAACAGGCATCAAGGCACCTATCAAAGAAATATAATGCAGAAAAATATAAAACCGGAGCCAGGTGCTGGATTATCAATATGCCTCAGCGAAGAGCCACGTTTTTAGTGCTTTTCTAAAAAGCATAATGGAAGATTGAGTCTTCAATTCAGGGGGGAGGTTGTTCCAGAATTTGGGGGCCAGGAAGGAAAAGGCCCTTCCCCCCACCTGACTCTGCGAAACCGGGGGACGGATAGGAGATTCTTGTTAGAGGAGCGCAGATTTCTGCTGGGAACATAAGGAATCAGCAGGGATCTTAAACCTTCCGAACCTTTGCCAGACAAGCCCCATAAACAAGGCACAGGATCTTAAAAGTGATCCTTGCCTGGATCGGGAGCCAGTGCATGCTTTTCCTAACGGAAGTGGCAGAGGAGAGCTGGGGGCGGCAAGGACAAACCTAGCTGCCGCGTTTTGGACGATCTGCAGGCGTTGAACCAGACCTTTATTGATGCCCGCGTAGAGCGCGTTGCAATAGTCTAGCCGTGATGCGACCAAAGCAACAACGACCTGTTTGCGGGCTTGGAGGGAGAGATAATGTGTGATTTTCCTCAAGATCCTGATAATACCCCAACATGTGGAGACCGTCCTGTTTACCTGCTGGACCATGTCGAGCGAGGTGTCAATCAAAAAACCAAGATTCCGCGCTGATTTCGTGGGTGAGGGACAGGCTCCAAGAGTTGGAGGCCACTAGTCACTAGACCAGACATCCTGGTCACCACCGAAGACCAGGACCTCGGTTTTCTCTCAGTTCAGCTTCAGCGAGTTCAAGATCATCCACTGCGCAACTGCCTCCATGCAGTTCCTGAAGCTAACAACGGAGGTACTCACCGAGTGGGAAAGAGACACCATAATTTGGGTGTCATCGGCATATGACACCACATCCATCCCAAAAGATCTTACCAACCTGGCAAGTGGGGCCACATAAATGTTAAAAAGAGTGGGGCTGAGAGCAGACCCCTGCGGGACCCCACATTGCACAGGTGTGGCTTGGGACAGGAACTCTCCCAACTTGACCTTCTGCTCCCTCTGATTGAGGAAGGAGGCCAAGAGGCTCAGCGCAGGACCCTCCACCCCTATCTCCCTAAGACGAGCTGTTAGAATAGAGGGAGATAGGGTGTCAAATGCGGCTGTTAGGCCGAGCAGGACCAGCAGGGTGGTCTGGCCCTGGTCGACCTTCGCACAAATGTTATTTACGACCACTGTGAGAGCCGACTCGGTGCTGTGAAACTTCCGAAAACCATGTTGTGACTGGTCTAGGTGGCCGGAGATGTCTAAAAAGGCCGTGAGGTGTTGATTGAGGAGTGTCTCAAGCATCTTTGCTGGGGCCGGTAGCAGATATATTGGGCGAACATTTTTTAATATCTCCGGCTTGACCACTGCCTTTTTCCAAGAGGAAGGAATAATACCTTCCGTCATAGCATGGCTCATCACCTCAAGGTAGAGGGGCAGCAATACTTCCCTACAGTCCTTCAAGATCTTAAGCGGGCATGGGTCCAGGGGGGGATCCAGATTTAGTTTTATTCAAAAGCAGATCAAGCTGCCGGTAGGTGAGAGGGGGTAAGTTGGACAGGCTCCTATGAGGGCCCATTAGGCAGCCTTCAGTAAGGTCTGGGACCAAAGGGAGAGGAGACCCCAGCATATCCCTTTGTACTTCAAGAGTGGTGTGAATATCCACTATTTTAGAATGAAAAAATTGGGAGCTCTTATCACATAACTCTTGTGAACCTATAATAGGATCGGGGGAATGCAGGGTGCACAAAGAGTCAACAATTTTAAATAACTCCCTCGGGGAGGTGAGGGAGGTTGTTAGATTGGAAAAATGGGCCTGCTTTTCCTCAATTATCTTTACTTTATAGTCTCTAAGGAGGAGTTTGTGTTTTTCCCTTTCGCTGAGATCCCAGCTGGCGCGCCAAAGCCTTTCCTGTTTCCTGCAGGCCTGCCTTAGAAGCCTGAGTCTTTCCGAAAACCAGGGGGCTGAGGGTCTTTACGTATGTGCATATTGCAAAAAAACACGGTTGATGGACAGAATGCAGAACAATGTCTTACATTCACCCCAGTACAAAGATCTGGACCTAAATCCATCGTTTTTTTGCACTCCACACCACCATAGGTCAGACAATGGCTATATGCAAATCAGCCTTGACCCTGTGCCTCATGGGAACAGTCCAGCCCAAACTACCAAGCCATGTCTTTCCTAGACCGGAATCAAGCATCCAAGGACCGGTTTCTAACTATCAGCCTTTTTCAGCCTACGTATGTGCATAGCAAGGGGATGGTTATACAGATCACCACCAACTCTACATCAGTGGTTGGCCAATCTTCTTGCAGTTTTCAATTTAGAAAAGGGTATATACGCAAGAAAGGGTAAAAGGGGGAAATTATTAGGGAGGACAATAAGGGAACCCATTCAGAAATGGAAAGAGTCTTTTGAAAATCCCCGACATGATCCACCTTGAAGGTAGGGGAGTATGTATTTCCTCTCGTTAATCCTCTGACGTTCTGTTTGGTCACTTTAGAGATACATTTTTTGATGTTATATTCTTTATTATTGTTTTCTCTGTAATGTAATGCATTGAGATTCGGTTTGTGCTGTGCTGTAACACCCAAAAAACGTTTAATAAAATATTTTAAAAAAGAAAATGCAATAGGTCTCGCCCTGGTTAAGTTAAAGCAATTCTGTTTGTAATTAGGTGGCTTTTTAGCTTTGCTTTTATTAGTGTTTTTCAAACTTTCATGTACATAACATGCATATGTATGCATATATGTATATGTATGCATGCATTTATATTTGTATTTATATAGATATGCAGATGTGTATATATTTGTTTATATATGTTTATATATATATATATGTATGTGTACACATACATATATATATATAAATGCATATAGGTAGTTATAGTTATAGTTGGGACCTATTATCCATAGGAAAATCTTAACATTCTATTCCCAATAACTTTGGCGCCGATCGACGAATCTTTGCAAAATTTTCAAAACTTGTGGGGCGCTCCGGTCCGCTCCTATCTTGAATGTTTTGGGGTAATTCGTCAAGCGGGGGCCGAGAAAAAAGGGGGATCCTACTTTCTTCCCTACCCATTCGGCTCTTTCTCACCTTTCGAGGACAGACCCTCTTTTTATGCCTCTTTCTTAGCCTAGCTTGGTTTCTCTTCCCTCGACCTCCCTTGTCAGATTCCCATACACACTCACATAATTTTTTTGGTGCATTCAAGTGTTGTGCATCAATGCATCAAAGTCTATTTTGGGGGGGGGGGGGGGTTAGGGGGCGTAGCTATGCAGCGTGCATCGTGGCTAAAAGCAATTGGCAAGGCCATTAAGTACAAAAAGTGAGAACTATTGGCTTTGCCAATGTTTGTTCCCTCAAGGTATTTTGCTATGGGGTGCCTCATTTTGGAGCACGTTATCCTTGTAAAAAGACCCAGAAGTTTACTCTTTAGTGGGGGTACTATGCATGCAGGGAGACTGTACTTCGTAGACAACAGGGAATATTTTTTGTGTTTGCGGTACCAACCTTCTTTCTTTTGTTGTGGCTAGGTTTTTTAAATGCTTGCAGCACATGTATCCCCAGGCCATTCATCATGCCCCAGTGGTATCTAAATTTTGTTCTTACACTCTTGATATGTGCACCCTGTAAGCCTCTGCACAGTTGCCCTCTTAGGAGATCTTTCTAGTGGCCATAATATTGGGTAGAAGGGTTAGCATATTGCAGGCATTCTCCACTTTCTACCCAGATAAGCTGGTCTTGTAGATACTTGCATCCTTCCTTCTGAAGGTTGTAACACTCTTCCATATAGGTCAGAGCATCGCCCTGCTACCTTTGCTCCACCTCACCCTTCCAAAGGAGATGTGAGTCTCCAGTGCCTGGACCCAAAAAGAGCATTGTCATTCTACCTTCATTGTACAAAAGAGCTCTGAGCGGATGATCAACTCTTCATGGAATATGTAGGAGCCAAGAAAGGGAAGGCTGTGCAGAAGCAGACCATGTCAAGATAGTTAGTGCTCTGCATCAAGATCTGACAAGCACTGGCCAAGACGCAAGCCCTGAGAGTTTGCATGCTCATTCCTAGCTGCAACCACCACGTTAGCCTGCAGACTCCCTGTCTTGGACATCTGTCAGGCGGCAACTTGGGCATCATTGCACATGTAAACCAAGCACTACTGTCCGGAAAGTCAGGTCCATCGTGACAGCAGCCCTGCCAAGTATCCTGCTTCAAGCATTAGAGTAACGCGTTTCAGCGTGGCCGCACTGAAATGAACAGTCACTCATTTGTAGCTCTCCCTCGGCTGTCTAGAGCGCTCTTACCACTGTAACCCATTCACCCGACACCGGCGCAGCATCCGCTCCGACGTCACGACTGGTGTAAATCGTGAGCAGTTGTGTGGGAGATTAAGGCCTGGATTCGCTGAACATGTCGGGTCTTGTCCTTGTGCTGTGACTGGCTCCCGGGGTGACTCGCATGGGGCAGTATCATTTTCTCCGCTTTCGTCCCATGCAGGAATGAGAGCTTGAATTCTCCTCCCAGTAAGGTAGCAGCTCAGGATTGCCATGACAACAGCACACGGCATGAAGCCAGCGACGTTTTAAGGAACACAACTCCTGACGTGCCTTGAACCACCCGGCCCTGAAAATATCTCTCCTGATTGGTGTTGCATGTATATGACGTCAAGGAGCTCGATGAGCACAGAAGAGAGATGGGCACAGCAGGGTCGGATTGGGATCACAATTTGGCCCGGGCACTGACTAAAAAAGTGGCCCACATTAATGGGGCGGGGTCTACATTTAAGGGGCGTGGCCTATATTCAAGGGACGTGCCCTTTCATGAAACACCATATGGTTACTCTTTGAGGTCTAATTTGTAGAGAAATATTTAGTAAATTAAGCCTTTTAAAGCTTACAGAGCAAGTAACACTGGTAAAGACTAGGAGCACTGCAGTTCAGATAACTGAATACTTACTTGCAGTCTTAACGCCCTGCACAATGTCGTTGGATACTCTTTCCTAACCAGCTATGTCCTAGACTCTAATCATCACATAAACCAGAAATCTAGTACCAAGTCAAGGAGAAAGGGTAAGACTGGAATCTCTTGGAATAGAATATGTAATAACAAAAGTAAGAATTCACAAATGAGGAAAAGGCAGTCTGGGGTGTAAAGAATGCTGAAAAAATGTATCATTACAATCTAGTCATAAATGTATTTCACAGCCAGCAGCTGCTGTCTATATACAAAAAAACACAGTTTTATTCATATCTGTTGATGCCTTTAAGTCTGGGCGATGGGGAGACTGAGGATTACTCAATCAAAAGATCCTGCAGCAATGCGCTTTTTTTTGCAACTAAGTCAATAATGTCATCAGTTTTCAACTGAGACAGCACATTCCATTCAACTGACATGAGCATAAAGGCTTCAAGGTTTTCCTGACCAATTTGGTTTCTTATGCGGGTTTTGATGTACTTCAGTTTGGAAAAACTTCTCTCACAGGCTAGTTGTGTACAGGATAAGGTCAAGACATATTTGTATGCCAAATACAAATGCCAATAGGCACTGCTGAAAAGAAGGTATTTTTTCTAGATAGAGTAACAACAGACAGCACAGCCACGGCAAGTATTGTACTTTGTTGGCCCAGCCTCAGGTTTTTGGTCAAATTCTTCTACTTGAAGTGGTTTGTCTTCATTAGTCTGGTCTTCTCTGTCAGAATGACCTACAAACTACAAACAAAAACTAACCAAAATTTACTAAATGATATTTTTGGCATATAGAGAAATATGCCCCTTGTCTGCATTTTGGATGAGGCCTTTAAAATAGAGTTAAATTGTTAACTGGCACACAAATGAATCAGTTAATTGTGCAAAAAAATGATAAACAAAATGGTTCCTACCTGTTCCTTCTTGCTTCAGAGGAAGGGATTGGCTAGCAACACATTGCATTTCTGGGTGCTGGATGTGGCAAGTCAAGTATAGCTTTGAGGAAGGCCTACTGCACTGAGCCTAGTGCAGTATTTTCTGGATTCGGTGGGACGATTGAGGCGCACTAGATGTAGCTTTGAGTACTGCTTTACTCAGCCTACTTTGGTCAGCCCTGTGGAGAGTGGGATGCCAAGGGGATTAGATGGCCCCTCTTGAGTAAGAGCTTGGCAGTGTGGTGCATCTGGATAGAAGAGTAACCAAATAGAAAAGGCTGGGTGAACACTCTGTAGTTCTGTATGGGAGGGTCACAACTGTCTTCTTCCTGAGCCTTAGAAGTTGGACTGGGTCACTGAAGGCCTACACATGTATTCCTTCCACCTGGGAAGGATAGGAAAAGGTTGGCACCTAAGGAGATGAAGATGTAGGCTGAAGCAGCAGCCTGTTGAAGCAGGTTTTCTGGGCACCTGAGGGCTGGGCAGGTCTTTGCTTTGATCTCCTGCTGCGACTTCTGGCTACGATCCTCCTGGTGGTGGGTGCTGTGGAGTCCAACCTGAAGTTGTCTGATGAAAGCTGCTGGCAAGCTGCTTTTATGTCCCTCACCTGGCTAACGTGGGCGTGGTAATCAGGAGGCGGGAAGGAAATCTATGAATTATTACCCCCACTTCAATCCAGAAACTGTGTCTTACTGGCTGACTGAGAAAGGGGGTGTGTCAGAGCAGTGAGACAGAAACCTATTGGCCTGCTGTTTTCCAAATCATGCAGGCAGTGAGTAAGGGGTGTGTCCATATGAAGGTGAGGCAGGAGCTGGGGAGGGAAAGGAAGGCCACAAACATCACCCAACAAGATCCCCCATTGAGGAGGGAGTCACTGGAAATTATGAATACTATGAAATGTTATCTTAGTGCAAGCTTAGACTCTCCCAGAATAACAAAAAGAACATAGAAGTAGAATGGTGCACTCAACAAGAGGTGCCGAATGACTTAGGTGTCAGAGCGCAGCCTCCACAGCATAAGACAACCAGACAGTGAAGCACTAAGGGGAATTAAATGAAAATTTTGTATCGGAAAAGCTGTGTTAAACATATGGACATGTTTTTATAAAGTGTCCTCTTTAATTATCATGGTCCCTTTGCAGAATCATAAAGCATGAACAAATGGTTATTTGTTATTGCTGTTTTACCATTTGACAGTTTTATATAGTGTAATTCAGCCCAAGACAAAGGCTATTTGAGTTCTATTCATGAGTACCAATTACAGTACACATGATCCGATTTTTCATTTAAGGGCCTGGGCGATGAAGTGATCTGCACAGAATCACAGGCTGTTGAGCAGACGCTGGGATTCAAACTTGAATGCCCATCTCTGCAACTCTGGCATCAGGCCACATATGCCTATGCACAGACAAGGAATGAAAGTGGGAGGATACTGTTCTTGCACAGGACACGGGGCCAAGTTGACAATGGCCTACATGCTGAGCTACTAAAAAAACAGCAAGGCCCCTTTCTGTCACAAAATTATTCGAGCCCTCCAGTGCAGGAGCACCTGAAAAGAAGGAAAGCCCCTGCTATTACTAACCTACTCAGCCTTCCTCAGACCTTTAGCTCAGGAGCACATGAACAGCAGTATGGCCCCTGCAATTAGTAAATTATTCAGCCCTCCCCTGCCCTCCAGGCCCCAGGGCAATGTCCTGGCAGGGGAACACAAAACACAGCTGCTGGGTCATCCAAGGTAGCCACGGGGGGGGGGGGGCTAAGTTGAAGATGGTGTGAGTTGAAACCATCACCTAGCCCGCACAGCCAGACCCATTCTTCCTCGCCCACTATGCCCTGAATCTGAGGGGCTGTGGGCGAGGTGTTAAGATTAACACTGTTTCTTGGCTGCGTGGGCCCCAGGGGGGCCGATAGGGGCCGAGGTGAAAATGGCTCAAGGCCTGAGCAAAACCTGGCCCCCAGGGAGGCCGATTTTCGCAAACAATCACCCCTCTCCCCAGCCCTCCCTTGGCATAATTGCTTTGCAGGGGCAGGGGGTGAAGTAGAGGCCACAGCTAATAATCACTGTATGGCGCACAGTGAAGCGCCTTCATTTCTGTCTCTGTGTCTCCGTGCCCTCTGTGGGCCGATTTATTTCCCCCCTTTCCCAGTCCACAGATAGTAGAGAGCACTCTCTGTGAACTGGGAAAGGGGAGAAAAAAAACGGCCCACAGAGGGCACTGAGACAACGGCCCTTCGGCCGATTCCCGAATGCCCGCCTTGCCAATCCGCCCCTGGGGCACAGGCAGAGTTCCTGTGCAGTGCGGATGGAGGGGGAATACACTGTTTGTGTCGGTTCGTGCATGGGGCTTCTTAGCACAGTTTGATCAGTTCATGCAGAGGGAGGATGAGGCACGTGGTTCTGCTTAAGTCGACATACGGGAGATCTATCCTGTTGTTGTGTGGTGGATGGGCATTATATAAATGTAAATGTATTGGCATTTATATAGCGCACTACTTACCCGTAGGGTCCCAAGGCGCTTCGACCGCTGCGAAACCCTTCCTGGCTTCCCTGAGAGATGGTCCCTTAATGGGTATCTCCAGGGTGAGACCAGGCATCCCCGGCGGTCTGGTGGGGCCGTTAGTGAAGATGAGGCAAGCTAATGCCCAGAGTTGCCGAGTGTGATCTCTGATCAGAGTGGGCACCGAGGCGAGAGAATTATCGAGTCCGCTGACCCTGGTCCAGAAACCTGCCGCGCCGGGAATCGAACCCTGGTCCCGGGCCGTCCACTGCTCTCGGGTCTGCCGCCTCTAACCAGTGAGCATGGAACATGAGGCTCATTTGCAGGCAGTATGGCCTGGGGATGCCAGCAGGCTCCTTAAAAGTCCAGACTGGCCGCGCAACCACACAATTGAGCGCTCAGAGTGTGTAGTAGTAGCAGCAGCAGAAACGGATCGCTCTACGGGCTGAAGCAAAGCGGGCCACACCAGAACTAGGCCCCTCGCATGAATATTCACAACTGCAGAGCACCGTCTGCTTGACCCCAGCCCTGCCCACTTGCCAAATAGAAACACTCTGGTTGAGCCTGGCAGTGAGTCACTCGAATGGCACAGAGATGTGCATGGGGTAGACCGGGATGATAGCCTGGTAGAGTCGCAACCGTTTCCTGAGAATTCAATCATGTTTTAAGATTCAGCAAAGACCCAGACATGATAAACGGGACGTTATATAAAAGTCCCAGTTTTTTTATTTATAGTTTGTTTCTTTGTTTATTTTAATTATCGACCACAAATCCCTTAGCCAGCTCTAGAATACATTTTTTAAGTCCTTTCTTCTTATGTGTCATTTTTTAAGTCTGGTAAAAAGAAAAAATACCAGCTTTAGATGATTTTCCTAACTTGTGTGCCATTCTAGATATTAAAATACTGGTCAGGCCGGCAAAAATCGGACATGTGGCAACCCCGTGATTCTGGTCAGCGCACCTTGGGCTAGAATGGTTTTAACTGGTGTTTCAACGCAGCGGGCAAGGCTTGCTGGTTCAGATTGGGAACTGGGGCCACTGGACAGGGCCAGACGAAGCTGGTTCTGATGGATGGTAATGCAGCTAGAATTGACTGGCCCGGGCCACACTGCTTCTGGGGGATGTGACTGGCGCTAAAATGGCGTTGAACAGCTTTGCACTGGCTGGGCTGGTTCTGATGATTGTAAAAGGGTTAGAGTAGATGAGCAGGAGCAGATCTGATAGATGTGTATGAGGTTTGAACACACTGAACCAGGCTGGCTATTTCTGCTATTGTTCATAGAGTTGGGATGGACTGGGTTGGGTCAGGCTACTTCTGATGGGTGTTAATGAGGGTAGCATGGACAATAGAGTCCGGCGAGTGCGTCTCTGCACAAAAGGTGGTCATTTGGGATATTTAGCTTTTCAAATGGACTTTGTTGCTTGGTTTTACTGGCTAGAAAGGGTCACTCAAAATGTCACACTTTAGGGAGTAAAATGTCAATCATATCTACACTGAAACCATGCAAATGTCACCCGGAAGCAACCTGGCCTCTCACATCCTGTTTGGTACCGTCGAGTCCCACAGTGCCCTTCCATTTCTGGTGTTTTGCAGCAGTTTAAAGATATTCTTAGAGCTTCTGGTTGCCCAAATGGGTGTAATTTCTGATAATTATATGTATCCCTCATCTGCCCCCCGTCCATACTCCGGGACATCTGCCACTCCCTACCCGATTGCATCCTCCCCCTGCTAAACTCCTCTCTTTCTTCCGGTACGGTGCCCGGCTCCTTCAAGGAGGCCGTACTGGTGCCCCTCTTGAAGAAGCCGGGGGCCGATCCCGCGGTTCCAGCGAATTACCATCCTATCTCTCTTTTACCTTTCTTCTCTAAAATCCTGGAGGCCCACGTCACTACCTGTCTCTCACAGTTTATCGAGAGTTCCAACTTTCTCAAGGCCAACCAGGCCGGCTTCAGACCCGGCCACTCTACGGAGACAGTGATCTTGGCCGTGCTGGATGCCTTGAGAGACGGGGTTGACAAGGGTACCCCCCAGGCCCTGGTATTATTAGATCTGTCGGCCGCCTTCGACACGGTGGATCATAACATCCTTTTCCGCCGTGTCGAGCAGGCTGGCATCCAGGGCCTGGCGCTGGCCTGGGTCAAATCCTTCCTGGCCGGCAGGTCTCAGACCCTCAGTCTGGGCACTTTCAGGGCTCCAAGGGAGCACTCGCCATGCGGGGTCCCCCAGGGCTCTTCTCTATCCCCCCTTCTTTTCAATCTCTATCTTCGCCCCCTTCTTCTTTCTCTGAGGCAGTGGGACGTCACCGTGTTTAATTACGCGGACGACCTGCAACTCATCTTTCCTCTTACCTCCTCTTCTGCTATCCCCAATTTCCAGGCAGTCATGTCCCACATTCTCCAGTGGATGGGCCACAACCAGTTAAAATTGAACCCCGGCAAGACGGAGCTCCTCCTTCCCGGTAGGAGCGCCACCTCCTGGGGGCCACAATTTTGGCCGGCGGAACTTGGTCCCCCTCCCACCCCCGCGACCTCGGTGAAGAGTCTAGGGGTCACAATTGACTCCGGCTTATCCCTTGGGCCACAGGTAGGGACAGTGGTCTCGTCCTGTATTTACCAGCTACGCAGGATCAGGAAAGTGGCATCCCTCTTTACACCTGATGCCCTCCTGCAGGTCATCATGGCCCTTGTCCTCTCCCGCTTAGATTTCTCCAATGCGATTTATCACGGTTTGCCCAAAACATCGGTGGCCAGACTGCAAGTGATTCAAAATCAAGCGGCGAGATTGGCCCTAGGGATCCCGAAGTGGCAATCCGCCAGGCCCCTTCTTGCCAAACTCCACTGGCTCCCGGTCACCGCAAGGGCGGCTTTCAAGGTCGGCTGCCTTACTTTCAAATCGTTGACCGGGCCTTGTCCCGCCTTTGTGAAATCTCTTATTAGACCCTATTGCCCATCCCGGAATCTGAGATCCACTCATCTTCACCTCTTGACTGTCCCCCCTACAAGCTTTGCAGATCTGGAGGCCGGAGATTTGCACACCTGGCCCCCAAACTTTGGAACTCTTTCCCTCTGTCTCTCAAAACTTCTAACTCTCTGATACTTTTTCGCAAGTCCTTAAAAACTTGGCTTTTCCCTCAATCCGGTTAGTCCCTCTGTCCTCTCTCTGTCCAACCAGCGCCAGGAAACCCATGCTGTCAGTGCGCTCTATAAGCACCCCTAAATAGAAATAGAAATCTTCATTACTTAATTTTGCGCCCGAGAAAGTGTCACTCATAATTGAATGCCACTCTTAATTACACCGAAATTATGAAAAGTGTCACTCATAAATAATCTGAAACCTTGGCAGCTATGCTTCGGGCACTCTCTGGTCCAAATTAGCTTCGCAGACAGACCTCATGGGAGGCACTGCTTGGGTACCTATTCTAAAGTAAGGAATCTGCGGCTCGAAGTCCCCATTCAGATAAACAAGTTCATTTCCTTTGGTAACTCCTTATCTGGTAGAGACTCGATTTGGTCGCAGATTTCTTTCCAACTTTCCTATCCTCCCCGCTCTGCAAGCCGATTGCAGTGTAAGGAACACCCTTCTTAGGGCCTTTTAATTTCACACCAGTGGTCAGTTCTCATCGGGACTCCGCTCCACTGGCATGGAAAGTCACAGTAGTAACGCCATGTACCTGGGCACAGAGGTACTGCTCAGCAACACCCAGATCCAGCCTGACACCCGGGGAATATTCTATGGAAAGGAGTCTGCGGCTAGATAGTCTCTACCAGATAAAGCTTTACTGTTCGCAAGTAACTTGTTCATCGCTCCTCACATTTCCAATAGCAAGAACATGATTAAATAATAGCAGAATCCGGCTCGCCACAAGAGAATTGGAACATGTGTCAGGGCCTCATATCCTCTTCATCTTCTCCCATATAGTACTTACTGCAACCACACACCTTTTCAAACTAAACCACACGTCTGCTTGTAATCGCTTCAGACAGAGAGCCACGGTGCCACAATAGTGGCTTTTGGGAGTTCTACATGCCACACAAATGCCACATAACATAATGGTAATGATTTTCTGTGTATTGCATATTTATTTGGCAGAAATATAGAATGCTGATATGCGGATATTGGCCATATCAGCATCACTCAAACTCTATTTTTTGTATGCTACAAGTCCGAATTTCCCCTGTGCTAGAAGAGATGTAAATCATTTGAAATCTCTTTTTTAGGCTGTCAAAGATTACTCTTCTAGTTGGTATGATGGTATGTTCCATTCTAGTGATCTGCTAGCAGAATATGTGGTGGAAGTCGACATGAGATGTGATTTCTACCAGAAGGGACCGCTTAAAGAAATGTTTGTAGGGATGAGCATCAGTGGGTTTTGTGAGTCATTTTCACCTTTTGCTAGATACTGCCGTTGGATGAAGAAGGGATGGCAAATTATTGTGTCTCAAAAATGTGGGCAATGTAGTGGACTGTAGCTTCTGGGTAAAGGTGGGTGTCTTGTTCTTGTGTGTTGTATCACATGTGGTAAAGGCAGGTTGGGTCTATGCTTACAAAGATTGAGGGACCCAAATTAAGTCCTATGTGAGTTGTTTATTAGCAGCTCTCAAAAGTGTGTGGGTAGTCTCTGAAGGTAGAGTGTGTAATCTTAGACGGGCTGGAAGTGTGTCTGAAGACCAGGAGGCAGGCCAGTTTATTTTACAGACCACTCAGACTTAAGTAGTAAATTCCTCCAGGACAGAGGTGTTCGGCGTTGTAGGTCAGAGAGGTCTGACTGCACTGTGGTGTCTGTCGGCTATGACCATACCTATGCCTTGGCATTGACCTGGTGTTTTGATTGATTTTATAGCGTTGCGGGGGCATTTTGCATTCAATGGTGCATAAACCACATGGAGCTAGGAATCCAAAATAAAAATGACATCAGGAGCTTTGGTGTTTAGTAGGGGATTGATGTCCAGTCGGTGTTCAGTGTAACGCTGTGTATTGTGGGCAGTTTGTGTGTTCAGGGATGTTGCTTGTAATACATCTCCTATGCTGCAGCACTCTGGCAGCTGCTAGGTACAGGGGCATAAGATTCTGAGCAGGGAATGGGGGCGAGGATGGCATAGGTTGCATTTCTTGGAGGCGTTGGGTATTAGATGCAGTTTTGGTAACAGTGGCTGCAGAGCTGAAGGTAAGTGCAGGAAAGGATATTAAGTGGTTGTTTCTGTTCCCTGATGTGTGCACCCTTCTCATCTTCTGAGATGCACGAGGGCTTTCTGTGGGTGCAACACTGACATCCTCCCACCCCTTCATGCGTCCATTTCTGTCCCCGAAGTCACATGACTTGGTGGGTAAGAAGGGGACTGGCTATGAAGAAGCAATAGAGCAAATTAATGAAAGGAGAGCAGAGGCCTACGTCATAAGAGGTCTGGAGGAGAAAGGACTGGGAGGGTCCTCAATAAGACACACATCTGCGAGTGCTTTATATCCTGAGGGTTGCAGAATTACAAATACATGTATTCGTTTATAACCAAACGTAAAGTGAAACATTTTCAGGGCAATGTGTTCTGCTGTTTAATTCAACATAAGGCTCAATGGCAAAGCATTATTTAAGAGGTCCGTATATGCCGGATGAATAATACCTATACTCAGTGATGGTGTGTAGGGTTGGGATAGGATGTGATGGTTGGACCCACATCATACACTGAAGGTGTCTCACTGAGCAAAACAAAAGGTAATCATGTTTAATCTCAGCCTTGGTATTCGCAGTGGACCTCGTTCCAGTTCACCTTTTAGTAACTGACATTGAGCAGCCAAATGCAGATCAGTCCCAAAGGGAGAGTTCCTTCAGAGCTGCTGGGCTGTGTCCCCTGTGCTAGGGACCTGAGTCGACTCCATGCATGGTCCCACCTTCTTGTAATTCATTAACAAGGCTCAAGTCTCTCTGGCCGAACAAGCCAAATACCAATGTCCCAAATATGCATGGGGGTTCAGAATTACTCATATATTTGCATTCATCACTTTTGTTTTACTGTCTAAGGTTCCTGACATTTAATCAGAACCTTTCAACCTTGTTTGGTTAGTAAGAAGCATTCTTTTGAATCTCATTTATTACTGAAAATAAACTTCTAATATCCTGGTTCCTAGGTCACCTTGTGAAATCTTAGCTGTAAAAACCTTGAGTTTGCTGTTGATTGTTTAGTTTTTCTCTTCCTCTCCAGACCTGAATAACCCGGCTGTCACCGCTCAGGTCTTGGTGATCGGAGCAACCAACCGGCCAGACTCGCTGGACCCAGCCTTGAGGCGAGCGGGACGGTTTGATCGAGAAATCTGCCTGGGGATTCCTGACGAAGGAGCCAGAGAAAGGTAAACTTACAAAAAAAGTTTAAACGTCCAAGATCAGGCAAGACCTACAGTAAAATGACTGGCTGCTTTAGCTGTTCTGCACTTCGAGCCATAGATCCAATGCAGAGGCCCTTAATGCATGTACCAAGAGGATGAACTCTTCAGACAAGCTGAGAAAAAGATACTCCAGAAAAGTCTTTAGTATTTCCCCTTTGCTTGGACCTTTCTGAGTATTTTTTATTCTACCCTGCACTGCACCCTTTGAGCAGTGGTAGAGCAGCTTGCTGTCTTTTTTTTATCCCAGTACCTCACAGTAACCACCTTTTCAGAGAACGTTCTAAATGTTAAATATTGTGGTTCACAATGGAACATTAGTTTTCCCTTTGCTTTAGCACCAACGTGAAAATAATTTTTGACATGGGGCCGAACTCCACCCTAATGTGACTGCTGGTTGTTCGACCTCACAACGTGCTCTGTAAATTCTTACACGATCGGATCGCTGTAATCTGCTAGATCCTGGCCTAGGGACATTTGGCCCCCTTACACACACATCTTTAAGGGAAGGACAAATGCGACGACAGTCCTGATGTGACTGATGAATACAATGCCCCCTCCCACCTCTGTCCTATGCCATGTACACTTTTGTTACGGTGGGAGTCATCACTTTATAGATATACCAGATTGTATGCTCTAAAACTATTTAATAATATACATGGCTATATAATCGTATAGTGTTGCAATTGCCTGCACATGTTACAAAGTGAAAAGACAAAGTCCAAAAAATAATAATTTTTGACACATGACAAATTCTTTAGTTTTTCCCTAAATCCAGTTTGCTTTTTGGTTTTAAACACTGTTGAGGGTAATTTAAGATTATGAAGAGAAGGGAAACAAAAAAAAGGAGAGGCATTGCGCTACTCTTAAATCTAAGCGAGATAGTTCAGTGTGTTAAACCACCTCCTACAGAAACCTGTCATCCACCTGCAGACACTGCTGCTTCAAGCCGCAGTATGTTGGGTCAGCCTGCCCTCCTTCCAGGATTCCCATTAAGTTGGGTTCCACATCATGGCTCTTTAAGACTGGGACGATAAAGTATAAAGGAAGCATTCAGGTATTATTATTACAATGAAGTAACCACAAATTAATTTCCATCAACAGGCATTTTATTTTAATCTCTACTTCCTCAACCCCGGCATGCTTAAGCCTTCAATAAAGGAGTTGCTTCATTGCATAAACTCTCCAGCTGCCTCTGAGCTTGGCGCCCTTCTCTCTGATCAGGAATGGACTCTTGCTCGGTGCCAGCACTGGGGGAGTTCCTGCATTTTGCCTCATTTCCAGTGTTTGGGCCTCGCCTACTCCCCAACGTTTAAAGTTCCTCCTCTTTGGTTTAGTAATAATAACATTAATCATTGGTCGTGGCCTATCGGCAGTGCTTAATTTGTAAAATATTAAGTGCAGGTGCTCAAATTTTGTAGGAGGCCACAACCACTCCCCCAACTCCACCCACTTCCTCACTGGCTCCACCCACTTACTCTATTGGCTCCACCCACATCCTCAACTGGCACTGCTGAAAGCCAGATGTAATACCTGGTCTGAATTCGTAATACCTGGTCTGAATTCCTACCTTGGTAATATAATGGTTGACTTGAAACACGTGTGGGTTTTCCAAGCTCCTTGTGAAGGACATCTTTAATAAATTCAATGCAAAACCGCAAAAGAGACTGGATGTTATGACTTTTGGAACTGAAGATAATAAACTTTTTCTGACTGTGAAAGGCCTGACTCTAAAGTAATGCTGAAATGACTACTTCTACTTCTGTTGCATTTTATGTCTCCCCAGGTTTAGTTTTCTAATAAAATGCTAAACTATTTGTAAAAGACAGTGCCACACCTTACACACTTCTCAATTATTTTGCTCTAAGGACTTGGGGAAATCAACCACTGATATATGTACATTTTGTTGCCAAAGAATATATGACACTGTAGAGCTCAGTGGTGCAACCCCAATATGAAGGCATCTATCTCATTAAGAATATATATTGGACTCTGCTAGATGTTCAATATGCCCCTCTCTGGCATATGCACAACCTGTAACTGATTTATGTACATCATTCAGACATGTAATATGCCCAATATGGACATCTGAAACTTCGTAATATATGCATATATAAGGTCTCCAAACTGTGCATATATCATAGGCTTGTGTAAAATGCAGTGCCACAGGTATGCCTATAGTATACAATGCAGACCCTTTGTATATGCACGGTATGTAATCCTGAGGTATCTGAAAATTACACCGTTCAAATGTGCAGATGACTTCAGCTTTACAGGTAATATAATATAGGTCTGCAAACTTCACAGACCCAAGTCAGAAATGTCTACCTTAGCAGTTTTCTGTGTGTACCACTCAACCTGCACTTATACAGGCACACATCTCTCCCTGCACTTATACAGGCACGCTGCTCACCCTGCACTCATACAGGCACACCTCTCACCCTGCACTCGTACAGGAACACCACTCACCCTGCACTCATACAGGAACAGGTGGCTTCTGGGGGACACATTCTGTTGTTACCAAATATCTCCAACGGGTGCACATTGTTTTCCTTCAATTTTATTTGAAAACATCTTAATTAAAAATTAACATTTTATTATTTAACTGCTGTATCCGAAGGGGGAAAACTGGTTGCTCAAGTTCACTCTCTTGCTAGCAGTGCTTAATTTGAGCCGGTGTGACCCAGTAGCGATCATTTTTTTAAACCGGCACATATTCTTCGTTATCGGAGATTTCCCGAGAGTAAGAGAGGCAAAACGCACAAAGGGGAAAAAAGATGAA
Source organism: Lissotriton vulgaris (assembly GCF_964263255.1). NCBI lineage: Eukaryota > Metazoa > Chordata > Amphibia > Caudata > Salamandridae > Lissotriton > Lissotriton vulgaris. Next base: position 1,732,057,023 of record NC_141694.1, on the reverse strand, counting down.
AGAGAGAGACTGTAAAATCGTCACAAAGGAAGTAAGCAGGATCCCACAACAGTGAGATAAAGGGGCGGAGAGTGTCTGGTAGTGGATTAAAGAGTCATAAGGTGGATTCCTGACTACGCAGCCCAGGTATTTGCTGCAATGGTATGTAATTGTGGCAGCCTGAGCAAAGCTTTGGGTACCAGCACTCATTCTTTCACAAATTATGCACTGGTTGCTAGAGGAGGTCAGCCCCAGTGTGGCATCTGAAGATACTCCCTCCCCCCTCTCTCTTTCACCAGTGTGTTGGAGAAACCCAGAGTCGGAGTTTGCTGTGAGGCACTTTTCAGCACACTTCATGATTTCGTTCAGTGATTACACAAGATAAAAGCACATGATCAAGCCATGCCCCAGAAGACTTCTTCTGTGCATTGAGTGAGAAGGGTGGAGAATACCCACACTCATGGGCACTCTACCCCCTACCTTTCCAGGCGTCTCATAGCCCATGCCTATCTATTACATTGACCGCTCGCGTAACAGTACAGTTCCCAAATAATCATCTGTTTCGTCGAACAGAAATATACATTGTGATTTTTGACAAATGACAATTGTGATATGAGGCCGGGATCACCAAAGGGGATTGCCTGCATAACATTCGATTTATTACTACATTTAACATTTCTGTTGTGCAGGCATCAATGATAATAGCTTGGTCTAGTGTATAGTGCAAGATTCTTAATTATTTATAATAAAAAAAAAGTCAACATAAACTAGTGTGCCCAACTTAAGTCTACAAACGTGAGTATTCTCAGCCCTGTCGGTTCCTACACCCACAACCAAGAATGTCAAAGCTTACTTTTAATCATAGATGTTCAAGTGACATCGCACAACCATTCATTCACCATCTGCAGTGTGATAATGCTAGTTTCCAGCTCCTGCGTATTTTTAAGTGTTTTTGCAATGTCTGTGTCTCCTTTTGCCTTAGTCATGTGTGTCCTCCTCGGGAGGCTGTGTCGACAGCCGAAAATCTGCAAGTATTGCATCCCAACTTTGTGCCACTGGATATTTGTGCAACTCTAGGGAATCCTCCCTGTGTAATGCTGCACTCTCCGCCTGCTCCCATACAAGTAATGATTGTATGCAGGCCTTAACTGGAGAGGGTTCTGGGCTCTTCCACCTAAGGGTAATGAGCCGTTTAGCAGTAATAAAACCTAGGTCGAAGAATCGGGAAGTAACCTTGTGCTTCTTGGGCCTGGGATACAGCCCCAATATGCACACCTCCCATGTGCCCAATTGTGGGTGTTCCGTGCAGGTGGATAAGTAAAATGTGATATCCCGCTAATCGGTGTGTTAAGTAGGGCAGTGCCACACCATGTGGACCAGATCTGCTTCAACCTCAGGACATCTTGGGCAGGCTGCATCTGTGCGATGAAAATATCGATTTATTTTGGCTGGCATTAGGTATGCTCTGTGCATAATATAAAACTGTATGAGCCTAAATTTCGTGTTTCGTGGGACATGTGCAGGTCCTGCTAAGGTTTATGTCCATTCCCCATCTGTCCACGGGCGACAGCGGTCTTCTTCCCATTTGGGTCATAAGTGTCTGAGTAAAATTGTTGTGTGTGTAATCACTGACCACGTAAGGTATAAGCTCAATCGGTAACAGCAGTGTGCAACAGCTAACCGCATGGGTCCTGGTAAGCTACTTTTAGTGATCTGATGTAATAGATGATGAATATTAGTCATTGTCAAGGCTGGTAGCTTAGTAGCAGTGTCTAACATATGTATGCCTGATGGCCATTTTGCCCCCCCTCCCCATTACAGTTGAGCCGCCAGATAATATAATTCCATATTTGGTGCTGCCAGTACTTACTGTTCCATAGGTGCATATCATTTTTTCAAGGCTACCCTGCAACGCCCAGTAATCCAAATGAACTTGCGTATTTTTTGTTCAAAGTCTCAAAGTTTTAGCTGGGATGTAAATGGGCAGGCTTGAAATATAATACAGTATTTTAGGAAAGACCACCATCTTTAGTAAGGCGATCCTACCCATTGCTGATACTTGTAATGTCTTCCAGAACCCCATTTGAGACCGAATGGAGGACAATGCACGCATGAGGTTGCCCTTAATTATATCATTTGATAAGTGATAAATGTGAAGTCCCAGGTAGTGGAACAAGGTAGGTTGCCAGCATACCGTTACATCATTAAAGACTAAGCCTGGGTCCGGGAGCTCTTGGGCAAAAGGAAACAAGCAGGATTTTCTCCAGTTCACCCGGAGTCACGACTGTCTCGCAAATTCACAGAGCATTTTGTGCGATCGTACACGACACTTTGCGGACATCCCATAGGTATAACAGTAAATCATCTGCATACAAAGAGACTAGGTGCAGGTTATCGCCAAGTCATTTGCCCCAGCCCGTGCCCCTTTGGCGGAGTTCAGCCGCTAGTGATTCAATCGCCAAGGAGAATAACAGGTGAGAGAGGACGTCCCTATCTGAAAGAGACACGTTAGTGATAGATTCCTTACCTTAGAATATCCCCAGGCATCAGACTGGATCCGGAAACTTTTGCGTAGCAGTACCCTTGCGCGTCGGTAGGCGTCGTCTGCGGCTCCGCGTCAGTCGTCGGCGTCGTGGGCGCCGTGATGACGTAGTCGGAGTACTAACACGCCGCCTCCGCGTGCTGACGTCAGTTCTTCTTTTTTCCGCACCAGCAGCGCAGATCCGGAAAAAGTGGTGCCTTAGTCACTTTTTGACTAACTTTTTTGTGATCTTTTGATCAATTCTTCGAGTCTTCGACTCCGATCGGTGCCAGTAGGGATGCCAGGTTTTAAGCCTTGTTAGGACTGCGACCCTCCGGTCCCTGGGCAGCAAGCGAAGCCGGACGAGATCGAGCGCTTCCTCATGGCCATGAGGTCCCTCTCTCCTCCGATGGGTTCCCCGGCGCCTTTGGGCCCAGCGGACCCGTCTGGGGGCCCTAGCGGGTCGGGTGCTTCGGCCCCGACGCCGCCGGGTGCTTCGGCCCGACGCCGCCGGGTGCTTCGGCGCCGACGGGCCCCACTGGATCCGCTTCCGGATCTGGATCGTCGCCGGTTGACCTGACGACCTCACCGGCGCCGGTTCCACAGGTGTCACCTCCGGTGCCGCTGGGCGCCGCTCTCGACGCCGCTTGGGGAGTTCTACTTCAATGAACCGGACCCGTCCTTTACCAACCCTGATTATCAGGAGATGGGTGATGAGGAGTATTGGGAGGGGTCTGAGGACCCTCTGACACGTGAGTGTCAGTCCCAGGAGGACTGGACAGGTGGACTTGGGGATGCCAGTGGTCTGGACACCTTGCCAGACACTGGTTTTGTCTCTCCTCCTAGCGTGGCTACGGAGGAGGGGGCAACCTTCAGTCTGGTGTTGACACGGGTGGCCAAGGCCTTGGGCCTTGAGCTCCCCGTCGCGACCGTGAGGACTAATCTCCTCACTGAGGTCCTTAAACCGCAGTCAAGCTCAACCGAGCCTCTGCTGCAGTTTAATGAGGCCTTGACTGATGTTCTTTTGGGCACTTGGTCCAGGCCCGCTACAGGCCAGCCTGTAGATAGGAACGTGGCCAGACGCCACAGCCCGGCTCTGGGCCACCCTTGTTTCCTGTCCACCCACCCCACCCCTGAGAGCCTGGTCATCCAGGCCTCTAATTCCCAGACCGCATTCCCGTCTGCACCGCCTGATCGGAAATCCAAGAGGTATGAGAATTATGGTAAGAAAATATTCTCCTCCCTTAGTTTGGGACTACGGACTTCCAACACCGCATGCCTCTTTGGCCGTTACACCCACTCCTTGTGGGACACGGTCGCGGACGTGCTGCCACAATGCCCGGCGGAGGTCAAGGCTAAACTCGCCGAAGCCCTTGCGGATGGTCGAGATGCGGCACGTTTCTCCATCCGGTGTGGGCTGGACTCATTGGGCAGAGAGATGGCAACGACGGTGGCAATTCGTCGCCACGCCTGGTTGAGGTCCGCCAACTTTTCAGCGGATCTCCAGAATACACTGATGGACATGCCGTTTGATGGCTGTCGCCTCTTTGGCGACAAGGCGGACCATGCGCTTGAGCGCTTTAAGGACTCCAGGGCTACGGCCAAGTCCTTGGGCCTCTCAGCCCCGCGCCAGCAAACGGGTGCCTTTCGCTCCTTTCGTGGCCAAGGAAGGGACGCCCCCAGCCACGCAGCGCAGACTAACATACAACGCGGTGGCGGCCGTGGAAATTACCGTGGAGGCGGTCAGGGATAACGGCGAGGCCAGTCCACACCTTCCCCCGCAGCATTCGCCTCAAAACCCTCCTAGTCCGTGCTTTCAGGCCCATGTGACGCCAGTGGGGGGCAGAGTTCGCCATTACCACTCCCACTGGCGCACTGTCACATCGGACAGGTGGGTGCTGCAAATCGTCCGAAGGGGCTACTCCCTCCCCTTCGAGACGACCCCTCCAGCCATGCCACCGCAATACCACCGCTTATCAGGGGATCACTTGCTGCTTCTACAGGAGGAAGTTACGGCCCTCTTGGCCAAAGGGACTATCGAGCGCGTTCCTGGGCCAGAAGTAGGGTGTGGTTGCTACTCCCACTACTTTCTGGTACCCAAGAAGGGCAAAGGGGGCCTACGCCCTATCTTGGACCTACGGAACGTCAACGGCTTCCTCCGGAAGGAGAAGTTCGAAATGCTGACACTGGCTCAGGTCTTAGCTGCCCTGGACCCAGGAGACTGGATGGTAGCATTGGACTTGCAGGACGCTTATTTCCACATCCCCGTCCTGCCGGCCCACCAGCGCTACCTGCGGTTCATGGTAGGCCACGAGCACTTTCAGTTTACCGTGCTCCCCTTCGGCCTTACCAGCGCCCCACGGGTGTTCACGAAAGTGATGGCGGTGGTCGCAGCTCATCTGCGCAGGTTAGGGGTTGCAGTCTTCCCCTACCTCGACGACTGGTTGTTGAAGGCAGGCTCGCCCCAGACAGTCGGCCACCTCCAGACTACGGCCGACCTCCTGCATCTGCTGGGGTTCTCCATCAACGTGCCGAAGTCACCACTGTGTCCCTCTCACAAGCTCCTCTTCATCGGAGTGGTTCTTGACTCGGCGCAGTTTCGGGTTTATCCCCCCGAGCAGCGGGTTCGGGATATTCAGGCTCTGATTCCGATCTTTCAGCCTTTATCCCAAGTCTCGGTCAGGTTGACGCTGCAGCATCTGGGGCTGATGGCTTCCTGCATCCTTCTGGTGCATCACGCCCGTTGGCGGATGCGGGCTCTGCAGTGGGACCTGAAGTTTCAGTGGGCCCAGCATAAGGGCAACCTGTCCGATCATGTCCTGATCTCGGAGGGCACTGCGAGACAGCTGCAGTGGTGGCTCACGGACCGCGATTGGGTCAGCGGCAGGTCCCTCTCCCTTCCCCAACTGGAGCACGTAGTTGTGTAAATGTAAATGTAAATGTAAATGTATTGGCATTTATATAGCGCACTACTTACCCGTAGGGTCCCAAGGCGCTACGACCGCTGCGAAACCCTTCCTGGCTTCCCTGAGAGATGGTCCCTTAATGGGTATCTCCAGGGTGAGACCAGGCATCCCCGGCGGTCTGGTGGGGCCGTTAGTGAAGATGAGGCAAGCTAATGCCCAGAGTTGCCGAGTGTGATCGCTGATCAGAGTGGGCACCGAGGCGAGAGAATTATCGAGTCCGCTGACCCTGGTCCAGAAACCTGCCGCGCCGGGAATCGAACCCTGGTCCCGGGCCGTCCTAAGCTCTTGGGTCTGCCGCCTCTAACCAGTGAGCCACACTACTTCACGCGTCCCTCCATGGTTGGGGAGGCCACATGGGAGAGGCGGAGATCAGAGTCCTCTGGTCTCCAGCGGAGTCCCGGCTCCATATCTACCTTTTGGAGCTGCGGGAGATTCGTCTTGCACAGAAGGCATTCCTCCCCTCTGTCCGAGGGAGTGTAGTGCAGGTGTTCACGGACAACACCACTGCCATGTGGTACTGCAACAAACAGGGCGGGGTGGGGTCGTGGACCCTATGCCAGGAGGCTCTGCGCCTCTGGCAATGGCTGGAACATCAGGGTGTGACCCTGGTGGTTCAACACCTGGCAGGTTCTCTGAAAGCCAGGGCGGACGAACTCAGCCGTCGGTGCATGATGGATCACGAATGGGGTCTGAACTCTGACTTGGCGCAAGGTCTCTTTCAGCAGTGGGGAGAGCCTTGGTTAGATCTATTCGCCACAGAAGAGAACGCGCAATGTCATCAGTTCTGCGCGTTGGAATTTCCAAGGCGGCACTCGCTCGGAGACGCTTTTCGTCGCGAGTGGAGTTGCGGTCTGTTGTACGCCTTTCCGCCTATACCACTTCTGCCCAGAGTGTTGAAGAAGATCAAACGCGACCGGGCCCAAGTCATCCTTGTGGCTCCGGACTGGGCACGAAGGTACTGGTATCCCGAGCTACTCAGTATGTCAGTCGATCCCCCGGTTCGTCTGCCTCTTCAGGAGGACCTTCTGTCGCAGCAACAGGGGACGGTCCTCCACCCGAACCTGTCCAGTCTCCACCTCCATGCTTGGAGATTGAGCGGCGACAGTTGAGGCCATTTGACTTGCCTCCTGAAGTCCGTAATATCATTCTGGCAGCCAGGCGTCCCACCACAAAGTCGGTATACGCCTGCAGGTGGAACAGATTTGTGGCATGGTGCACAGCAAAGGCTGTGGATCCTCTCTCCGCCCCTCTTTCTGAGGTTCTTCTCTTCCTTCTTTCTCTTGCCCAGCAGGGCTCTGCTCTGAGCACTATCAAGGGCTACCTTTCTGCCCTTTCAGCCTTTCTAAGGCTGCCTGATCAGCCATCTTTGTTCAAGTCCCCTATTGTAAATCGTTTTCCGAAGGGCATCACACAGACGTTTCCACCTGTTCCCTTTGTGATGCCTCAGTGGGACTTGAACCTGGTTCTTACTTTTCTGATGTGCGCTCCCTTTGAGCCACTTCACAACTGTCCTATCCGCCTTCTTACTCTGAAGACGGCTTTCCTGGTTGCCATCACCTCTGCCAGCAGGGTGAGTGAGCTCCAGGCTCTATCCTCTAAACCTCCTTTCCTTTCTGTCCATCCAGACAAGGTTGTGTTGCGGACAAAACCCTCTTTCCTGCCCAAGGTAGTCGCAGCCTTCCACATTGGGCAGGCCATCACTTTGCCCACCTTCTTCCCGCCTCCGCATCCCTCGAAAGAGGAAGAGAGGCTCCACCGTCTGGACCCAAAACATGCGCTCTCATACTATCTGGATCGTACACGCCAGTTCCGGGTGGATGACCAACTCTTTGTTGGTTACGGGGGCGCTAAGAAATGACGGGCGGTGCACAAACGGACCATCTCTCGGTGAATCGTGTTGTGCATCCAAGCGTGCTACTCTATGGCTAAAAAGGAACCTCCTGTTGGGCTGAGGGCCCATTCCACTCTGGCCACGGCGACTACTACTGCCCTGGGCCGAGGAGTCCCCTTGCAGGACATTTGTCAGGCAGCTACGTGGGCCTCGCTGTACACGTTCGCAAGACACTACTGCCTGGACAGCCAAGTCCGGAGGGATGGCTTCTTTGGCCGTTCCGTCCTCCAGGACTTTCTGGTGTGATTATTGGTTCGCAGACCCACCACCGGGGTTGGTATTGCTGGGGTATCTATTCTAAGGTAAGGAATTTATTTATTTTATTTATTTATTTAAGCTTTTACCGCGCACAGCTACCCACAGTGGGTTTCCCGGCGCCAGGGACAGACTGTAGAAGAAAGGACAATGCAGCACCTGACTTGAGGCCACAACCAACTATTGACTGCGCTTGGTGAACAGAAGAGTCTTCAGAGCCCTACGGAAGCAGAGTAGGTTGGTCTCTAACTTTAGTGCTAATGGGAGGGAGTTCCAATATTTCGGGCCCAAAATAGAAAAGGAGCGGCCTCCCATTCTTGCCAGCTTACATCTTGGCACTGTGAAATTGCCAGTGTCCGATGACCTTAGTGAGCGCAAGGGTGTGTAAGGTGTTACCAACTCTTGGATATAAGTTGGAGCGCTGCCCTGCTTGGCCTTGAACATGTAGCAGAGTGCCTTGAATTTAACACGTTCGGGAACGCTCAGCCAATGAAGGTCACGCAACGCAGCAGCAGCTGAAGTGCGTCTCGGGACGTTCTTTAGCAGGCGCGCAGCCGCATTTTGTACAACCTGAAGCACATGTATGGTGGCTTTATCTGCGCCCAGGTAGAGAATATTGCCATAGTCCAGGCGTGATGTTACAAGTGCCTGGACTACGGTTCTGAGAGAGGAGAGGGGGAGCATCCACAAAATCTTGTGAAGCCACCGCAGCGTTGAGAAGCAAATGGCTGCAACCTTAGTAGCCTGTTGCTTCATAGTTAGCCTGTCGTCAATAATGACGCCCAGGTTACGAACTGCAGTGGATGGCGTAGGCGCATTGCCCAGTTCAATGGGTCAATGACGGGGGCCCCAAAGATGTTTGTTCCGACCCAGAATGACCACCTCGGTCTTCTCCCCATTCAGCTTGAGACAATTTCTCCGCATCCAGTCGGCCACAAGAATGAGGCCAGACTTGACGTGTTGTTCTCGTCTCTCCCTGATAGGGAGAAGACAATCTGGGTGTCATCTGCATAGGAGAACAAGGTTAGCCCAGCCTGTTCAACTATGGTCGCCAAGGGTTTAACATAAATATTAAATAATAAAGGGCTAAGGATTGAACCTTGGGGAACGCCGCAGGTAGATGGACAGATGGTGGAAGCTGCTTTAGGGGAAAACACTTGAAAGGTTCGGTCGCTAAGGAACAACACTACCCAGGCCAGGGCCTGGCCTGCCACACCTAGGGATTTCAGAGAGTCAATAAGGATGGAATGCGACACGGTGTCGAAGGCTGCGAAGGAATCTATCACTAACGTGTCTCTTTCAGATGCACAAGTTACTACTTGTGTAACGATATATCTGTAAGAGACATTAGTTAGTGATGGATTCCTTACCGATCCTCCCCGTTCTGCGAACCGATATCTAGGGTTAAGGTCATCCCCTTTCAGGGCCCTAGTTTCAATGGCACCGGTGTTGGTTTTTGACATGGCTCTGCGTTTTTGGCACGGAAAAGCTGTGTCTAAGAACTGACGTCAGCACGCGGAGGCGGCGTCTTAAGTACTCCGACGACGTCATCTCGACGCCGACGAAGGACGCTGAGCCGCAGACGATGCCTACCGACGCGCCAGGGTACTGCTACGCAATAATTTGCGGATCCAGTCTGACGCCTGGGGATATTCTATGGTAAAGAATCTATCACTAACTAATGTCTCTTACGGATATATTGTTACACAAGTAGTAACTTGTGCTTTGGGTGCCGTTGCCAATCGGTATTGATTTGGATTTTAATGGGCCAGTTTGTATCTGATTGAGAGGCTGTGCATATAGGAGTCTTACTAGATGTATAAATCGTGCTCCAAGGCCATAGTGATGTAGTGTCGAGAATAAGAATGGCCATTTCAATGAGTCAAAAACCTTCTCGAGATCCAACACTAGACATCCGAATCGAGCCCAGGAGTGTGGTGCATATGCTGGAGTTCAAAAGAAGTGCCTGAGATTTAAGGAGGTGCTACGTGTGAGCACAAATCCATTTTGATCCAGATGTACCTGTAAAGGCTCTGTATGTGGTTTCCTCAGGAGAGCCAGGAGCCGACGATAACCCCAACCCTTCCCCCTACACCACCTGTGCCTATCAAACTCTAGGACACAAGGATGATATGGAGGGAAAGGAGGGAACAAAACAAGGAAAGTAGGGGGAGACAAAACACTGGACTCTTTGGACACTGCTCTCTTCTGCTTCTGTCTGAAGGTGAAGCTACAAGGAATAATGGGTTAATACAACAGCAGTCACCCCACAATCCCCCAATGTCAATACATAAACCACCTTTTACCTGAGAGCACAAGAGTGTGTCAATCAAAGCAACTAGGAACTCTTCTGGAAACCCATATGTGACCATGGAACTATGGACATCCAATATGGCCTAGATTTGAGGGATGTGAGATATTATCTCTGGTTATGACTTTGGTAAATACCAATATAGTGGTCAGAGTGTAATTCTTACCTAACTAGAAACATCTCTGGGCGAAAGGTCTTGTAGTGTAAAAAGGTCAGGATCACATAAGTAGTTGCCTGGAGGGTCAGAATTACATACATAAACACCAATAGACTTTATAGTAATAACGCGATGTAAATAGAGTGCTCTACAAGCGCTTTACCGGTTCTTCTTGTCCCTGTACTGTGATGAATGCCAGAATCCGGGAAGTCCAGAGAACGAACAAATAATAAGAACAATAAAGGGGAGAAAGGGATATCGCTAGGCGGACCACTAAGCCCACAATGCCACGCAACACTTCTCAACACTGAATCCGCAAATACCGGCCGTTCGGCGGGACCATAGTCCGGCCCGATGACGAGTCCGCACGAAACAGGGCGAAGAACACCACAGTGACACCGGGGATAAGACAGCCGGCGCAGAGCGAGGGGACAACTAAGAAGTAGCACCCAAGTTAATAATGGACACTTGAGACTACCGGGAATGCCTCAGAATCCTTCCGTGTTACCCCCGAGGAGAATGTACTGACTAACGACTCTAGGCTTGTGGCGAACAGGAAGGGGTGAGCTTCACCAAAGAATCAGGAAAGCGGCATCGACATTCAGGAATAGCCGCTTGTAAGCCCGGGTGATAGGTATGGCTTGTAATACCGACCCCGAGCCAGGACAAAGCAAATAAACAAGGTGCACGGCAATAGGAAGCCGAGCCTCGGATCAATGACGAGAGCCCAAGAAGAGACGAGGGCGTGTAAACGGAAAGGGCCCAGCGGAAGTGCCAACTCGGAGGAGAAGAAACTAGAGCGCCTGGGGAAGCGAGCTTAAGTTCCGGCTCGGACCCCTCGCGCATGCGCATTGCTGCGCGTCCATTTTGGATTGGTCTCGGTCTCGGTAGTTCGTCTGTATATTCCACGGAGGCTAGGCAGGCATGACAGTACCAGAGTCTGAATTAACGGGGCCAGATGGACCGCCAAAATCCTCGCCAGAATTTTATAATCAGTGTTGAACAATGCAAGTGGTCTGTTAGATCCTAGCTCCTTAAGGTCTTTGTCAGACTTAGGGAGGGAGACCAGTAGGGCCTCGCGTTGGGATCCCGAATGCGTGGAAGTCGATAATGCTTCTTCATACATAAGTTTTAACTGTGGCGCAAGCAGTGTGGCATAAGACTTATAGGATTCAATAGGCAGCCCATCAAGACCCGGAGTTTTCCCAGTAGCCGGGGCCCAGATACTGCCCAGGATTTCTTCTTGAGTGATTGGCTCATCTAGTTCCAGCCGTTGCTCAGGGGTGAGGCGCAGTAATTATAGTGTATATAGGAACAGGTGAATCTCGTCTGGGTTGATTTCAGTCGACAACTGATTTAGCTCTGAATAGTGTCTTGTGAGTTCTGCATGTGTCTCACTTTGCATGTAGAGCAACGGGCCTTTGGAGAACAGAGCACTGCAAAGGGTGTCCGGGATACTTCTTGGCGTATGAACCAATCCAGTAGTCGCCCGGCGCGGTCAGCTGCAGCTTGTGTGCAGGCAGAGTGTGTCGTGTAATTTAAGCATCGTAGTCTCTCTAATAGGGACTTGAATTTCACCTGTTGTTCCGCCAGCCAGCTTATTGCTGCTAGATTATCCTCAGCTCTGGCTTCTTCCCGGAGAAGCCAGTTTTCTACCCGCTTACGGTCTGCTTTAGTAGATTTGCCCAGAACATACAGTGTGCTTAAGCACTGCCCCTGGATTACTACTTTAAAAGCGTCCTGCTCTATGAGACGCGAGGACGCTGTGAGATTGTTGTTTCTAAAGTAGGTGATTATGGCATTACTCGGGGCTTCTCAGAACGGAGGGTCTTCCATTGTCTCTGGTTGCAGGCGCCACATGGAAATTGTAGGCGCGTCAGCATCCCATGTTAGCTGCAGAAACTGTGGGTTGTGGTCGGAATGGATCCCGCCCATGTATTCGGTCCTAGTCACCAACAAGGCAGTTGAAGGTGTGCATACTAATTTGTCAAGTCTAACATGCACCTGGTGCGAACACTAGAAATAGGAAGATATTCTGTCTGTGGGGTGGCGATGTCGCCATACTTCTACTAACTGCCAGTGCTCCAGCTACTCGCTTAGCACCTCCGCCGCTAGAACCGTGGGTGCCCCTCAGCAGTGGAGGAAAAGAGTGGTCCAAAGCTGGATCAATCACACAATTAAAATCTCCGCCTATTAACCCCGGTAACCTGTGCCAGTAGGTTAATTTGTTAGATAAGGTGTCAAAAAGTGACTTGGTCAGAGTTCGTGCATAGATTGAGCCCAAGAGTATATGTTGTCTGTCCAGGTGTCCTTTCACTAAGACGTATCGCCCCTCTAACTCTATAACAGTTTTGTCCACTGCAAAAGGTGTCCCCGGTTTAATCCATATTAACGCCCCCGTGCATATGCCGAATATCCCGTGGCGAAAAGTTGCCCCCTCCAATGTCTTTGGAGTCTAGATATTTCTGGGGGTGTCAAATGTGTTTTTTGCAAGAAGGCAATCTGTGCAGAACAGCTCTTAAGGTAGAAGTAGATAGAATACCTGTGCGCAGGTCTTTGAATGCCTTGGACATTCCAATTGCATATGTTAGTGGAAATCATTAGTATAGCGGGAGATGGACTTGGAGCGCATGGTGTCTAGTGGTGCATGGATTGTTTGCATATCGACCTGTGCCTGGTGTAGGTAGGGGAACTGCTTCAGTTGCCGAATCATACACACAACATGACAGAAAAACATAATTAAACAATCAAAATATAAACAGTAGTCAACCGACTGGATTAAGTCCATAAGGGCGGGCGTAGAACACTCATCCGTCCAAACCGTGAACCAAGCCATTACTCTTCAATTGGCGGGTAGGGGCACGCCCTTGTGTTTCAGTAGGGAGTTTTGGTACAGGGATTGTAGTCTCCCAGTAATTTAAGTATCGTGCAAGGTCAGTTAACACACATGCCCAATCCCAGCCCATTTGTCTACTCCATTTTTAGAGCAGAATTCAATCCCCAGGGAGGACAGAAGGACGCATATTACCCAGGAGGAATAGTCTGGGTCCTGGAAGGGAAATGTCACCTACCAGAACCAACACACAGAAACATGGGAGGGGAACCATTCGTGAACTGGGAATCTGTTTTCTGTAATACTATGGCTATACACATGATATGAACTTATGAATACTGCTAAAGTGATGGCCAGACCATGGGTAAGGGTATATCTACAAACTGCTACTGATGCACATGAATGTGATATCCGTCTAATCAGAGACAATATTTTTGCAAAATTACCAAACCTCAATAAAGAAAGTAAAAAAAAAATTTATTCAAATCCCAGAGGATACAGAACAATGGAGTTGTGTGGTACGCATTACACAAAGAGTAGATTATTATTTGTAAAACATTGTCACTAAATGTGCAGATTCAGCTACTTGTGTGTCCTCTGGGTCCGGCCAGATACATACAACAGGTCGCACAGCCCCTTTCCAATCATATGATGTCATCTACTGTTTGTGGAATTACTTCAGGTGGTGCAGGGGAACCCGGCAAGGAAGATGTGACGTCAACCGAGTCCTCAACACTGCCACGCTCTGCGGGGCTGACACTGGAGTCCAATACCTGCAAGATTTACCCCCTCGCAGCCACTGTTTGTAGGGCCCTTCGTTGGTCCAGTATCATTTGCTCTATGTCAGGTGCATGTCCCTGTTTCGCTTTGTGTTTTCTGCATCGTGTCCCTCTGCAATTTCCACAGGATGCTATGCCCTTTGTCCCTCTGACTTCCCAAAGATATTTGGTTCTTAGTTCAAGCTTACAAAGTCCCACCACTTCTAGGCCGCAGTTGGGGTGTCGAAGAAGTGTGTCTTTTCATGTGCTGCAACTCTCAGGTGTGCTGGAAACAACCAGGAATATTTGAGGTCAGTCAAGACTGCGTAGGTGATGCATCACCTCTAGGCTAAGAGTTCCTTTGTTTTTGCACTGCAGTGGTGTATTCGGAGAAAAGCATAACATGGGCATTGTTCACTTGTGTAGACTGAAGCTTACGAGCCTCCTGCAGTATCAAGTCTCCTTCTTTGTAGTGCAGCAAACAAAACAGAAATGGCCTTGGACCTGAGCCCGGTAGGGGAGGCATCGCCAGAACTCTGTGTGCCCTCTCCGCCGAATAGTATTGTGACAGTGCCTCTGGTGGGATCATATCTCAGACCCATCGCTCAACATAATCAGTGGCGTCCCTTCCCTCCGTTCCCTCTGGTAGCAGCACCAGTCATATGTTATTTCGCCTGGCACGTCCCTCCGTATCATCTTCTCTACGCTCAAGGGCATGTACTTGTGCCGCTAGTTCCTGCAATGAGCTCTCTGCTTTCGCAGGTTTTGGGGATTACTTCCTCTAGGGTATCCTCCATTGAGGGAGTCTTGTCTGCCAGTTTACAGTGGTCCGCATGTAGTAAATTGAGATTAGGTACTACAGCATCAATTGTATTCTCTTGTGAAGCCCTTGGCTGTTCCAACGATGTCCCCCTTTTTCCTCGCCATCAGTACTGCATCCAGCTTACTGCCCAATGAGTCAGTGGGCTCCGCGTCTGTAGGCTTGTCTAGTGGTGTTCGCGGGGCTTGCACCTGTGTGGGCATCCTGCAAGTCCCAGAGCGTAGGCGGCCCATCATGCCAGACATGAGCTCCAGCACCGTTTCTGTGTTGGAGAATGTCACTCAAGGGTCTTGTTGGTCACCGCTGGATCAAACTTTGCGTTTTAGTGGGAGCTGTAGTAGTTCTGAAGCTCGGGGTATAACTCTGCTTTAGCAGGCAAGACCACCAGAAGGACTCCAGGGGGAAGGGGCAGTAATGTTAACCTATGGCTGCAAACAATGAGGAGTACACTGTTTGAGTGGCAGTGGGCTGGCTGCACCAGTAGTTACTGTGATAAAAGTTCCTGTAGTTGTGACAGGGAGCTGTGTG
Source organism: Lissotriton vulgaris (assembly GCF_964263255.1). Taxonomy (NCBI): domain Eukaryota; kingdom Metazoa; phylum Chordata; class Amphibia; order Caudata; family Salamandridae; genus Lissotriton; species Lissotriton vulgaris. Next base: position 1,732,042,004 of record NC_141694.1, on the reverse strand, counting down.
CTATGCGACAATGTACTCTGCCCCTTCTCTTCCAGGCGTTAGTTTGTAGTTTCTGGTTATAAGATAGTGATGTAATTAAGTCGCTCCATATTGGGCAGGGCCATGGTTTAGACCGGGGGGGGGAGGGGTAGGCCGAGCAGAAGGTGACACATATGGTCAGTTTCGCCCCTGTTGCTCTTCTCATCCGGGTGCAGCGTAGTAGCCTGCTGCTTTACCTCACACTAGGTATGGCACTTCGACGTACAGGGGCCTGTACAGTGGTGGGAGAGTTTGGCCTCACAGTAGCCCTCTCGCGTCTCATGTCACCATGTCCTCAGGGACAAGGTCTTCATCCCTCAGTTTTTATGCTTCCCTTGTCCGGCCAAACCACCACTTTGCTCTCCTCTGTTTGCCACTAACCCCAGTGGGTTGGAATTTTGTATTAGCCGCCCTGCAGGTCTGCTGTTCACTGCATCAGGCCTGTTCTTTTCGTCCAGTCCCCTCAGTGCTGACGGTATGGGCATCCCACTGCGCCGATCTGTCAGGCCCAGGAGCACGGCGCTGACCGGATGAGTTTCCTCCAAGTTCGGCAGTCACCTCCCGGAGTTGGACCGCCACACCCAGCGTCGCTCCGGTAAAGCTGGGTTATGATGCTGTTAAATGTAAAAGACGGAGACTTGCGTAGGTCCAATCTTATGTTTATTCCAGGTTTCAATTGCCAGGTAATGCACCCACAACCAGAGCGTCCAGTCGTGAGGAAGCCAAAGTCCAAAGTGACGTTCGAGGAATCCTCACGACTGAAGGACAAGATTCGAGAACCACGGTAAAGATCTCTCGTGCTTGCAGGCACGAGAGAACAAAAGAGGAACAGAGTAATCACAAGCATATAACATCTTCCCCACTAAGAAGGGAAACAAAGAAAAGATACAATAGCAAACATGAGCAATAGCAAAGAGCAAACAAGAGCAATTGCAAAGTTATGCAAAATTATTCTAAAACATAGTCTCTCAATCTGCAGGATAACTGCTTTAAACGAAAAGCCCTTTTTGTTGCCACTTCAGAGGTTTCCTGTGAAATCGAATCATGTGGTAAGGGTAACTCTGCAGGGACAGAGGACTGTGGCAAAGCAGAGGTGGAAGGAAGGGAATCTGGAGGAAAAGGGGAATGAGAGGGAGCAGTGGCCTCAGAGGACGTAGAGGTTTCAGCAACTGAATTGGAGGAGGATTCAGCAACTGGATTGGAAGAGGGTGGTTGAACGTAAAAGAAATCAAACCAATCACAATGCTCAGAATCTGAAGTGGCATGTTCCTTGATGACATGGGCTTGAAGTGGAGAAATCTTAACAAGGGCTCGCTTGTTCCACCACCCACTGTCATCAAGAAGGGCTGAGGTTTTACTAACTTGTGTGACCAAATTTGGAGAAGAAAATTTAGACCTCCCTTTGGAAACTCTTTTGGGATTTTTGATAAGAACCATATCTCCTTTTTGCAAAGGCTGATCAACAGAATGTTTACCTTCATCAAAACGTGATTTCATAGACAATTGTTTAGCACTCACATGATCTTGAACAGAAAAAGAAGAATCAGACAAATCAGAATCCTTATGCAACCAACTGGGATTGAGAACAGAATGGACTCTTCTTTTTCGAAGTAAGCTAAAGGGTGAGACCCCAGTAGTAGAATGTGGGGAGGTATTGTAGGCCCACACTTTGTCATGAACGAAAGACAAAGGGTCAAGCCTAGAAGAAATGGCAGTTTGAACACCCTCCTTAATAATGCGATTACACCTTTCTACTAGACCATTTGAGGACGGTGAGTACAAGGCAACTTTGTATTGAGAAATATCGTGACACCTGAGGAAAGAGCACATTTTTGAGAGACAAAATGGGTTCCATTGTCAGTAACGATGGACTTGGGAAAACCTTCAATATCAAAAACAGACTGTAAGAATTTAATGGCGTTGTCAGTAGAAGCAGAATTGCAAAAGGATTAATAGAGCCATTTAGAGTGATAATCAACAAGAAGGATAAGAAACTTGTGCTCAGAAGGTAAGACATCATATGGACCAGAAAAGTCCAAAGCTACTTTGTCCCATGGACCAGCCAGTAGAGGAACGGGACATAAAGGTGTGGAAAGAGTTTTCCAATGCTTATCAGAGAGAATGCACTGAGTGCAATTGTCAATCATCTTCCTAATGTGAGAGTCCATGGAAGGCCACCAGTAGAATTGTTTGATGCGTTGACAGGTTTTAACAATACCAAGGTGACCCTGATGGGCAGAACGAATGATATGATCACGAACAGATTGAGGAGGAACTAATAAATCGTTGCGCATGACCATATCATTAACCAAAGAAAGTTCTTCTGAAACATTTGCAAAACCTTTTAGCTCAGAGGGTAAGGTTCTACGTTCAGGCCATTTGTTGATAATGAAATCCTTAACTTTGGAAAGAACAACATCATTTTTATAAGCTATATTCTATTGTGCTTCAGAAATGGGTTGACATTCAGCTACTGCATCGATGGTGGCAACAACACACTCAATATCATCATTAATAATTGAATCATCAGTTAAAGACATTCTAGAGAGGCAATCGGCCCTGAAATTCTTACCCCCGGGAATGTGTTTGATGACAAAATGAAATTCATGGAGCTTGGAAAGAAGACGAACAAGTCTGGCAGAAGCCCTATTGGAAGTACTGTCGGAAAGCATGTGCATAAGGGGCTTGTGGTCTGTGTAAATCTCGAACTCCCGACCCCAAATGTAAGATTTGAACTTTTGAATTGCCCAAACGCAAGCCAGGGCTTCTCTTTCAATTGTGCTGTACCTGGTTTCAGCAGGAAGAAGTGTTCTGGATGCAAAGGCAACCGTGTGTTCTTTGCCCTCGACCCATTGTCCTAAAACGGCACCCAAACCAGTAAGACTGGCATCTACAGTGATAAAACACTTAGAGCCGTCACAAAAAGGATTCAAGGCAGGTGAATCTTCAATGATCTTCTTGACTTGGTCAAAAACTTTTTGCAAGTCTTGAGACCAAACAAATTTTACACCCTTTCTTAAGAGTGTTCTTAAAGGTTCAACAATCTGTGTGTAACATGAACGAACCTGGCATAATATTCGGATAAGCCCAGGAAGGAGCGAAGTGCGTCACGATCTTTGGGAGGTTTGGCATCTCGAATGGCTTTAATTAAAGAGAACTTGGGTTTAATGCCATTAGGAGAAAGGGAGTGGCCCAAGTAATCTAACTCTTGAACACCAAATTTACACTTGTCGTGTCTAACAGTCATGCCGGCTTTTTCCAAGACTTGTAGAACGGTATTAGGAGTGTGATTATGTTGAAAAGAGTCGTTGGCGTAGACCAAGATGTCATCTTGATACGCTTGCACGCCAGGGATGTCTTGAAACAGGTTGTCCATTAGTTTTTGGAAAATGCTGGCTGCCGAGGCCAAGCCAAAGGGAAGCCTGAGGTACTTGAAAGCACCAAAGGGAGTGATAAACGTTGTTAACTCTTGAGATCTGAGGGACAAGGGAATCTGGTGATAAGCAGATCTAAGGTCGAGGAGGGAGAAAAATTTAGCCCCACCCAAATTAGCCAATAGGTCATGAATTTTGGGAAGGGGGTGGCAATCCATGATGATATTGTTATTTAGTGAGCGTAAATCAGCACACAATCTCACCTCTCCAGTTTTCTTGCGAACTAAGACAATGGGGGAAACCCACTCGGACGAGCCACAGGGAGCAATGATTCCTTCGTTGCAGAGATTTTTCAGGACACTTTTAAGTTCATCTCTAGCGCTCAAGGGAAGAGAACGAACTTTGTGAACAACCGGCTGAGCATTGGGTTTAAGCCGAATTTCATGCTTAAAACCAAGCACTGTACCAACCTTATTTTTAAATAAGTTTGGAAAAAGAAGTCAGTAAAGTGTCCATTTTGACTATAGGAAAGGAAAGATCTGAAATATTGAAGTTCCCAGAATCATGACTAGTATAATAGTCATGAGGGATGTCGCCTAAGGCAATGGGTTGATCAGATCCAGGCTTGAGAATCAAACCCATTCTGGCTAAATCAAACCAACCTACAATATCCCTGCCCTTGAGGGCAACATAAACTTTGGTGAAGGTGTATCTGCCTAGGCAAGCAATGTTAGAATAAAAGAAACCCAACATATCGATGTCCTTTTCGCCAAAGGCCTTGGGATTGACATCTGACTTTGAAAGGACAACTTGACTCCAATTAGCATAAAACGTGAGGTCGGATAAAATGGTGATGGGAGAACCAGAATCAGCTTTGACCTGGATTGTAATTGTACCAATCAACAATTCACACAAGGGACTCTTAATCTTAGTAAATTCAAGAGAATCACATTCAATGGACAACATAACATCATTGAGTCTGGTGGAACAAGACTCTACATTTTCTTGAAACTCAATATTATTGACTCTAGTGAATCTTTTGCGACCCCTGCAAACAGAAGGAAAATGTCCAATTTTCTTGCAGGAGGAGCATTTTTTGCCAGAAGCAGGACACGTGGGAGAATTGCCAAGATGATTCCTAGATCCACATCTGTAGCAATTGAACGGTTTTCTATTTAGTTGTCTTGAAGAATTGTTAACAAGGTCAATGGAAGTGAAACCAGAAGCCTGGTCGACCAAATGAACAGAAGGTTGAGATATACTTTCTTGTAGAATCTTAGAGGAATAAGTTACGCGTTCAATCCCCTTAGCAATATCAATTGTTTCAGTTAAAGAAGGATTTTTGCAACTTAATAAACGTTCCTGGATTTTTTTTGAAAAACAAGCAAAAATAAATTGATCTCTGATAGAGGTATCTGTACTAGCACCAAAGTCGCAGGTAGAAGCTAGAATTCTGAGTTGAGCGATATAGTCTTCTACGCTCTCATCAATACTTTGTTTACGTTTGAAAAAATTATGACGTTCTAATACAATACTGGGCTCATCGTCATATTGTTTATTGAGACGAGCAATGGCTTCTTGATAAACATTCCAGTTGTCACCGGACTCACCAGCGGAGAAGAAATATGGGGTAAGTTTTCAAAAACTTGTTGAGCAGCAACTCCCAAACAACCATAAAGAATGGCAACCTTGCGAGGAGGATCATACTTGGTAGCATCGATGGCTACCAAATAGTTCTCAAAACCTTTGAGCCAGTTGCGCCAAGCAAGAGTAGGTTTTCCAGGAGTTTGCAGGAAAGGAGCTGGTGTTTGGAACTGTTGAGAAGAAGCCATGGTGAAATAAGATAAAAGGATAAAAATATACTGTGACAGAGTTTGTGATGGATAATGAAGAGTGTCTATCGTTATGGTAAATAAATGACTCTAAGCGTGAAATAATGAGGTCAAATAAACATGGTAGGCAGTAAAGCGTGCCTATCGCTGTGGTTAATAAATGACTTTAAACGTGAAATAATGAAGTCAAATAAACATGGTAGGCAGTAAAGCGTGCCTATCGCTGTAGTCACTTGAAGACTTGTGATGGAAATAAGATGTCACATGAACATGGTAGGCAGTGAAGCGTGCCTATCGCTGTGGTTGAAAATGAAATAAAGGACAGCAAAACGTGCTTAACGCTGCACAGTAATGCTAGACGAAGGCTTAGCAGGTCGCTGAAAATGGCCGCCGGCGTCGTCGTCAAGGTTACAGCACGACGTGATTTTCTAAAGGCGGTGGGCTTGTCTGGAGATTGCGGCGTAGCGCGCGTGAAGCAGCGCGAGCAGGAAGTTGGAACGTTGCGCGCATGACTGAGCGCGAGGCAGCAACTGGCAGAAAACAAGCAGCGCCAGGAAAAAGGCCAGAAAGGAGAGAAATCCACGCCGGGAGCCAGGTGATGGACGGGGAAAGTGTCCAAAAGTATACGACCTGGTGTGACAGAAGTCGACTGGAGGCTGGTTCGGCTGAAGAAGCAGGAGACGAACAGTGGTCGAGTTCTGGTGAGTCTTGAAGACTTGACTGGCGGTGGGTGCGGCAAAATCCCGATCGTCGCCAAATATGTTAAATGTAAAAGACGGAGACTTGCGTAGGTCCAATCTTATGTTTATTCCAGGTTTCAATTGCCAGGTAATGCACCCACAACCAGAGCCGTCCAGTCGTGAGGAAGCCAACGTCCAAAGTGACGTTCGAGGAATCCTCACGACTGAAGGACAAGATTCGAGAACCACGGTAAAGATCTCTCGTGCTTGCAGGCACGAGAGAACAAAAGAGGAACAGAGTAATCACAAGCATATAACAGATGCATTGACTTTTAGCATAAGTACGCGGTCTTGCAGCTAGCAGGATATTGCTTTAGTGGGATGTTGGTTCAGATGTTGTTATGAGATCTTTGCACTGGATGGCCTAACTCTGCGGGCTCCTCCTTTTGAGCTTTTATTTTGAGCATCATTTTTAGCGATTCGAGTTTTGGAAGCCCTGTTGTTAAGACATTGCTGCTATCAGTCATAGAGGATGTTCACATCTGTGTAAGTTCACTTGCGTGCCTCATAAATATATTTTATGTAGAAATTATAGCTGTAAATGGCTTGCTTTTGCAGCTTTTTTGTCTGTGATTCTGTCTGCTACTAGTGTTACTCAGATCTGCTTGCAGAATTGGAAGGGAGAGAATGTCAGTGGTACGATCAGGAGTTCTGATGTTCATTGTTTAGTTTCAGATCGTGCCAAAATATTGAATCTTCAATGGAATTTAAGAAGTTCTTTAAGTGTATGTCCTTTGTGCTGTTCTCCGTGTGGAACACTGTGACTGGTGGTGGTGGTGCTGCTGCAGAAATGATGGAAACAAGTCAAGGATGCTGCTAGTGGTTTTGCAAGATTTCAAGCTGTTGCGGAGTACCCAATACAGAAGTTGTAGCTAGCATTGGCATTGCTCGTCGTGTATCTTTTTTCAACATTGACAGCACATGGGGTAGTCCTACGCATGTTGTACTGAAGAGTAAGCCCTGCTCTCAGCTGATATTCCAGGAAAAAAATCTTAAGGTAAAAAACATCCTTTTAAGTTATTTTATTCTAATTGTAGATGGATTAGGGGGAAGAACAAACTGGATGTCTGTTTCTGCACCCTCAGCTATTGGACTCACCTGGCCCATGAGCACTAAATGAGGAAGCTTGCACCCATCAACTTGTGTTATCTGGGTTGTGTGCTAGTGTAGCTAGGTATAAACATTTCAACTTTGAGAGCCAAAATGATTGCTGTTTCCAATGCTTGTTGTTGTGCTAGGGTTCAGGAGTTTGACTCCGTTCCTAAGTAGCTCAGCATGAAAGGAGGTGTTAGAACGTGTCTTGGAGGACAAACGGGGATAAGAGAGTCTGCCACCACGACCAAAATTATGAAGCATAATCTTATTACATAAATTACTTCGGGCCATCATTTTTAAAAACGTTTTTATACTGACACTGGCTTTGGAGCCTGCCCTGCTACGAATTCCACACACTCTATTATTTTTCTTGTATTCCTCACAAGGGCTACTTGGACCGCGACCCTTCCACTTCTTATGTTAATTTGTTTTACTTTGTGTGGCTTTACGTTTCTTCTGTTCCAGTGAGGGTACCTGGCCTCACATTTTCGATTTCGTAATTTGTTTAGATAAGTTACTTTGGAAGTTTTCTTTGTCCAGTACTTTCGCCTCATCAGAAGTGGAGTACTGATATGTCTTCCTTACTCAATCAGTGAGGCAGGCTGGATCACTGTGTGGTTTCCAGGCCACGGAACGGAGACCGCATTGGTAGTGCTTTTGGATGAACTTAGAATGAGGGCAGACAGAGGTAAATCAACTGGGTTGATTTTACTCGACATGTCTGCCCTCACACCCCCTCACCCTCACACCCCCTCACCCTCACAATCCTCTCACACTCACACCCCCTCACTCACCCTCACACCCCCTCACTCACCCTCACACCCCCTCACTCACCCTCACACCCCCTCACTCACCCTCACACCCCCTCACACCCTCACCCTCACACACCCTCTCACACCCTCACACACCCACCCTCAACCCCACACCCTCACCCTCAACCCCGCACCCTCACACCCCCTCACCCTCACAACCCTCTCACCCTCACACACAACCTCACACCCCCTCACCCTCTCACACCCTCTCACACCCTCACACCCCCACACCCTCACACCCCCACACCCTCACACCCCCTAACCCTCACACCCCCTAACCCTCACACCCCCTAACCCTCACACCCCCTAACCCTCACACCCCCTAACCCTCACACCCCTCACTCACCCTCAAACCCCCTCACTCACCCTCAAACCCCCTCACTCACCCTCAAACCCCCTCACTCACCCTCACACCCCCTCACTCACCCTCACACCCCCTCACTCTCACAACCCCTCAGCCTCACAACCCCCTCACCCTCACCCTCGCACCCTCACCCTCACAACCCTCTCACCCTCACAACCCCTCACACCCCCTCACACCCCCTCACACACCCTCACCCAGCCTCACCCTCACACACTCTCACACCCCTTTACCCTCGCACACCCCCACTCACCCTCACTCACCCTCACAACCCCTCACACCCTCACAACCCCTCACACCCCCTCACCCTCACACACCCTCACCCTCACACACCCTCACCCACCCTCAACCCCGCACCCTCACACCCCCTCACCCACACAACCCTCACACCCTCACACACCCTCACACTCCTTCACCCTCACACACCCTCACACCCTCTCACCCTCACTCACCCTCACACCCTCACCCTCCCTCACACACCTCACCCTCACACCCCCTCACTCCTCACCCTCACACCCCCTCACTCACCCTCACACGCCTCACTCACCCTCACACGCCTCACTCACCCTCACACGCCTCACTCACCCTCACACGCCTCACTCACCCTCACACGCCTCACTCACCCTCACACGCCTCACTCACCCTCACACGCCTCACTCACCCTCACACCCCTCACTCACCCTCACAACCCTCTCACCCTCACAACCCTCACAACCCTCTCACCCTCACAACCCTCACAACCCTCTCACCCTCACAACCCTCTCACCCTCACAACCCTCTCACCCTCACAACCCCTCTCACCCTCACACACCCTCACCAGCATAGCATAACAAAACATAGCATAGCATAAGAAAACACAGCATAGCGTAAGAAAACAAATCATCGCATAACAAAAAAAGCATAGGATAGCAAAACATAGCATAGCATAACAAAACAAAGCATAGGATAGCAAAACATAGCAAAACAAAACATAGCATAACCAAACAAAACATAGCAAAGCAAAACACAACACAACACAACACAGCATGGCATAACAAAACACAACAAAACATAGCATAGCATAACAAAGCATAGCATAACAAAACATAGCAAAACAAAACATAGCAAAACACAACAAAACATAGTATAGCATAACAACAAAACCCAACAAAACATAGCATACATAACAAAACATAGCATAGCATAGCATAACAAAACATATCATAGCATAGCATAGCATAGCAAAACAAAGCACAGCATAGCATAGCAAAACATAGCAGAGCATAACAAAACATAGCATAGCATAACAAAGCATAGCAAAAACACAACACAACACAACAAAACATAGCATAACAAAACAAAGCATAGGATAGGATGGCAAAACTAAACATAGCATAGCATAGCAAAACAAAACATAGCATAGCATAACAAAACAGCATAACAAAACATAGCATAGCATAACAAAACATAACACAACAAAACAGCGTAGCTTAAGAAAACATAGCATAGCATAACAAAACAAAGCATATTATAGCAAAACTAAACATAGCATAGCATAACAAAACAAAGCATAGGATAGCAAAACAAAACATAGCATAGCATAACAAAACAGCATAACAAAACATAGCATAGCATAACAAAACATAACACAACAAAACAGCATAGATTAAGAAAACATAGCATAGCATAACAAAACAAAGCATATTATAGCAAAACTAAACATAGCATAGCATAACAAAACAAAGCATAGGATAGCAAAACAAAACCTAGCATAGCATAACAAAACATAGCATAGCATAACAAAACAAAGCATAACATAACAAAACAGCATAACAAATCACAACACATAGCATAACAAAACATAGCAAAACACAACTAAACAAAACATAGCATAACAAAACACAACAAAACATAGCATAGCAAAACAAAATATATAATAGCATAGCAAAACATAGCATACCATACCAAACGCAACAAAACATAGCATAGCAAAACAAAGCATAGCATAATAAAACACAAAAAAACATAGCATATCATAACAAAACATATCATAGCATAACAAAGCATAGCATAACAAAGCATAGCATAACAAAGCATAGCATAGCAAAACATAGCATAGCATAGCAAAACATAGCATAGCATAACAAAACATAGCATAGCATAACAAAACACAGCATAGCATAACTAATCAAAGCACAGGATAGCAAAACATAGCATATCAAAACAAAACATGGGATAGCAAAACAAAACATAGCATACAGCATCACTCAGCACCACCACAGCATCACTCAGGGGCACCACAACATCACTATGTGCTACCACAGCATCACTGAACGCCACAGCATCACTTGTCGCCACCACATCACTCAGTGCCACCACAGCATCAATCTGTGCAACCATTCAACAAGAACTGGTTCAAATATGTTTCAAGCTTGATTACATATGTAAGAAAAAGATGTTCTTATTTCACTTCTATTGGATTTTCGTCACAATAAAATACACTGAACATAATCTTCACAAAAGTTATTTACAAAAGTTTAAGCTATTGCCATTATAAATTTCAATAACTTTTATTTAATTATTAATTATTGAAAAAAAATGTAAAAGCCATTGTTATTTGTAATATCAATACATGTAAGTCACGTAAATACAACACATATTGCATTACAAATGCTATAGGTGTCACATTTGCGAAAGGTATAACTATTGACATTGTAAATGAGAAAGCTATTAATTTCGCTATTTTAAAAAAACAAAACCTAAATTAAAAATGTGTCATTTACAATACCGATAGCTCAAACGTTCCTGATGCGAGACCTATTGCATTGCAAATGCTTGTTAAAGTCTGCCTATCGTGTGATTATCTTGTCATCCTGAAAGTTCTGAAGCTTCTAATTCTTCGTGTCATTCAGATAGTTCTCAGACTTGACTGGTTTCTTCAACTGAAAATGTTCAATATTCAGCTGAAAATGGAAATCTTGCCCTGTTTCAGAAGATGAAACGTTTCTCTGTTGATCTAGTTTCAGCTGCCATCTACTTGTTTGTGGACACCATGGAACGGTCCTTACATTTGTGGTGGAAGACCACTGGTTACAGTACATAATTAAATTTTCCTGTGAGTGTAGTTAAATGGCTCGCTGTAGCCCTAATTAAAAAAAATGTATTGGCAAACATCAGGGGCGGCTGGTGACATTTGAAAGTGGTGCGGCGTAAACTAATTTGCATATTGCACCGCAGCGATCGAGCACAGCGAGCGAGCCCGAACCACCTTGCATCCATCCATACATCATTCATGCATCCACCCATCTATCCACCCACCCACCCTGCATCCATACATCATTCATTCATGCATCCACCCATCATGCATCCATACATCATTCATACATCCACCCACCCACCCTGCATCCATACATCATTCATTCATGCACCCACCCATCCATCCATCATGCATCCACCCATCATGCATGCATCCATGCATCCACCCAAAGCATACATCATTCATTCATGCACCCACCCATCCATCCATCATGCATCCACCCATCATGCATGCATCCATGCACCCACCCATCCATCCACCCATCCATCATGCATCCATCCATCATGCATGCATCCATCCATACATCATTCATGCATCCACCCATCCATCCACCCATCCTGCATCCATACATCATTCATGCACCCACCCATCCATCCACCCATCCATCCATCATGCAAGCATCCATCCACCAATCCATCCATCATTCATGCACCCACCCATCATGCATCCACCCATCATGCATGTATCCATGCATCCATCCATACATCCATCCATCATTCATGCATCCACCCATCCACCCACCCAGCATCCATACATCATTCATTCATGCATCCACCCATTCATCCATCATGCATCCACCCATCATGCATGCATCCATCCATACATCATTCATGCATCCGCCCATCCATCCACCCAACCATCCTGCATCCATACATCATTCATTCACCCACCCATCCATCCATCATGCATCCACCCATCATGCATGCATCCATCCATACATCATTCATGCATCCACCCATCCATCCACCCATCCTGCATCCATACATCATTCATTCATGCACCCACCCATCCATCCACCCATCCATCATGCATCCACCCATCATGCATCCATGCATCCATCCATACATCATTCATGCATCCATCCATTCATCCATCCATCCACCCATCCATCATGCATCCACCCATCATGCATGCATCCACCCATCCATCCACCCATCCTGCATCCATACATCATTCATTCATGCATCTACCCATCCACCCACCCATCCATCCTGCATCCATCAGTCATGCATCCATCCACCCATCATGCATGCATCCATCCATGCACCCATCCACCCACCCATCCACCGAACAATCATTAATGCACCCACCCTGCATCCATCCATCATTCATGTATTTTTATGACCGTATAAAAATAAATTATGGACTCTAACAAGCCTTTAGGATCGATGTTGAAGGATGTGTCAGTTTACATATTACATCACCCCTACCTTTTTATGCTGGAAACCTTCTACCGCCCATGTATTTGCCATCCTGTAAGCCCTAGGTATGTACTATACAAATTCACATACAAACATACACCAACATGCATGCAATAATAAATGCATATATCATGCTATTCCGCCTCTACCGTTTGTTAACATTTTGAAATTTTATAACCTTAGTTCAAAGAGTACATTATATTTGTGGTGACAGTTGTTAACTCATTTTCTGGAAAATGTTTGTAAAATGAAATCTGTTGAAGGCTGTTGTTGCAACTATCAAAAAAGAAATTCTGAGAATTTTTACATTTCCAAAACCCCATGCCGTGAAATAAACGGGTGACCTGGAATAGACGCACACATTTCTGCAGCAGATGCTTTAACACACTGAACTATCTCAAGTCATTTGTGCAAGCTAGTTTACTGGAACACCGAAAAACACACACTCTTACCTTGCTGCCGATCCCGCACACGTCACAGGCTCACAGCGCCCCTGGCCAATCCTGGCGCCAGGGGCACAGGTACCCTCTCGCCTGCAGAACGCCCATTAGGGCTCCTGATGGGCATGCGCAACGCCGCCAAAATACAAGTGCGCATGCGTGGGCACGGGTAAAAATTCACCCTCCGTCCCCACGCATGCGTACTTGTTTTGCCGTCTGTACAAACATGTCAATGAATCAACATGACGCCCGCCCGGCGGTCTGACGTCATGTTGATTCATTGACATGATTGTCATGAGGGAGCTGCGGGCGGCGTCGGGCAGGGGGGGCTACGCCCCTATGGACGAACCGCGCCTGGCAAACATGTAGCACAGTTCAGCCCATGCTCAGTATTACTCATTTAATATGTTTATTCAGTTAAACCACTATAACAGTTCAGTTGTTACGCTAAGCACGTATATCAAGGTTGTAGATCATGTATGCACATTGTGCACGGTCCAGGCATCAAAGTGGGGTGTGCATTAGTAAGTATATGAAACCCAACATCTCAGTTGAGCTGAGTGAACACATTCCTGCCTCAACTATCCTAGCCCCTAGATGTTACCTCCACTCTCAAGTCTCCATTCAACTATTTGCCCGACTATTCCTCTTACTCCGCTGTTACCTGAAATAGTTTGGCAATTTTAATCTACTGACATCTACATTCTGCACATATGTCCGTTGATATGTGTGTTGGTCTGACACTCTTTTGAAAGCTCTTTTTGAGTGTGTTAAATCTCTGTTCCATCACACGAGCTTAGAAGGGCCTTACTCATCTGTCTGGATGCTGGTCGTCTTTTGGCTACCTCAAGTGCACCCCTCCCCCCAGACTCAATCTTACACAGTGTAAGCTTAGTGAGATGTGTTAATAGCTACATGTTTTTGATCAAATGCTATATGTGTGTCCATTCTAACATTCCTGCCGTCACACAACCCCAGAATTCTTGCACCGTTTGGCAGGTCCAAACCAAATGAAACAAGAAAGAAGCCCTCGGCATTGCGCGCTGGGGAAAATTCACACTTGAATGCCTGAAGTCGGAAGGGTGGGAGGGAACCTTTGATGTGTGAAGCTCTCTGCATTGCTGTGGCGGGTCTAAAGCGCGTGCACAGGCACATGAACTGCATGTAATCCGGCTCGGTTTCAAAGAGTTTGTTTCAGCTACAATAGATCGACATCTGCAATGCGCAAGCGCATTGACAGAGGTCGACCTAAAAAGTCGCGAACTCATGTCTTCGCTCTTGGCCTCGAGGTGCATCGGACTCTGCATTGAACTGATGAATATTCAGTGTCCTTTTGTGTAATCTATGGTGCTAGAGCTGATGTCTGAAACGACGCCCTGTCTCTGTGACGTCACTGAAGCCCTAAAGCACCTCTGTCGGCGTGCTGACATCAGTTCTGTGTTGTTTGTGCCAACAACAAATCCCGGAACTCTTTCATTCTAGTCAGGAATGTCGAACTCTTCGGCGATTTCTTTTTTTTAAAAAAATCTAAGTTATTCCGGTGCAGTTTCCTCGAGATATCACCCCTCAATCAGTCCTGTTTTAAACCGTGTACAGCACCGGTATGGCTAGAAGGCCATCACAGATTTCCACACACCTGCTCTGATGCTCGGGATGTGACTGGCATGAATGTATCAAAAGGCAATTCAAGAACAGGAGCCAACATGTTTATGGGCGAATCCGAGAGGACCAATGGGATGTCTGAATCGAGAGCGTCGCCGGGGTCGCAGCTTCCTCTGCCTCGAGCTCCCTCGCGGGATGTTTGTTGTTTTTGGCGCTGCGCGGATTGTCTGTGATCAGAGATTGTTTTAAAATGCCTCGACAGTACACGTTTCTAATTGTGCTCGAGATAAATGCATAAAAGTTGAGCACAATGCATTCTAAACGCTTTTCATTATTAATAGAAAACCCCTTATTAAAACGCTTCAGGAAGTGTGTGCGCTTTTGAAAAATAAACAAACGGTTTCTAAAGCGCGCACACGCTTCCCGAAATGTTTTAAGAAAGCTTTGCTTTCTACCGATAATGTAGAGGATGTGCGTGTTTGAAATGTTTTTATTTAATGTAATTGTTGAAATAAGCAGTGTGTTAGACTTTTCTTTTCTGTATTTAGCTTAAGCGTGCTCACACTGACTTATCCATACGAAAGAAAGCTTTTCAAATGCTTCGAAAACTCTTCGTGAAAGGCTTCCTTCTCGACTATTCTTTGAAGTGTGGCTTTTGCCTTCAGGCCGTCGAGCTCCCGTACACTGCCCTTTCTCGTCACACTTGAGGTCGGGCGGGAGTCTCGCATCTTCTTCCAAGGCTTGGTGCCAACCACGGTTTTTCAGATGGAAGCACACATATTAGACGGAGCACACCCCTGGTGCCCAAAACGCTGCAGGCTGCACTGCATGCTTTTCAAGCCACACTGCATGGCGCAGAGAACACACATTGATTCAATGTATTCATTTAGTGATGCACTGCTGTATACCGAAAATCAGCTTCAAACCCCAGGGGGTGACTGGACGTCCTGGATTTTTGCTAGTCCATGATAGGACGTTGCCAGTTAAATAATGCATTTTCATATGTAGCACTATATGATCCGCTTATGCCGTTTCTAGGCGCTGTAATTAACAGGTGATCCTCTTGCCCAATTAATGGTACTCAGGGTAGCGACCGCGGGAGAACACAGACTGCTCAGTGGCCTTTTCAGCGTGCGGGCCTGACACTGCAAATCAATGCACATCTCAGCAGCAATTATCTTGTTACAATTCCAAACTGTCAGCGGAGCAGCAAATGATCACACACAGTCCTACTCAAAGCAGGGCCCGGGAGCCGCATGCGGCCCTCCTGACCTTTACTTGTGACCCCCAGCAGAACCACTGCACTGGGCTGCTGCTCACCTCATCAAGCAGTAACATTCGGGAAGATGTGCAATGAACAGGCCAGCATTTATTTACACTAACTGGAGTAAAAGGGAAGAAGCAAATAAGGTGTCCGACACCTTTTAACTTTAGGAACCTATACATTTTAAAGAAACATTTTGCAACAAAAAGTGTAAAAATATGATAAAGGCTCTTAAAAATTCAAAATTGTGTATTTCACCACGCAGATGTGTTTCACATTAATACATCAAATTATATCACTGAAATTCAGCAATATTTTTTAAAGTGACCGCTTTAAAACCTGAATGTAGAAACATTCATGCCTCTGCCCACCTGACAAAAATACCACTAATGAACTAAAAGGCAAGTCATTGACGTGTAGATACATCACTGAAGTTAACTGCATTTGTGTGTTGCTGCTCTTTCTTCCCAATGAGAGACTTGTGGATGTGTGGAATTACACCACCACCAGCGATAGTTGCTTTAATGAGGGAGTCCAATTCTTCGTCACCTCTGATAGCAAGCTGCAGATGGCGTGGGGTGATTCTTTTTACTTTCAAGTCTTTTGATGCATTACCAGCAAGCTCAAGAACCTCGGTGGTTAAGTACTCGAGGATGGCGGCGCTGTACACGGCCGCTGTAGCCCCCACGCGTCCTTGGCTGTGGTCCTGGACTTAAGATGTCTGTGGATACGGCCCACCGGGATCTGAAGACCGGCCCTCTGTGAGCGGGAAACAGCCTTTGTCTTGGTCTTCCCGGAGTCTTTTCCTGCTTTACCGCCAGCCATTTCAAAACACTCTTAAAGGCTTCCAATGGCCGAGACAACAGCGGACTAGGCTCCCAGGCAGAATGCGGTGTCAGACCGAATAAACTCGAGCCCTGACTATCTCCAACGCTCCGTCTGTCTAAACATTTAAACAAAAAATGGACTACAACACATCTAATTGAACTTTCCCAAATTAGCCTGCCTTTTTGTAACTGTATTTGCAAAAGTTAGCTTTGTAACCAGCCATTTGGATTGAATTCGTACCCTATATTTAAGTGTTGCTGTGGCTTCAAAGAAGCTATTGATTCAGAAAGTAGTTGGTTTTGGTTGGTGAGTTTTATTCTGTCAAACATTTTAACTGTAGTGCAGAGATGGTATATCAAACACTTGGGTTTTGTACAGACATACAATACTTGTTCTGTTAACTTCTGTTGCTCAATAAATATCTTATCCAACTTAAAAAATAATTTGTCACACACATCCTTCTGGGTGGTCTGGGATGGGTTTATACAAGAACAATATAACAACAAGTCCAAGCACACCCAGTTTTTCACAATTTTTCTTGTTTTAAGAAAAGCTCAAAGGCAAAGTATCTTCACATCGGCATACCTTAATGTTGGTGTATCTTGACCTCAACAAATTTTGACATCAGTACACATTGGTGTGTACACAGCCTGATATGGGATATCTATTCTGTGCAGCTTTCACCCCTATCTATCCGCCATGCCACATAATTCCACTACACAAATCCACTTAACACCACACAATTCCACCACACACAATTCCACAATTTACAATACCAATCCAACCCACAATTCCAATCCAACCCACGTAATTCCACTCCACTCCAAGCCAAAGCACATTGGGAAAAGACTTTGTGCCACATGTATCATTATTTCAAATAGCCATTACCTAACTGCGATTCTCTGTGAATCGCAATTAGGTAATTGCTATTTGAATGCACAAAAGTCCATGAGTTTCATTTAGCATTTCCTAATGGGCCGCAAATCGACCTACCTCACTAATATTATTGAGGCAGATCGCAATTTGCGACCCAATAGGAATTGCCAAAATCACATGGATGGTGGCCTACTGCGTTCAGCAGACCACCATGTCTGTGTTTGCTTTCAAACAAAGAAATCTTTTTTTTTTTTTTTAAAGTAGCCCTTTTTCCTGAAAGGCAACCGACCCACTGCCTGCTCTTAAAAATCATTTAAATGAACGTTCACCTAGGGGAAGGGGTTCTTTGGGGACCTCTTCTCATTTGCAAATGGGTTACCACCTACTTGAAATAGGTGGTAAAATGCAAATGTTTTTGCAGTCGCATTTCGGTCGCAAAACTTTAATATTATATTATATTTAATATTATATAAACATGCCCCTTCCTAATACCGAACCAGTATGTATTCGCAATTCCAAATTGCGATTTCGTAACACGTTGCCGAATCGCAAATTGGAATTTATACATACCAAAATACATTTTACTGGTCACAAATGGCGAATTGGGCCGTTTGCGACTTGTAAAATGCATGATAAATGTGGCCCATTGTCATTTACAACGTCAATAGCTCTAACTCTCGCAGATGTGAGACCTATTGGCTTTGCCAATGCTTGCGCAAATAACGACTACTCGGTTGGCAATTGAAACGTCTTTCAAAAATTGGTCTGCAGTGATTTTCTTTTAATGTTCATTTTTGCTGTAGCAATGCGTGAAAATAATTTAATATCTTCTTGCCTTTAACAGAAATAAATTAAGTTGTCATTTTCCATTAAAACAGTTTACTGTAAGTTACATTTGTATACACGAAGAAGGAATCTCATCTCTGCGTAGCCAATTTTAAACCATTTATTATAGTTCAATTAGACGGCGCCTTCCATTTTCCCCCTTCACACGCTGTTATCCTTGGCAGCAAAGTCACAGCTCAATAAACATTGCCTTTGTGTGAGTGTCAAAAGTTAAACATTGAGCTAATCCTTACTAAGAACAAAAGTATGTTTTCACAAAGCTAACCACATGAGGCTTCATCTAGGGAGTTATTCAAACTCTCAGGTGGACTGAGTGAAGCTACTGCTTACCTGTAGAGTCGCATCTCCGGAGCTTCATCGGAGCTCTACTTCTGATGCCCCTCGTCACACCCAAGTCCTGCCTTTTAACCTGCTCAGGCTGCTGAGTTGAGGAAACAAAGAACTGGCAGATTCTAGATTATTATCTTAAGTGTGCTGTAGCAAAAGAGCTTGGATAATAGCACACTAGAAGTGAAGCGGCCTGCACAAGGTGGCGGCCGCTGCGCTCTACACAAGATGGCAGCCTCCACACTTTACACAAGATGGCAGCCTCCACACTTTACACAAGATGGCAGCCTCCACACTTTACACAAGATGGCAGCCACCACTCTCTACACAAGATGGCAGCCACCACTCTCTACACAAGATGGCAGCATCCACAATCTACACAAGATGGCAACCTCCACACTCTGGAAGCTGTGGATTTCCCGATTCTCAGTGGGGGCTGGTGAGCATGTAGGTGGTACAACTGAGATGAAAGGAGCAGAAGAAGCGCATGAGTAGCTTGTTTATTGCCACAGTCAAGGCTTTGGGAGTCATGGCAGATAATTGCGGCCTGGTGGGTCTGCTGCATTCCACGGTGTGCAACCTTTCAAAGTGGAGCTCTAGACAGGATCACTACACTACCCTAAAACACACAGTGTGCATGAACACTCTACACACAGAGCTGCGGTTCCTCAGCTGGCCTTCAGGTAGAGCGAGAAGTTAACCCTACGGCTGCTTCAATGCTACATGAAGAGACCTATGGAGGACCTCGACTCGAGGGATCGTGAACTTCAGCAGACATTCTACCGGGAGTGACCGAGTGAAGGACACTGCCCTCTGAGTTATGGGTTCAGGGGGCGCCCACTGTCCTTGACCTGAGGCTGTAGGTTTAAGAGGTAGGGGAGCAAACAGCGGAGACCTGGGTGACTGTTGCTCACTCCTTCACGAATAGGCAGCAACTGCTGTCATGAAAAGCAAGGGCAACGATGGCCATGGCGACAACTTCCTGACGCTGGGCGACGTCTAGTCGAAGAAACACATTTGTGACAGAAGATTGTGAGCCTTGTGCCTCCCTTCTGCCAATGCTTACTAGTGGGAGGGTCATGTGATGTAAGGTACCTATGATTTTGATTCTCACCTTTCTCACAACCCCACAGACACACACACACTGTTCATCTGTTTCTGCTGGCAGACCCAGTTTCCCCCCTCTAAAAACGTTGAGAAAAAAAATTATGTATAAATTGTGTGTTTGTGTGTATATTACACCCACATATATGTACTGATTCGTCCTTTCCTCACACTCTGTAAGGGCTTACGAATTCGTCGTCCTTGAGACAAAAAGCACACTGATAAACCTTGTGTGTTGGGAGAAAAGCACACCTCTCAGAGGCACCAACAGAGTGCCACATGTACAGACGTACAAAGAAACAGAAGATTGTACATCCATAGGCAGCTAGGATCCGCCTGTGAGTGAATACAAGCCCAGAGAAAAACATAGGGAAATCTGAATTCATATTGGTATTATTTAATGAAATGACTGAAGATTGACCTAGATGTTTTGTTTGCATGTGTGTTTTTATCTACCTTTTTTCTGTCTTTTCTGTATTTTTCTGTCTCTACATATACATCCAAAAGATCCACGCTTTTTGTTGTCACTGTTTTAAAATATGTCTGAAATTTAATTTAATATGAAAAACTATTTAGCTCTGTTGATCGTATTGATAAATTCCTGTTTACTGTATGTGAACGTATTTTAAGAAACTGTTAATTAAAAAGAGAATTGGAATCGTCTCTGGAGAGAGTGATTGTTTATCCTCTATCAGGGCTGCAGAACAAACCTTGCAGTCAACCTTGATTACAGGAGCAGGCATCAGGCCCTTCTGCTAGCCTCTTAAAGGTTTAGGGTTTGACTGTGTCAACTGAGCAAATACCACAAAGTAAGGTGCCGCTACAAAGACAATGTAGACAGTAATGGAACTGGGGGTGAGGGTTGTCGATGAAGCAGGCACGAAGTGTGATTTAGCTAACTGTAGAGAGTCCCTTCTGGTGAGGCGAAGACCAGTGAACAGTGACTTAAAAGAATCGCTGCGGGGACCACGTCATCAGAAGTGAAGGATGTGATGATGCCAGGTAGGACCTCAGGAAATGGCCAATTCCTGGCCCTCGCAGGGCTATCCCCGCCAATTGATGAGTGGCTTTGGATGCACTGCTGTGCGCTTCATGGGAACAAATACCCCTTCACCTTCCTTAGTTGTCCCAGGTAGAGAGTGCAGGTCTGCAAGATGCGAACTACGTCAAGAAGCTGCCAGAGAGGCCTCACAATGAAAGAGCGTAAAGACTACAAATAATGGGAGTGCACAGTGCTTTTATAAGAAGTCACCAGGGCTGACAGTGGGTCAATTCAAGGGAACACTAACATTTTGGTTTGTAGAGGTAGAGTCGCCCAAGATACAGCCACAGTGAAAGAATTGGGGTTTTGTGGGAGGGGGTGGACGGGGGTAACTGCCATCGAGAACTCTATAGGAAATAACCAAGATAAGTCTGGTCACTTTGCACCACTGACCGGGTAGGCGCAGCTGGAAACATTAGAAGTGTGGGTTTACTGCACTGTATTCCATGGGAGTCCTGAGGGGTTTGGTACCTGAACCCCTAATACCAGGGAGTTTAAAGTCCTGTCATTGACCTCACAGCTGTTAAGCGTACAGGAATCGTGTGGCATCTTTAAGACTTTTGCCTTTATAACTAATATCCCATTGCATTTTGAAGTTTTTGAACATTAATTTGCAGATAATCACCCCAATTAAATGCAGCTTTGCCATTGATTGACTAAATCTAAGTCTATTTGTAGTCTGTCGTTTCCTTTCAGTTGTTTGCACTTACCTCTTCAAATAAATGAGCGGGCGACTACTTACAGCTCTAGGAAGCAACAAGACTATCCGAAGACAGGTTTTCCATTTGAATATAAAAATCACTGCCCTAGTTCTGGTACAGTGTCTGAGGCCATGGTTGGTGGATGTAGTCTGTAGGGTTGTCCTGTTGCTATGGTTTATAAAGGACGAATGACTGGATGGATGTGTGTTGTTAGGGAAAATGTAAAAACCACCCTATAGATAAGTGGTTGTAGCTCTTGGACGTTTCCAGCTCATCCTAACGTTCTTACCAGGATGTTTTATGGCCTTTTGGAAATAGACTAGTGCATTGTGTCTGAATGTTATCCCCAAGATAGAACCATTAGACCACAGCTGGTAGGGCGGGTCCATCGATTCACACTCGGTGCTCTCTGCAGACTGTGTTCCTCCGACCGTAACACTCCACCGTAAGGGTCCACAGAGACTTCGTATTAAACTAAGGATGTCATTCAGGCTCCTCTGGTTTACCCTTCCTGCTCACCCAGGTCCAGTAGGAGATCAAACCACAAGCCTGCTCTGTTACGTTCTGTTCTATTGATTCTTTTAGCGCGCTGATCACTCAAGAGGGTATCCAGGTGCCTGAGCAGGTGTGTGGTCCTCTAAGTGCTTTTACGAAGAGTCAGATCTTCCTCTTCTGGCGGAACCCAAGAAGTGAGGCGGCTCATGTCCATGTCTTGGGGGTGATGTAAGAGGATGAGCGACCTCAAGTTTTGCTACTGCAGACGCAGGGAATGTGTTTGAGTGGGAGTAAGGCGCAGTGTAGGGGTCTCCTTTGTAGTTCTTAAACCACAAGGCTGGTCCTGTTTGGTACCCATGGAACATATCCCTGCAACATCCTGCCTCAAGGTCGAGACCACTTTACGTTTGATGATAACAACCTTGTTTTTTATATATCGCTGTAAACTACACTTATACTGTTTGTAGGTGCTTTACATACACGTATATTTCAGTGGCAACCTTCAATTCCCCGAGCCATCCTGCTGGATTTAGTTGGTCTGTAATAGCTCATGCGCGCTATGGACAGTGATGGTCCAGGTTGGCCCACGCACTTTCACCCACCACCAATGTTAGAAGTGACATGAGTGTGCCCATGTGGACTCATTTTATGACGACTATTGCATGCGTTCAGCAAATTCTGGATTTGCTGAAGTACATACTTTGTCATGATCAAAAATTACACCGGAATTTAAACATTCTAGCTCAGGAAAGAAAATTAACGGAAACTGCATAAAATTCAATGTTTATTTAACTGCAGAGACAATCTGGCAAAAACATTTGCAGATTATTTTCTTTCATTTTGTAGCTGAATTGGTTTTTGCCTAACTTCACTCTTCTTCACTTCAGATACGACATTCATTTTTATGAATATCTGAGTTCTAATCTCGGGTGCAACCGGTCTGAAACTCTTTCATAGTCCGCATCACATCCTGCATGCTCTGATTTCTATTTTTAGGTCCGTTTTTAGCACTTGGCCAGCGTTGACACATTGATGCTGCAGTTAAAAGACCGCGAAGATGACTCAATCCGAAAAGCTCTTGCCACTGGCATCTGCTGCAATGTACCAGTTACTAGTAACAAGGATGGTAAACTGAGTACAATTCAATTCTTTAATAATTTAACTTTTCATTTACATCCTTTGGATATGTGAAAACTTCATGTAGTGACTGAAGCAATATGGAAAAAACATTAAAACAAGTTATTCATTTTAGAATTTCTTTCTGGCCTATGTTGTACATTTTCAGTGCATCACAAATATCACGTTCCAGTCTTCGTTAGCAGCATTTGGTGCAGATTTCCAGTAACACACATATGTGGCTGTATGCAGCAGGAACAATATATGTTTGCATAATTCCGGAAACTGGTAAATGCTGGGTCTTCAAACTTCATATCCATGATTTGGACATGGGGGCCGAGTGCAGTTTTAGAACACATATATACCTGTTTGCTGATTACCAGGACCATATGAATCTGTTTTTGAAGGAGTTCTAAATGAACTGTTAAAAATGGGGTGTATGCTTTCATTAAGGAGGTGCCTGGTAATATGTGATGGGGTGGTAGCAGAAGTTACGTCTCCAATCGAAAACATGAGACCTGCAATAACTTCGCCTATCGAGGACTTTCCATGACTAGGCAAGAGGTGAAGTTTCTCAGTGACATACTGGAGGGAAGCCAAATGTAAAATATTCAGGGGTTAATCTGGAGCAGAATTACTGATTTTCCTTGACACTTCGTCAGTTCCCCAGGGTCCCTCAAGACTCCACATGTAATATGTGGTAACTATGCGCCCTGGTGTTATTGATACCCCTCGTATTAGTAAACTCGTGGAAGAGGGAGACTTATGGGTACAACGCTTGCGACCGTAGGATGAGTCTTAGTGAATGTGCTTGGGTGAGCTTCAAGTCATTCAATAAATTGACTTCAACTCTATGGTTTTAGATCATGCTGGAGGCTGGCCGTGATGAGGTGAAGCTACCACCCCATCTGGACATCCATTGAAAAAATAATGTAGTCTTTAAAGGTGGAAAAGAATGCACATTTTTGAATATTATTTCTATTTAGGATTTTGATGACCCTGTGCCGAAAGCTGAAACTTCCTGACTCATTTGACTTCCGTCATCTGGCCCATCTGAGCCCTGGGTATGTGGGGGCTGACCTGATGGCTCTGTGCCGGGAAGCTGCCATGTGTGCCGTCAACCGGGTGCTCATCAACCTGCAGCAAGAACAATCCACCATGGTTTCCGCCGCAGACGAAATGGATGAAGGGGTGCAAAACGTCATGCAGGCGGCAGAGCACACCAGAGAGGAGGCATGTCAGAGTGTGTTCCCCACGAAGGTACGCAGTCATTTAAAGGTGTCTGAAAGTACTGAAGCTGTTTCTCAAAATTAAAAAGTGTCTAGGGCAGAATCCTGCTAGTAGGGTTTGTAGTCAAAAAGTTTTCCTAACAAAGTGAGTGGTGGTAATGACAGTATTGAGTTTTAATGTACAAGTGCGACTAAATGATGCCAGAAACTCACCTGCAGTAATGCATTATATGGGTGACCTAAAGAATTGCATAATATATTACATCACAGGGTAATACACCTATGTGATAATTGCAGATCTGCACAGGTGCCTGGTGACTTCCCAACAGCTATAAAGATTGAAGGGTAGAAACGCTCTATTCGTCTCAAGGAGTTAATCTGTGATTAGCACATCATAATAAACTAGTGAATGTATTGCTGGGCATAGTGAAGGAGAACCAACAACTTCCTGCTGTGGCTATACCAGCACGATCCACATTTCTGCTGCCCATCAGGAGGGCCAGGAACAGTGGCAGGCTACTGGCCAGCCCTACACTGAACACATGAGACGGCACGTGGTATGTGAGGGAAGAAGGTCCCTATTAATCGTTGTCCTGGGCCACCCCACAGGGGTTCAGTGGATACAAGTTTCCACCCACATGTATGTCAGTCAGCTCACCAACTTTACTCTTGAGGTATGAGTTTGTAAGCACAAGAAATATACCTCTGGTAAGTGGAATATGGTTTAATTGTTTTTATGCTATTGTAAGGCTTAATTGGAGATGCATTTAGGCATGAGGCATCCAACTTAAAAAATAATCCTGTGCTGATGAATGTCCCTCATAAAGTGAAGAATCGACTCCACAGGTATATTCTTGGTTCTGCATCCTTGGTAGACGGGCCATGGATTTTTGAGAAATGTTCAGCTGAATGTTCAGCTGTGAGTTGATTTCAAGACACTTTTGATCAGATTTGCTAAGGCCATCTTTTTGTCCAGGTGTGTAATGAATGCTAGTAGCCTCTGGTCATTAGTTATCTTCACTCTGTTTGCTTGCTGAGTATGAGGGCGTCATGAAAGCTGATACCCAGTTTGTGTTTTGTACCCATGGGTAAATGGGCGAGGCAAAATATCATGACAGCATGCTTGCTTTCAGGAAATTAAATTATTTTAAGGTAGGAATATGATACAAACTAGGTGCTTGTGAGCTCGTGTAAGGGGGCAAACATGAGTTAACAAAGAGAAGGCAAGCAACTGGTGGCTAGGGGGTTTATCTAGTTGTAGGCAAAGAGGCGACCTTAGAATGAGTGGATGAAGAGGGTGTGAACTCTGTTTTCGTCTGTATAGTTACCCTGCAGTTTCGGAAGCGCAATTGCAAACTCAACAAATGGCTCCAAGTACCCTGCCGAGTCCCCAAATAATGTATCTGTTCATCTACCCCCTAAATGTTTTTCATGATTGCAAATTACTTCCATCCCTACATACTAATGGAGCTGTGTTAAAAAAATCAACAATAAAAGTGTGTTGGGCACAGAATTGACACAGTTATAGTTCTGGTCCAACGTGTGGTGACCTTCTGTGTTTACTTGGCAGGTTGAACTGCAGAAGCTGCTGGACCTGCTGAAGCAACCAATTCCACTGGATCAAGATCAGCTGCAGACTCTCTGCATCGAAATGAATGACTTCATTCTAGCCCTAGATTCAGTTCAGCCTTCCGCCAAGAGGGAGGGCTTTGCCACAGTCCCGGATGTGACGTGGGCTGATATTGGAGCGCTTGAGGAGATTCGAGAGGAACTTACCATGGCCATTTTAGTAAGTTCTTTGAACACTATCATGTTTTTATTGTGTCTTAATTTTTGATTAGCTATACACCAGTTTTGCTCTGTATTTCACCACTGGTGGTGTGCACAAATGAATCAATCTGCCCATTATCATGTTTGTAAGAGGCTTCTGAGTTCACTGCAGCTCAGGTTCTTAGTAACCCAATGTAACGTGGCAGTGTGTTTTTTTAGACCAGTTCAACATCCACTATCATATCGAGCCATAGTACTTCCGTTGGCGAGTGCAGAGACCTACCAATGCTGTGAAATGGAATTGTATAAGAGTTAACGGTGCTCGAATGTCCACTGTAGTTATTCGATAAATCCATATTCCTACTCACTCAGTTTTGGTAAAACAAAAATTCCTTAAAATTGAGTGTAAGACATGGTTTGGTAATGATATACAACCTAAAACCGCTGAAATGTAATATCCTTAATGAGTAACAAACCCATAACTCTTTAATACCTGTCCTTAATCCACTGCTCATGATGTTGCTTGCTGGGCATGGCTGCACTATGCTTTATCAGCCAGGGTCTGATTATCTAGTCACTCCACATTTGAAAGCACTATGCTTTATCAGCCAGGGTCTTATTTTGTAGTCGCTCCACGTTGGAAAACACTATGCTTTGTTACCAACCACAGTCTGATTCTGTAGATCCCATGTCTGAAAGCACTATGCTTTATCAGCCAGGGTCTGATTCTGTAGATCCCACGTTTGAAAGCACTATGCTTTATCAGCCAGGGTCTGATTCTGTAGTCGCTCCACGTTTTCAAGCACTATGCTTTGCCAGCCACGGTCTGATTCTGTAGATCCCACGTTTGAAAGCACTATGCTTTATCAGCCAGGTTCTTATTCTGTAGTCGCCCCACGTTTTCAAGCACTAGGCTTTGTTACCAGCTACGGTCTTATTCTATAGTCGCTCCACGGTGGAAAGCACTATGCTTTAGTATCAGCCACGGTCTGATTCTGTAGATCCCATGTTTGAAAACACTATGCTTTATCAGCCAGGGTCTGATTCTGTTGTCACTCCACGTTTGAAAGCACTATGCTTTAGTATCAGCCACGGTCTGATTCTGTAGATCCCATGTTTGAAAACACTATGCTTTATCAGCCAGGGTCTGATTTTGTTGTCACTCCACGTTTGAAAGCACTATGCTTTATTATCAGCCACGGTCTGATTCTGTAGATCCCATGTTTGAAAACACTATGCTTTATTATCAGCCAAGGTCTGATTCTGTAGATCCCATGTTTGAAAACACTATGCTTTATTATCAGCCAAGGTCTGATTCTGTAGATCCCATGTTTGAAAACACTATGCTTTATAAGCCAGGGTCTGATTCTGTTGTCACTCCACGTTTGAAAACACTATGCTTTATTATCAGCCACGGTCTGATACTGTAGATCCCATGTTTGAAAACACTATGCTTTATCAGCCAGGGTCTGATTCTGTAGTCACACATCGTTTGAAAGCACTATGCTTTGTTACCAGCCATGGTCTGATTCTGTAGATCCCACGTTTGAAAGCACTATTCTTTATCAGCCATGTTCTGATTCTGTAGTCGCTCCATGTTTGAAAGCACTATGCGTTATCAGCCAGGATCTCATTCTGTAGTCACTCCACGTTTGAAAGCACTATGCTTTATCAGCCAGGGTCTGATTCTGTAGTTGCTCCACGTTTGAAAGCACTATGCTTTGTTACCTGCCACAGTCTGATTCTGTAGATCCCATGTTTGAAAACGCTATGCTTTATCAGCCAGGGTCTAATTTTGTAGATCCCACGTTTGAAAGCACTATGCTTTATAAGCCAGGGTCTTATTCTGTAGTCTGTCCACGTTTGAAAGCACTATGCTTTATCCGCCAGGGTCTGATTCTGTAGATCCCACGTTTGAAAGCACTATGCTTTATCAGCCAGGGTCTTATTTTGTAGTCGCTCCACGTTGGAAAACACTATGCTTTGTTACCAACCACAGTCTGATTCTGTAGATCCCATGTCTGAAAGCACTATGCTTTATCAGCCAGGGTCTGATTCTGTAGATCCCACGTTTGAAAGCACTATGCTTTATCAGCCAGGGTCTGATTCTGTAGTCGCTCCACGTTTTCAAGCACTATGCTTTGCCAGCCACGGTCTGATTCTGTAGATCCCACGTTTGAAAGCACTATGCTTTATCAGCCAGGTTCTTATTCTGTAGTCGCCCCACGTTTTCAAGCACTAGGCTTTGTTACCAGCTACGGTCTTATTCTATAGTCGCTCCACGGTGGAAAGCACTATGCTTTAGTATCAGCCACGGTCTGATTCTGTAGATCCCATGTTTGAAAACACTATGCTTTATCAGCCAGGGTCTGATTCTGTTGTCACTCCACGTTTGAAAGCACTATGCTTTAGTATCAGCCACAGTCTGATTCTGTAGATCCCATGTTTGAAAACACTATGCTTTATCAGCCAGGGTCTGATTCTGTTGTCACTCCACGTTTGAAAGCACTATGCTTTATTATCAGCCACGGTCTGATTCTGTAGATCCCATGTTTGAAAACACTATGCTTTATTATCAGCCAAGGTCTGATTCTGTAGATCCCATGTTTGAAAACACTATGCTTTATTATCAGCCAAGGTCTGATTCTGTAGATCCCATGTTTGAAAACACTATGCTTTATAAGCCAGGGTCTGATTCTGTTGTCACTCCACGTTTGAAAACACTATGCTTTATTATCAGCCACGGTCTGATACTGTAGATCCCATGTTTGAAAACACTATGCTTTATCAGCCAGGGTCTGATTCTGTAGTCACACATCGTTTGAAAGCACTATGCTTTGTTACCAGCCATGGTCTGATTCTGTAGATCCCACGTTTGAAAGCACTATTCTTTATCAGCCATGTTCTGATTCTGTAGTCGCTCCATGTTTGAAAGCACTATGCGTTATCAGCCAGGATCTCATTCTGTAGTCACTCCACGTTTGAAAGCACTATGCTTTATCAGCCAGGGTCTGATTCTGTAGTTGCTCCACGTTTGAAAGCACTATGCTTTGTTACCTGCCACAGTCTGATTCTGTAGATCCCATGTTTGAAAACGCTATGCTTTATCAGCCAGGGTCTAATTTTGTAGATCCCACGTTTGAAAGCACTATGCTTTATAAGCCAGGGTCTTATTCTGTAGTCTGTCCACGTTTGAAAGCACTATGCTTTATCCGCCAGGGTCTGATTCTGTAGATCCCACGTTTGAAAGCACTATGCTTTATCAGCCATGGTCTGATTCTGTAGTCCCTCCACGTTTGAAAGCACTACGCTTTATCAGCCATGTTCTGATTCTGTAGTTGCTCCACGTTTGAAAGCACTATGCTTTATTATCAGCCACGGTCTGATTCGGTAGTCGCTCCACGTTTGAAAGCACTATGCTTTGTTAACATTTTCAAACATAGACTGTGGTGGATATGCTATACATAGTTCTGCACATCATTACTTCTCCTGAATTAACAGTATATTTCACTTGGTTTTGGGTGCTCCCTTGATGCCAGATACTCATCCTCCTTAAGTATCGAACTTCCGGACTTACCTAAGTAGTCCAGATACCATTCCAAACCAAAGACACCAGAGCACACCTTATAGATGTTACTTTTATTCTATGTGCTTTGGGCACTGTTACTCTAAGCTTTCAACATTTCTCTGTTCAAAGTTCTGTGAATGGTGTCACAACAGAAAAGTCCCAAATTCGCAAATTGCGGCTGTAAGTTAAATCCAAAGTTAATCTTTATTCCATATATATACACAGCAGCCGGCGTGCGTTTCGCCCTCCTTGGCTTCCTCAAGGCTCGCTTTTAGGAAGTTAATTGTCCATATGGCGACAATTAGTCCAAATTTCATAATAAATAGGTCGTAAAAACAATTGCCTGTTTCAGTTTCCCAAAGTATCAAAGAATTCTTCCTCATAGAGACACGTTGGTGGGACTCCTCGAAACCCACGATGGAACGTAATATGGTTCCATGAGAATTATCGAACACCTGAAGTAACAGTACACACTTGAAAGAACAGTTACTCATTGGAGATTTACACTTAGATTAAAGAACTACGAGGAATAATTATTTGATATTTTGGGAAACTAAAACAGACTATTGTTTTTACGACGTATTTATTATGAAATTTGGACTAATTGGCGATATAAGGACAATTAACTTTCTAATAGCAAGCCTTGAGGAAGCCCAGGAGGGCGAAATGCGCGTCGGATACTGTGTATATATACAGAATAAAGATTGACTTTGGATTTACCCTACAGCTGCAATTTACAAATTTGGAACTTTTTTGGTGTGACACCAGTCACAGAACTTTGAACAGAGAAATGTTGAAAGCTTACGGTAACAGTGCCCAATGCACGTAGGATAAAAATAAAGTCTAGAAGGTGTGCTCTGGTGTCTTTGGTTTGGAATGCTTTGTTAACAGCCAGGGTCTGATTCTGTAGTTGGTCTAAGGTGGAAAGCACATTATTTTGTATTACCAGGGTCTGTGTTTATAAATGATCCACATCCCAAAAAAAAAGCACTGCGAGTTCTAACCAGCCAGGGCCTGATTCTGTAGCTGATCCAAGTTTGAAGGTAAATGCGTTCTATATTCTAGGGTCTGTTTCTGTAGTTGGTCCAAGCTGACAACACAATGCCTTCTGGTTTTGACATCCAAATGTACATGTGCAGCACACTACCATACACTTTAACAAAGAAATATGATTTGACGTTCTGACGACAACACAATCTGCCAAGAGATAGAGGACATGATTATACAGATCATAAAGGATGGCGGAGTAGTGGATGATACATTCTGCATTACCATTACCATTTGCCTGCCGTATTCCAGTCCCCATAGAACTGTCTTTGGCTCCCACCAAATGTGGTAAACACCACTGAACTGTTACTAACTTTTTTACCATGATGTGGACGTTACCCTTTTCACATATTTGTGGCAGGTGTACTTAAGTCATTCAAACCAGTGTTTTAATCTCTGTATAAGCTATTATTGCTACTAAATGTTGATCTTTTCTTCTTTTTCACCAAGGCTCCTGTTCGCAACCCAGAGCAGTTTAAAGCACTTGGCCTTGCTGCTCCTGCAGGTGTCATGCTGGCTGGACCTCCTGGGTGTGGCAAAACATTGCTGGCAAAGGTACAATTCTCCTCTGATATCGAGAAAAGAATTAAAATGGTGGTCTCAAGGGGGTGTAAACAAAGCAATACCTGTGAAGCACATGTTTCTGATAGGCGAGCAGGGGTAAACTTTTGCGAAATCTGAGAATGTTGTGCGTGCAGAAAATCTTGACAGAAGGGATTCCAGTCTACAAATTATGCTCCAATTGATTCCATGCAGACTTCTATTGTGTACCCTGATTAGTTGGATAGTATAGACAATATTAATTCACTAATGATGGTGGGATGTTGAAGACTGATAGAACACATCACTGATAGGGTGAATGCCCAGCCTTTTAAAATTACAATTAACTAAAGGCTGCTACAGACTGATGTAATGTCTTCTGATCGATTGAAGGCCAGACCTGGAGAATGGCAATTTATTGCCTGGATGTTACTGATCTGTGTAACTCATGGAAAGCTATAGATTTGTTGAATGCTTATTGAGGGTGCTACTAGCCATGTCGAGCTTATGATGATTGAAGAGCTGCATATTTCTATACTACTAGCAATGGAGACGGAAGCACACCAATACAGTATGCATGCCTGAGTGATGTATACTTGTTTAACAATTCGAAACGATGGGATTCCTATTAGACAAGTGCTGGTCTGTAGGGCACCTTCTGATTGGAAGTGCAGACCAGAAGACAATCTTTTCAGTAGAGGATTGCTGGCCAATAGACAACCTTTTACTTGTAGTGCTCATTTGTCAACCATCTTGAGTTGGAATAAAGATATGCACAGGTATATTCTTGATCAGATACGGTGTGGAATAAATCTTTTGAACAGCCTCCGTCATTGGAATGTAGAAGACCAGGGCCAAATGTACAACCATTTGATTTTGTGCCTCGCAATTCGTGACAAATTGCGAGTCTCAAATTCAAATGTACTACAGTGTGTTTTACACTGTTTGCGATTCCCAATGGGTTTGCAAATTGCGAGGCTCATTAATATAATAATGAACCTCTCGCAATTTGCGAGCCCATTGGGAAAGACAGACCATCCCAAGGATGGTGGCCTGCTGGGCTCAGCCGACCACCATGTCTGGAACTACTTTTAAATAAAGCAGTTTTAAAAAAATGCAGCCTGGTTTCTTTAGGGGAAAAGGGATGCATTTGAAAAAATAACAAGCATTTACAATGCAATGGTCTCGGCATTATTAAAGGTAGAGCTATTGGCATTGCTCATGACATTTTATTTTTTTGGGTGTTTTTTTTTTTTTAAATCCTAAATAAATGGCATTGTCATTTACATTTTGAACAAAAGAGGGACTGGAGTAGGACAATATTTTACGGGGTCCAGTGTACTGGTCCAGAAACTAGTAGCACAAAGGGTACAAAGTTCCCCGGGAAGAGTGACGAACAGAGGAGTGTGTGTGCTAGTAAGAGGGGGGAATCCCCTTGTTGGAACTAAAACCCTCACACACCCAGCAAGCTAGGTGTCATGCTTCATCATATGGGTTCTGCTCCTCGTCAGACTGGCGCTGCAATGTCTGACGGGCTCCCGAAACCGGGGCTCTTTATCGGAGATCTTATGTTCCTGCCATATGGTGCATGCGTGTGAGAGGGCGGGGGGAGTGTGGTTGTGACGTGAAAGTGAAGCTAAAAAAGGTGAGTCAGTCCACAACCTAGTTTATTCTCATGGTAGACTCCCTTGGTTAAAAGGGGTGAGAGGGGAGGTAAAATGCCCTGGAACTATCCAAGCAATATTAACATCTACCCTGAGGGTAGTAGTCAGACTGGCGCTGCAATGTCTGACGGGCTCCCGAAACCGGGGCTCTTTATCGGAGATCTTTTGTTCCTGCCATATGGTGCATGCGTGTGAGAGGGTGGGGGGTGTGTGGTCGTGACGTGAAAGTGAAGCTAAAAAAGGTGAGTCAGTCCACAACCTAGTTTATTCTCTTGGTAGACTCCCTTGGTTAAAAGGGGTGAGAGGGGAGGTAAAATGCCCTGGAACTATCCAAGCAATATTAACTACTACCCTGAGGGTAGTAGTCAGACTGGCGCTGCAATGTCTGACGGGCTCCCGAAACCGGGGCTCTTTATCGGAGATCTTTTGTTCCTGCCATATGGTGCATGCGTGTGAGAGGGCGGGGGGAGTGTGGTCGTGACGTGAAAGTGAAGCTAAAAAAGGTGAGTCAGTCCACAACCTAGTTTATTCTCTTGGTAGACTCCCTTGGTTAAAAGGGGTGAGAGGGGAGGTAAAATGCCCTGGAACTATCCAAGCAATATTAACTACTAGAGTAGTAGTTAATATTGCTTGGATAGTTCCAGGCGCTGCAATGTCTGACGGGCTCCCGAAACCGGGGCTCTTTATCGGAGATCTTTTGTTCCTGCCATATGGTGCATGCGTGTGAGAGGGCGGGGGGTGTGTGGTCGTGACGTGAAAGTGAAGCTAAAAAAGGTGAGTCAGTCCACAACCTAGTTTATTCTCATGGTAGACTCCCTTGGTTAAAAGGGGTGAGAGGGGAGGTAAAATGCCCTGGAACTATCCAAGCAATATTAACTACTACCCTGAGGGTAGTAGTCAGACTGGCGCTGCAATGTCTGACGGGCTCCCGAAACCGGGGCTCTTTATCGGACTCTGCACTCTGCACTCACAATCTGCACTCTGCACTCACAATCTGCACTCACGTTCTATTGTCCCTTCTGAAGTTCGTTTTGTGGGTATTAACGCAATTCCAGTCAGATGCGAATAAATACCAATATGAGATGTAGAGTTATTAGGAATAATTTTAAACTGTAACACCGAGGTCAAAACGTCCACAATTGCGATCATCACAAGGAAGCTTTTGATGATAAAGACTGTCAAAATAAGTACTTTTCTAAAGAGCTCTCTAAGTAGTTATTGACTGTTCTTCACCTTACCTCGTGCAAAGGTAACCTGACCCGTTGCTCAAGGCGTATTCGACGTCACCTTAAGACTCATTCGTTTGAGCCAAGGAAACAGTGGCCTGCCGAGTCAAAAATCAGACTCCTGCCCCCCCTTAACACAAAAGCTCGACTGTGTCACCTCATAATGGCTGATGAAGGGTTTCCTGTCAGCGGGACGGGTCAATAAATAGGCTGCACCTCACCTGCCCACGAGCACAGAGCGGCGACATTGTTTGAGATCCTCAGGTGCAAGTGTCATGGCCTGCAGCCCTCTAATGAGTGGGAAAGGGCAGACCACAGCCCCATTGACGAAGCATCAGACAGCTATCAACGGGCGTCCCTCTGGTGCTCGAGCAGGCATCTGTCACTACCTCAACTCCCTGATCTGGAAGAAGGACCGCATTGTAGAGGTAAATAGTGTTAATATTTGGTACATATGACAAAACACAAGATTAAGGGAAGAGGAGTGTTCTTCACAGACATTTACAAGCTGTTCCTCACAACAACAACAAAAAAATGGCCGCCGCAAACGTCCGAAAATTTCAGATTTGGGGCGTGTTTTTGGCATTCTGAGTGACGGATGACGTCGCAGTCGAAAGAACGCAAAAAAACACGCCCGAATCCGAAAGAGATGGGGCTTGAACTGAGTGATGCCCCTCTCATCCAATGGCTGGCCTCCGTTTAGGAAGCCAGCCAATGGAGGCGGGTTCAAGCCCCCACTCCAAAACATTAAATCTCCTCCCAGAGACTGCGCAAGCGCAGCCTTACGGTCCTCGACCTAAAAATGAAACTTTTTAGTTTTATTTTTTAAGGCCAGGCAGTGGTCCCTGGGCCAATGCCTGCCCTTAAAAAATAATTTTGCATCCATTTGCAAAGGTAAAGGGGTCTCCATTTGCGGATGCATTACCACCTACTTGAAGTAGGTGGTAATTGCGAGTGTTTTGCAATTGCAGTCGCAAAACATTAGTACCTGGGTTTGAGACTCACTGTTTGGAAGGGAACGCCCCTTCCAAGTAGCAAGTCTCTGAACCCTTTTTTGCGAGTCGCAATTCATTTGCAACTCGCAAAATTGTGTTGGGTCATGGCCATGGCAAATTTAGCATGCGCAAACGGGTTGCTAACCCGTTTGCGCATGCTAAAATTGGTCGTTCATCTGGCCCCAAGTCTTCAGTGTTGGCATGGTCTAATTCTGACTTGTAGAGTGAAATCCTAAATAAGGCATACCTACCTCAAGAGATGATAAAATATATAGCACGATTTAGAAAAGAATATGCAATGGCATAATAACTATATCAATGACCTTCATCCCTACCTAAAATGTTTATTCCTGGATAGATGCAAACCTGCAGATTATCCTCGAATTAGAATGATTAAAAACTGCATTACTTTCGCAGACTAGAATTCAGGTCATATGACAAGGTCTCCTATTTCACAGATCGCTAGTATTATTGAAACATGGTTCTTGGGCAGACCTGTAGAGATGCAGTTGGATATGCAGAGTTAAAAAAATATATAACTTTTTCATTGGCTGTAGACAGAGTTGTAAACTGCCTTGCGATTCGAATAATTCAGACTTGTCTAAGCTCTCATGAAAGATCAAACTAAAGATACAAAACATTTGAGGTAATTGGCTAAAATGGCCGTAATCAGTCTTCCTGACCTGGTCTGTGATAGTTTGGACACCTCCACACAGTTCCTGAAGTGCGGCCTGCCAGCAAGATTGCATAATCCGCCTCCAAGGTGATTACACTAACACAGCTGGATGCAATCCATTGGCTTGTCAGGAGATGGTGAGCAGCTTGAAGAATATTTGTGCCACCAAGTGCTTGCTGAGTTAGGACTCCCAAGTGAGGTAGTTCCACTAGCAGAAATACTACAGGAGCATACGCATTACATCCTCCGCAGTCTTCCCAGATGGTCCAGACACCTAAGCAAGGTGGACACCAACAACACAAGCAATACCTCCATTCTCCCAATTGTTGCTAAATCTTCTGTGTCAAAACCCCTTTGATACCTCCACCAACACCATCTGGTAGGAAGGGCAGATCTACCCATTCACCACCAATTGGGAGATTCCTAAAACAGATTACTTGGTGCTTTATCTTATCCACAATGATTTTGCTACCCCCCACTGTCCTTCCTAGTAGACTGTGTTATTTCCTTCGGGAAGTGGTACATGACACATGCTTTGATCTTGAAGGCAGAGGTTCTTGCTATGTTGAACATAGGAGAAATAGGGTTGAACCCCTAGAGAGGAGAGGCACGCGGTTTTACTCCCCTTACTTGATTCCATGGAAGGACGGAAAGTCTCTTACCGATCTTGGCCAAATGGCTCTTAATCCTCTTCATCTGAATGAACAATTTCAAAATGCTTGCAATTGATAGGACAAGTTCTGGTGGCCCTCGATGCGGGTCATTGATTGCTGTCCCTTGGTCATGAGGGTGCCAATTTCCATCTGTCAAACCTCCCTGGTCACAGGTGTTATCTCCGATTCAACGTAGGGTTCCAATGCTACTAGTTTGTGCTTCTACTGTTTGGTCGATCGATGAGTGTTCACCAAAGTATTGGCCATAATGTCATCTTTTCAGTCAATGCTCAGAAGTCTCATCTCGTTCCCGCACAGTGGCTAATCTTCATAGGTGAAATGTTGGACACAACCTGCATGAAGGCTTATTTTCCTTGTCAGAGGATTGCAGATTTTCATAATATGATTCTTATGTTTTTAAGTTAACGCCAATTCCACTACTGCCTGCAGGACCCGTTGTCCTTATGCATTTTCTTGGAGCTGCACGCCAGATAGGTCATTCAGTGGAGCATTAGACGGCATTGGCCCAAACATCAGGGGCCTCTCAGTTCAGGTGCAGATTTTCTTCTCAGTTCTCCTGAACGTGCACTGGTGTATGTGCTCCTCCAACTCTGTCCATTCAGCCTAGTTCAGTCTCAGGACCCTGTTATTTGGGTCTCCACTACGGGAAGGGGAGCTCGTATGGGTGATATGATAGTGAAAGGCACGTCATCCTTTGAACATGCAGTCGCTCCGCTTTTTAGCTTGCTTTGAAAGCTGTATGTTTGGTGGCAGTAAGTGCAGCCTGTAGGGTCAGTGAGTTATTGCCCTTTCGATCTGGCCGTCTTTCACTCTTTTCTATCCAAACACGCTGTGTTTTTTACCTGACCTTACTTCTTATTGAGTCGTATCACCTGTCCGCATAGGCCAGCCCATCACTCTTCCATTTTTCTTTCCTCCTACTTATCCCTTCAAGAGGGAGGAGAGATTATATAGACTGGACCCCCAGGCATGCTTTATTTTACTGCATCGGCGATACAAGACCGAGTAGACAATCGGCTCTTCCTGGACTTTACAGCAGCCAGAAATGTCAAGTCAATTACCAAACATACAATTTCACATTGGGCCAACTTGTTCATAAAGATCTGTTGGACATTCAGCACAAACCTCTGACTGGCATTTTGCACACTCAACAAGGACCATGTAAGCCTTTACAGATCTCACCCGGTGCGCCCCAGTGACTGAGATTACCCAGGCAGTCAAATAATCTTTGTTGCACACCTTTGCAAAACATTACTGTCTCATGGCTCAGGCACTCAATGATGGCTACTGTGCCAGTGCCCTGTTGCGTTGCCTTCATCAGTTAACTGGCACTCTAGCTGTTTGTGTTGTGGGTCTCATTCATTTATTATGCAACTTATAACGCGCAGACTAAACCCGAAGGTATCAAGGCGCCTATCAAAATCAATAAACAGAAAATACAGAATATCACTACGGGTATGCAAGTGTGAAAAGATGAGTTTTAAGCGCGGATCTAAAAGTTTGCAAAGAGGGACTGGATCTTACTTCCAAAGGGAGGGCATTCCACCACTTGGGTGCCAGAAAGGAAAAGGCCTTACCTCCCCATCTTGCTTTTCTGACACGGGGTACAGAGAGGAGAAGTTTGTGACTGGAGCGAAGATTCCTACTAGGGTTATGCCGAGAAAGAATGGATCCCATGCTTGTAGGGCTGGGTTTAGCAAGAGCTTTATACACCAGGCACATGGATTTGAAAAGGATCCGGTATTCAACGGGGAGCCAGTGCAGTTGTTTTCGGGCTTCAGTGGCAGAGGCACGTTTTGGTAGGTCAAGAGCAAATCTCGCTGCCGCGTTCTGGACCACCTGCAAGCGCTGTAGGTGACTCTTGTTCAGCCCTGCATACAGCGCATTGCAGTAGTCCAGTCGCGAGCCCAAAAGAGCGACAGCAAGTTGCTTTCTTGCCTGGGGTGACAAGAAGTGCCTGATTTTCCTCAGTATGTGGATAATCCCCCAGCAGGTCGAAACAGTCCTGTTGACCTGTTGGCACATACTAAGGTTGGGGTCGATCATAACTCCCAAGTTTTTTGCTGACAAGGTGGGCTCGGGACATGCGCCCAGCGAGTTCGGCCACCACTCCGCCGACCAGATCGATTCCTTTCCTCCAAAAACCATCACCTCCGTCTTCTCCCCATTCAGCTTTAGTGAATTGTGGATCATCCACTGGCCAACTGCCTCCATGCAAGATCTGAAATTGGCGGCAGTTGACGTAGCTGGCTGGGAGAGAGAGACTAAGATCTGAGTGTCGTCCGCGTAGGAAACTACCTCCATCCCAAAAGATCTAATAAGTCTGGCAAGGGGGGTCACATAGATATTAAAAAGGGTAGGACTAAGCGCTGACCCTTGAGGGACCCCACATTGCACAGACAGGGATGGAGATAGAAACGATCCCAGCATTATCCTTTGTTCTCTATGGTCGAGAAAAGAGGAAAG
The DNA here is from genome assembly GCF_964263255.1 of Lissotriton vulgaris. Lineage (NCBI taxonomy): Eukaryota > Metazoa > Chordata > Amphibia > Caudata > Salamandridae > Lissotriton > Lissotriton vulgaris. The sequence goes on along the minus strand of NC_141694.1, from coordinate 1,732,002,779 downwards.
GAGTCCCAGAGCAGACCCGCGGACCCCAATCTCCCTCAGGCGAGATGTTAACACCACAGGAGACAGGGTATCGAAGGCCGCTGTGAGGTCTAGAAGGATCAGGAGGGAGGTCTGACCCTCATCAACTCTGGTGCGGATGGTATCCAGCACTATGGTGAGGGCAGACTCGGTGCTATGTTCCCTCCTGAAACCATGCTGGGAGAGATCCAAACAGCCCGAACTCTCCACAAATGCAGCCAGATGTTTATTTAGATGGGCTTCGAGCATCTTTGCGGGAGCCGGGAGCAGTGAAATGGGGCGAAAGTTCTTTAACACCCCGGGGTCCAGAGAAGGCTTTTTAAGCAAGGGTTTTACTACAGCATTCTTCCACTGTTGGGGAAAAATGCCTTCCTTCAACACTCTGTTCATGATGTCAACCAGAGGAGGAAGGAGAGATTCTCTGCACTGCTTGAGGATCTTTAGCGGGCAGACATCCAGCGGAGAACCAGATTTGGTTTTATCAAGCAGGATTTCAAGATCCTGACAGGAAAGGGGAGGAAAGGAAATCAATTCCTGATGTTGAGAGGATTCCGCAACACTGGGCTCAGGGAGAGCAGGCAGCAAAGGAACGGCGGTCAGGGATTTTTGGACCTCCAAAGCAGCATAGATGTCAGCGATTTTTGACTGAAAAAAGGCAGCTATCTTGTTGCACAGGTCCTGAGAGGCAACCACAGGATCCGGTGTCTGAAGGGTCGTAAGGGAATCGACAATCCTGAAGAGTTCTCTAGGAGATGACAATGAGGAGGTGAGTGCCGTAAAGTATTCCTGCTTGGTCTTAATAACTTCTAGTTTGTAGTTTTTAAGCAGGACCCTATGGGCTTCTCTGTCCTTAGAGGCCCAGCTAGAGTGCCATAAGCGCTCCTGCCTTCTTACTTCCTGTCTCCGAAGCCGGAGCTGTTCGGAGAACCAGGGAGCGGAGGGTCTTTTCCTAGCAGAATTGCAAGACCTTGCGGGAGCAAGCTCCTCCAAGGCCTCAGCAATGGTATTTTCAAATATATAGACCGCAGTGGAGGTATCTGCCTCCCGAGGAATGGACAGACTGGTTGTCCATGGATGGAAGGAATCTTCCCTGATCTTTTTGAGGTTCCTTCGCACTTCCATGGTGCTCGAGGCCCTTCTAATATAGCCCCGTGCGGGATACATCATGTTGAAGGGAACGGCCAGATGGTCCGACCAGGAGAGATGGAAGGGGCTGGCAACTGTCAGCCTAGGGTCGTTGGAGAAGATACCATCGAGCGTGTGCCCCGCTCGGTGGGTGGGACCGTTCAATAGCTGGGTGAGTCCGCAGGCTGACATTATTTCCACCAGGGAGATCGTGTCGTGAGCCTCCAATAGCTCAAGATGGAAATTGAAATCACCTAGAATGGTCAGATTTTGTTGGCCAAAATGGGGTTCCAGAACCTGCATCAGTTTCAGCCCAAATCCTGCTCTTGGGCCAGGGGGGCGGTATACCAAGATTCCATTAAATGCTGGGTTAACAGAATCTGAGAGGGAAAAATATAAGACCTGGAATGTGTCCTTAGGGTCAGAAAGGGGTATAGTGTGGCAGTGAAATTTGTCCTGATATAAAATGGCCAGACCACCGCCAACACAGCCTAATCTGTCCAATCGAGTAAGGCAGTAGCCCTCAGGGACCGCTTCAACCAGATCAGGACCCGAGGAGTCTTTGGCCCAGGTCTCCGTAATAAAGACCCAAGAAGGTGTTTTATCTAAGACCAGTTCCTTGAATACAGTGTTATTTTTAATGAGCGAGCGAGCATTGAGAAGAAGACAGGACTCGCTGGGGTTTTTAGGTGTTGATAAGGAGCAGGGCTCCGGAGGAGCAGAGGCAAGAGAGAGCAGAGGCTCATCCGCCTCAGTCGGAAAGCACATACAGCTAGGACATGTCAAATAATCCTCAGGTCTGTAGCGATGTGTGCAAGGGGCAGGAGCGGGTTTAAGCCGCAGCATCTCCCTTAATGAGTATTTCAGGACAGGGGCGCCTACCTTGTAATGGCCAGTAGTCCAGCCGTCCAGCCCGTCCTCAGCGCGGACGGGCGCAGACGGGCTGGACTCTGGCGTGACTCCGGCGGTCATCCGGCGCATCCGCTACCGCGTCCGCTGCGCGGAGCCGCTGAGTACTCTTTTATAGAGACTAGAGCGCGAGGTCGCGCCTACCCTCAAGATGGCCGCCAAACAGCCCTCGCCTCCCCGGGACCAGCTCTCAGCGTCAACACTCAGCTGAGAGCGGCCCAGGAGGTGGAGGAGGTGAGAAACAAAGGTGCAGATAAAATCCGCTTTTAGAAAAGCAGAAACGGGTAAAATACACGCGTTACTCAGGACGCGATAAAAATGCACGTGGCGCTCTAGGAATATGTCTCAAGTCTATTAGGACAAAGAATAGGAGAGAGGAACCTCCGGCTTCCGCCTCAGAGGGTGAAAAGCGATCGTTTCATAAGATGAGAAGTCTGAGTAGAGTTGTATTGATCAGAAGAAAAAGTTACTTATGTTCCATAACAATATCTTTGGTCAATACTGTATCTTTCTGCAGGTCCCTTACTGCTCTTCCTCCTCCCCATATGATTTAGTTTTGTGGATAAGAAGTTCCCAATGTATGCAAATATGCGTCTCTCGTTTTCTTGTTCTCAGAAAAACTCTCTTGGTTCCTCTCTGTCTGCTTTAAAAGAGCAAGGAAAACTTAGAGGGCACTGACACCAGCTAAGTAATCGGTGCAATATACAGTCTTATGTTGTTATGTCTAGGGTGGATTGAACCTACAACTGGAATTTAGAGGTGCTGTCTCACTGTGCTGAAAAGCTATTGCTGGGAACATGTTTTTTCATATTTAGTTTGGCACCTGGATTATATTCATAAGGTGAGGAATCTGAAAGAAGAAATTTTATCCACCAGAAATATCATTACGTAAGTAAGTCTTCTTCGAAGGCTGTCCTCTTCCATGCCGTGTGGGTAGTGGTGTGTTAGAGGACAGCACTCCTTTAAAGATTTTTAAGATGGCAAGACTGTTTTCTTTGGGTACTACAGAAAGTCTTTGACTAGGAGGACACTTAATGCTTCAACCAAATGTACAGCATTTATTAGTGGAACCAAAGCGAAGGGTCAATATGAAGACATCTGGATGTCTTATTCTCCTAATTTGTAAATAGATTCAACAATAACTGAAATAATGCCTAAGAGTAGCACTTAAGTTTGTCATATGTAAAGTCTTAAAGAGCATATGGTGGAATTATGTTTGCAGGCCAGTAGAACCGCCTCTCATTGGTGAGCCGTCACTCAGTGGAGCGTCTCTAATAGACAGTGTGTAGACCTTGGGTGTTGTGAACTATACCTAGTACCCTCATTTTTCTTGATGAATATTTATTTTGTAATCATTTTCGTTTGCAGATAAATTGGTTTATGTCAGTTTGTTGTAATTCATAAATATTTAATGATGTCTTTTTGTTATCTTTCTTATTTTCCAGGCTGTTGCAAATGAATCTGGGCTAAATTTTATCTCTGTGAAAGGTCCAGAATTATTAAATATGGTAAGTTGTGTGATGGAATCTACCCCGTAAGCCTTGTACATTGTTTTGCATTTGAATAGCTGTGCATGAAAAATGTTTTCAGCTGCTGAACATGACATTTATTTTTTGGTGGACATATCCAACTTCATTTAATGCAGTTTCATATCATTGAGAATTAGCATTTATGGCAATGGCATGTTTGCAGATCAGTTGAGCAGACCTTTATGTTTAACAATCACATCTAAATAATCGAGAGTCCTGATGTAATATTTTCACAGCATCTATAAATGGAAAATCCCTAATCCTTACAAAATTTTATATTTCGTAATCTGAAAGAGACACGTTAGTGATAGATTCCTTACCTTAGAATATCCCCAGGCGTCAGACTGGATCCGGAAAGTTTTGCGTAGCAGTACCCTTGCGCGTCGGCAGGCGTAGTCTGCGGCTCCGCGTCCGTCGTAGGCGTCGTGGGCGCCGTGATGACGTCGTCGGAGTACTTAGATGCCGCCTCCGCGTGCTGACGTCAGTTCTTCTTTTTTCCGCGCCAGCCAGCGCAGATCTGGAAAGAGCAGTTCCCTAGTCACTTTTTGACTAACCTTTTTGTGATCTTTTGATCCCTTTTCAAAGTCTTCACGACTCCGACGGTGCCGTTAGGGATGCCCGGCTTCAAGAATTGCGACGAGTGCGACCGTACCATGTCGGTTACGGATCCCCACCGCTTGTGCCTGATGTGTTTGGGCGTCAACCATGACGACGAGGCCTGCTCCGACTGTCGAGCCCTGTCGAGGAAGGCCAGGCGGGAGCGGTCCCGCAGGCGACTCGAGATCCGCCAGTCGGCCCCGCGCCGTGTGAGGTCCCGGTCCCACGGGAGGTCGAGGGACAGGTCGCGGGGACGGAGCAGTCACAGCTCCGGGAGTCGGCGCCACTCCTCTGGGTCCAAGTCGTCAGGTAAGAAACACAAGAAGTCGAAGAGACATCATCGCTCTTCCGACTCCCCCCCGACGCTCGCGCGATGCGGCCGGGGGTTCGGGTGACAACGCCCACGCGGCTCCTCGGGAGTCGCGGGCGCCTCGTTCGGCTCCATATCCCCCGGTCCCTGGGCTGAACGTGACGCCGGAGGAGATTGAGCGTTTCTTCATGGCCATGAGGTCCCTTTCTTCTCCGACGGGTTCCACGGCGCCTATGGGCCCAGTGAACCCGTCTGGGGGCCCTAGTGGGTCGGGGGCTTCGACCCCGACGCCGTCGGGTGCTTCGGCCTCGACGCCGGCGGCGCCTTCGGGCTCGGCGCCACAGGGCCCCAGGATCCCGACACCGCCGGTGCCCTCGGGCACGGCGCCGCAGGGCGCAGCGGTCCCGGCGTCGTCGGCGCCTTCGGGCTCGACGCCGCAGGGCGCCGCTGGGCGCTCCTCGGGCGTCGGATCGTCACCGGTGGACCTTACGACCCCCCCGGCGTCGGTCCCTATGGTGTCCCCTTCGGCGTCGGCCGGCGCCGTCCCCGATGCCTCCTCTCACTCGGTTCCGACGTCGGGACGACGCCTATCGGCGCCGATCTCGACGACGTTTGGGGACTTTCAGTTCTATGAACCGTCCTCATACGCTCACGACCCTGAGTCTCAGGAGATGGGGGACGAGGAGGATTGGGAGGGGTCTGAGGACCCTCTGACACGGGAATGTCAGTCTAACATGGACTGGGCAGGAGATCTTGGGGAGGCCAGTGGCCTGGACACCTCTCCAGACACTGGATTCGTCTCTCCTCTTACCGTGGCTTCGGAGGAGGGAGCGACTTATAGTGTGGTGCTGATGAGAGCTGCCAAGGCTTTGGGCCTTGAGCTCCCCGTCGCGGCCGTGAGGACTAACCTCCTCACTGAGGTCCTTAAGCCGCAGTCATGCTCCGCAGAGCCTCTGCTGCCGTTTAATGAGGCCTTGACGGACGTTCTTTTGGGCACTTGGTCCAGGCCCGCTACAGGTTCGCCTGTAGATAGGAACGTGGCCAGACGCCACCGCCCGGCTCCGGGCGACCCCAGTTTCCTGTCCACCCACCCCACCCCTGAGAGTCTGTTATCCAGGCCTCTAACTCCCAGACCGCATTCCCGACGGCTCCCCCTGATCGGGAATCCAAGAGGTACGAGGCCTATGGCAAGAAAGTGTTCTCGTCCCTTAGCTGTGGACTGCGGTCTTCCAACACCGCATGCCTCTTGGGCCTTTACACCCACTCTCTGTGGGAAACGGTGGCGGAAGTGCTGCCAGAGTGCCCGTTGGAGGTGCGGGTCAAACTCGGCCAAGCCCTAGTGGAGGGCCGGGATGCAGCGAAATATTCTATCAGGTGCGGACTGGATACGACTGACTCGCTGGGTAGAGCGATGGCTACTACGGTGGCGATACGACGCCACTTCTGGCGGAGATCCGCCAACTTCTCGGCAGACGTCCAGAATACCCTCATGGACATGCCGTTTGATGGCCGTCGCCTCTTTGGCGACAAGGCAGACCATGCGCTTGAGCGCTTTAAGGACTCCAGGGCTACGGCCAAGTCCTTGGGCCTCTCGGCCCCGCGCCAGCAAATGGGTGCCTTTCGCTCCTTTCGTGGCCAAGGAAGGGGCGTCCCCACACGTGCCGCCAGCCACTCGCCGCAAACTGTCGTCCAGCGTGGCGGCGGCCGGGGTAACCGCCGTGGAGGCGGTCGGGGAACCAAGCGGAGCCAGTCCACACCTGCCCCCGCAGCATCCGCCTCAAAACCTTCCTAGTCCGTGCTTTTCGGCCCATGTGACGCCAGTGGGAGGCAGGGTCCGCCATCACCTTTCTCACTGGCGCACAGTCACTTCGGACAGGTGGGTGCTGCAGATCGTCTGAAGGGGCTACTCCCTCCCCTTCGAGACGACCCCTCAAGCCATGCCACCGCAACACCACCGTGTATCGGGGGATCATTTGCGGCTCCTGCAGGAGGAAGTTTCGGCCCTCTTGGCCAAGGGGGCCATCGAGCGCGTTCCTGGGCCAGAAGTAGGGTGTGGTTGCTACTCCCACTACTTTCTGGTACCCAAGAAGGGCAAAGGGGGCCTACGCCCTATCTTGGATCTGAGGAACGTCAACGGCTTCCTCCGGAAGGAGAAGTTCAAAATGCTGACACTGGCTCAGTTCTTGGCTGCCCTAGACCCTGGAGACTGGATGGTAGCGTTGGACTTGCAGGAAGCATACTTCCACATCCCCGTCCTGCCGGCCCACCGGCGTTACCTGCGGTTCACGGTAGGCCACGAGCACTTTCAGTTTACCGTGCTCCCCTTCGGCCTTACCAGCGCCCCACGGGTGTTCACGAAGGTGATGGCGGTGGTCGCAGCTCATCTGCGCAGGTTAGGGGTGTCAGTCTTCCCCTACCTCGACGACTGGTTGTTGAAGGCGGGCTCGCCCCAGACAGTCGTCAGCCACCTCCAGACTACGGCGGATCTCCTGCACCTGCTAGGATTTTCCATCAATGTGCCGAAGTCACACCTGTGCCCCTCTCAGAAGCTCCTTTTCATCGGAGCGGTTCTCGACTCGGCGCAGTTTCGGGTTTACCCGCCCGAACAGCGGGTCCGGGATATACAGGCTCTGATTCCGGTCTTCCAGCCGTTATCCCGGGTTTCGGTCAGGTTGACGCTGCGGCTTCTGGGGCTGATGGCCTCCTGCATCCTTCTGGTGCATCACGCACGGTGGCGGATGCGGGCTCTGCAGTGGGACCTGAAGTTTCAGTGGGCCCAGCACCGGGGCAACCTGTCCGACCATGTCCTGATCTCGGAGGGCACTGCGAGACAGCTGCAGTGGTGGCTCACGGACCGCGATTGGGTCAACGGCTGATCCCTCTCCCTTCCCCAACCGGAGCACGTGGTTGTGACGGACGCGTCCCTCCAGGGCTGGGGAGGCCACTTGGGAGAGGCGGAGATCAGAGGACTCTGGTCTCCGGCGGAGTCCCGGCTCCATATCAACCTTTTGGAGCTGCGGGCGATTCGTCTGGCACTGAAAGCATTCCTCCCGTCTGTCCGAGGGAGTGCAGTGCAGGTGTTCACCGACAACACCACCGCCATGTGGTACTGCAACAAACAAGGCGGAGTGGGATTGTGGACCCTTTGCCAGGAGGCTCTGCGTCTCTGGCAATGGCTGGAACATCAGGGCGTGACTCTGGTGGTTCAACACCTGGCCGGTTCTCTGAACGCCAGGGCGGACGAACTCAGCCGTCGGTGCTCGATGGATCACGAATGGTGTCTGAACTCGGACGTGGCGCAAGGACTCTTTCTGCGATGGGGAGAGCCTTGGTTAGATCTATTCGCCACCGGAGAGAACGCGCAATGTCATCAGTTCTGCGCGTTGGAATTTCCAAGGCGGCACTCGCTCGGAGACGCTTTTCGTCGCGAGTGGAGCTGCGGTCTGTTGTACGCCTTTCCGCCTATACCTCTTCTGCCCAGAGTGCTGAAGAAGATCAAGCGCGACCGGGCACAAGTCATCCTTGTGGCTCCGGACTGGGCGCGAAGGTACTGGTATCCCGAACTACTCAGCATGTCAGTCGATCCCCCGATTCGTCTGCCTCTTCAGGAGGACCTTCTGTCGTAGCAGCAGGGGACGGTCCTCCACCCGAACCTGTCCAGTCTCCACCTCCATGCTTGGAGATTGAGCGGCGACAGTTGAGGCCATTTGACTTGCGTCCTGAAGTCTGTAACATCATTCTGGCAGCCAGGCGTCCCTCCACGAAAACGGTATACGCCTGCAGGTGGAACAGATTTGTGGCATGGTGCACAGCAAAGGCTGTGGATCCCCTCAATGCCCCTCTCTCTGAGGTTCTTCTCTTCCTTCTTTCTCTTGCCCAGCAGGGCTCTGCTCTGGGCACTATCAAGGGCTATCTTTCAGCTCTTTCAGCCTTTCTGAGGCTGCCTGACCAACCTTCTTTGTTCAAGTCCCCTATTGTAAACAGATTTCTGAAAGGCATCACTCATACCTTTCCTCCTGTTCCTTTCGTGATGCCTTAGTGGGACTTGAACCTGGTTCTAACCTTTCTGATGTGCGCTCCCTTTGAGCCACTTCATAACTGTCCACTTCGCCTTCTTTCTTTAAAGACTGCCTTCCTGGTAGCCATCACCTCTGCCAGGAGAGTGAGTGAGCTCCAGGCCCTCTCTTGCAAGCCTCCTTTTCTGTCAGTCCATCCGGACAAAGTTGTTTTGAGGACTAGGCCCTCCTTCTTGCCAAAGGTGGTCACGGCCTTCCACATTGGGCAGTCCATCACATTGCCCACCTTCTTTCCGCCTCCGCACCCCTCGAGAGAGGAGGAGAGGCTCCACCGTCTGGACCCAAAACGTGCGCTCTCATTCTATCTGGATCGCACACGCCAGTTCCGGGTGGATGATCAACTCTTTGTTGGGTACGCGGGCGCTAAGAAAGGGAAAGCGGTGCACAAGAGGACCATCTCTCGATGGATTATCATGTGCATCCAGGCGTGTTACTCCTTGGCTGAGAAGGAACCACCTGTTGGGCTGCGGGCTCATTCCACTCGAGCCACGGCCACTACAACTGCCTTGGGCCGAGGCGTGCCCTTGCAGGACATTTGCCAGGCAGCTACGTGGGCCTCGTTGCACACGTTTGCTAGGCACTACTGCCTGGACAGTCAAGTCCGGAGAGACGGCTACTTTGGCCGCTCCGTTCTCCAGGACTTTCTGGTGTAAATATTGGTTTGCAGACCCACCACCACGGGGATGGTATTGCTGGGGTATCTATTCTAAGGTAAGGAATCTATCACTAACGTGTCTCTTTCAGATGCACAAGTTACTACTTGTGTAACGATATATCTGTAAGAGACATTAGTTAGTGATAGATTCCTTACCGACCCACCCATCCTCCCCGTTCTGCGAACCGATATCTAGGGTTAAGGTCATCCCCTTTCAGGGCCCTAGTTTCTTGGCACCAGTGTCGGTTTTTGTCATGGCTCTGCGCTTCTGGCGCGGAAAAGCTGTGGCTAAGAACTGACGTCAGCACGCGAAGGCGGCGTCTAAGTACTCCGATGACGTCATCACGGCGCCCACGACGCCTACGACGGACGCGGAGCCGCAGACGACGCCTGCCGACGCGCAAGGGTACTGCTACGCAAAACTTTCCGGATCCAGTCTGACGCCTGGGGATATTCTAAGGTAAGGAATCTATCACTAACTAATGTCTCTTACAGATATATCGTTACACAAGTAGTAACTTGTGCTTTAATTATTTTTGGAGTGTTGTGGGTATTTGAATAAGGGAGGTTCATAAAGGAATGTCTTGATCTGCGATGAATGATAGTATCATTTTTATCAATGTATTTATTTGTTTCGAGTTTTCTATGACACCACATGCTACCAATGACAGCTTAAGGGGACTTGGAACCAAGGAAGAGGAGCAACCACGGGCAGCAAACAGACCAGAGGAGGGCTAGAAAGCGATTACAATGAATTCGAGACAGCCTGACAAAAAATAATTTAAATATGTATAGTAGTGGAATATGCCTGTTAAAACCACCAGAATTTAAATTGGAGATTGGTGTGAGAAGTAGGGTATACAGAATTTCTAACGACTTCTTAAACAATCTAGACCAGATGAGAGCAAGATACTCAGAAGAACTAGACCAATGCCATCTTTTCAAACAATCTATTGTCTAAATGAGTTCAGTTCTTGATTAATTGTATGTACATTTATCTTAAGTGAATATTCTGAAATTTTGGCTTGTATCTGGCAATCCTAGACCTGTGTTCACATATGGCGCAGACTCTAAGTGAAATGAAACAGTCACCATCCATAGATTTCAAGTATGCCCCAAACTAAAAATAGTCTAATTTGTTGCTTAGATACCTAAGCGTTGGGCTTCAGTAGATTAGAAAAAAAAATTATATTGACTTGTTCAAAGATGATTCTGTTTAATCAAGTACCAGTATAATTCTTTCAAAGCAGCTGTAAATCCTTGTCTAATTATGTGTTGTGGGTGCAACACAAATACGTCTCTAGGCAATATAAGCCCTAAAATATATTAAAAGTATATGTAAATACTATACAACAAAAACAAATGAGTCAGAACATAATCTCAGAGAGCAAACCTTTTGGCTAACATTGAACATGCGCTCAGTTTATTTTCTAAATGGCACTTAGGAACTTTGTTAGTTTGACGTGGTTTATTAGCATCCATTGAATATTGCGAAGAGAGACTCCAGATTTAGAGCAGCAGACATACCATTAACTTTCCTGCCAGTCAGTCACCTAACAGCAATAGAGCTCCAAGATGCTCCTCTGCTGTCTTTATAGCATACTCTCAAACTCTTACCCAGATGATTAGCATAACCGGATAGGTATCTTAAATAGGTTTCCTCATTTAAAGTTAATAACCAAAATGCAGGTTACTTGACACTACCCTCCTAATATAACTATAGTCTTGAAAAACAGGTTCTATGGAGCTTGTGTCTTAACCTTGTACACCTATTGTGATATTAAATATAGTTTTTGATAGCTCTAAATTGATTTTATGAATGGAATGATGTGTGCCTTCCTGAAGTCAGGGCTGTATTGCAAGTAGCTCACAGAAGAACTTTGAGAAGAAAGTTGCTCTTGTCCCAGCATCTGCTTAAACATAGCCTTAATTCATTCATTGCCAAAGGCTGATAAAACCAATAAGCTCTTCATGGAAGAGATCCTGCTGTTTTATAGATGAGACCTCTGAACTGGAACGATTAACCCAGTGCTTAATTTGAGCTGGTAATTGCAGGTGTGGTCCGCCAGCACACATCTTTTTGGGCCGACACTTCTCTTTCCTCAACAAACTTTAATGCAGAGCGAAACAGAAAAAGAAGAAAAAGACAGAAAAGCACTGAGAATGTAAGAAAGCAGGAACGACAAAGATCCTTCAGGAGTGAGGTGAGACAAAGAATCGAGGAGTGTCTGGTGATGGTTTAAAGAGGCAAGAGGAAGAATCGACTAGGAAGCACAAGCCTGCTAGTCACCAGCCATTCTATGTGTTTTCAGCCTCTCTTCACAAACACATATAGAGCAGGCCAACTTATGTAGACTGACACCACCAATTACTGTTCCCACATGAATGCACCCCCTGACACAACAACCATGACTAGTTCAAGTTTAGGGTAGCCTGCTTTTACAAAACATACTTTTACGACAGGAAGAACATACTGAAAATGTTTTATCTCGTTATTTTAAGCTTCTTATTGTGGATCTGTTCCACTGCGCACATATCATTCTACCTCACCCACGAGGCTATGGCGTTGCACCCGGCTCCCTCTCAGTTCCTATGAACTCATCAGATTCCTCTGGCTTGCATCTTTGAATCTAATGTCACTAAAATGAGGTACAACTCCTATGAGGAAATAGTCCTGCGCTATTGACTCTCTAAAGATCTCTCCTACTCCTACTTGCAGCTGACTACACGAAGAGCTTCATCACTTCTACTCTGTCTACGGGCATCTGTATTGTCTGCTCCCTTCCACCCAAACCCTGATTATGTCGCCCCTACGCCTTCCCTCATCTAATCCTCTGATATAGTGTCAAAATGGTATAGGCTTTTTACAAATCCTATAAATAAATATAAATTATATATAAATACTCTAGAATTCATAGCAGTTTACCTGGCACTGAAAACATTCCCAGTGCTTTCCAAGCCTTTTTGAACTACAACCCGATTTTTAGAATTAGAACATTCACAACCTTCCTAGCTTTAATAGACATGAGGCGGGCGATTATTTTAAATGTAATTAACGCATGGTGTGGCAGCGCACTGTCATTTACCGACTGGACATTTTCCATTTAAATGACCACTAAATTTACACACACATACGGTTTTACTGATAAAACTACATTGCACATTAATGATAATTTGTGAAAATTGTCTTTCAGTGAATATTTTTTATTTGTGCATCACAAAGTAAATTGTCGTGATTTGTTTTGATCCTATTAAAATCTTTGTTTCCATCAAACTTCAGAATTACAAAAAAACTATGTATTTCATTTTTGCTTTCCTAACTGCTGAATGTGTTTAGTTATTTTAAAGATAATTACATGTGTGCTACGAAAATGTTTTACATTCTACAGCCTTTCCTTTTCCCTGTATCCCAGCAAGATTGTCACACAATTCACTTTACTTTTCTTTCCCTGACTGCAAAGTGGAGAGTTTGTAAACCCCAATCCCCATGCCCCATGTTAAAAAAATAACCAGCAGTTCTTTATAAGACATAGTCTGACTTTAGTGCTCCGTCTTTGAAGTGAAGCAAATTTGACAAGATAAATACAGAATTTAAAGTCATCTATCTGATAGAGACTACTTGCCGCAGATTCCTTCACATAGAATTATCCCCAGGTGTGAGACTGTATCCGTAAACTTTTTGCCACAGCATCCCTGTGCCCCCGGAGGCTTGGCGACACCACGCGACTCCGCCCAGTCGTCGTCTGCGTACGTGACGTCAGCGAGGTCACATAAGACCCACCCTGGCGCGCCTACGTCAGTTTTTAGGGCTTGCACCCTACATTGCAGTGAGCTGCACTGCTCGCGCAGGCAAGAGCCCTTTTGTCCGGGGTTTGAAAACGGACTCTGGAATAGCACAGGCTCGTGCTTGTGCTTTTCCTTTTGGGTTCCACTATTGGACTTTTTTTGCTTGTTTTTTTTTAAACAGTGCACGCAATAGGCCAACGGCGGGCGCATTGCTCGACCCATGGCCTATTGGTGTCTGTTACGCGCACCAAAGCCCATATGTTTTCAATTATCGTGCCCAGACACGGGCGCGATAATTGAAAACATATGGCTTGCAGTGGCGCGCGCACCACTCGCGGGGGCTTGATTTTTTTTTTCTTTTTTTTTTACAATAGCGATCGCTTTCACGATCACTTTCAGTGCCGCTTGTTCTATGTTTGCCAGGGCCAGGCCTGACCACTCTATTCACGTCAGCAACGGACTCCACTAGAGTGAATAAAAAAATCTGACTGCTATGCGGTTCTGGATTAAGAGCTATACAAACAAACTCTCCAAGCCTAGTTTCCAATTAACTTTTTTTACTCTCCTCACGCATGTCTGGAGTGAGTATAACATTGAAACCTCTGTCCAACTGCCCCATTCATAAAAGGAATTGCGCATGACAGATAGGCTTCTGGAGTTTCTACCCTTGCCTGCAGCGGCAATGTCAGGTGCTGTATACCGAGTTATCCTGCGCACCTGCCCAATGTCCTGATGGATCCATCCCCATGACGAGGGCCAAGTGGTACATTTCACCAACCTGCTCCTTTGCTAGATTGCACACGGACGCCCCTCTTGGTTGGTGCATGTCGGATAATCTAGTTCACCTGCCACATCGCCAGAGGAACCGCCTGTGGACACGCCAGACGTACAGCACCCCTTTCTACTGCCTGCCTTGTTCTCAACCCTCCCACACACACATACACCACCCCCCCCCTCCACTCTACCCGCCCATCCCGCTTGCTAGGGACACTGCTGCCAAGCCTGGTGGTTCAGGGACCGCCCACCCAAAACATGCATCGGGTTAACACGATATCCACCATGACCGAAAGTAATTGGCCTACGCGTGTCAGCCGCCTCATGACGTGGAAGCCTCCGCCATGCTGGATGTGCTAACTGACAAGGTCTCATTCCTTGGTTACTTATCTGCTCCAACCTAGGGATGCACACCACACACAACTCTTGGGAAGGTGTAAGTGGGGGGGTAACTTTCCTCGTGTTCCCCTCATGAATAAGGTGAGACACTGCCATCAACACCGGCATGAAAGGTGTACAATCCTGACAAGGCAGCTGATCTAAGCACTGGATGCGGAAATATGCATGTGTCCCCAAATTTCCTTCATGTTTTCTTGACAATAGGGCCTATATCATGAGTTATTTCTGCACAGAGCCTTCGTGCACCATTCTTGGTTTACGTCTAAAAATGAGAACATATCCACTGGCTTCTTGTTTCAGTAACATTTCGAATGATTCCGCCACGTAGTCGATTATTTCTGGGACTGGGGGAATAAATACCCCCAAAAGAACAGTCAGTCTGACTGAACCAACCATACAGACTAATTTCGATTAACGGTACAGGCGCTCTAAATCACACTGCGGGCCTTTCTCGGACATTAATTGACTGCGCTATTTTATGAACCAGAAGGGAGTGAAGGGCTCCAGGTGTGCGCTGTTTTCAAAGACCATAAATCACCCGACTATCAGCAGGATGATCCAGATTTAAACACTCAACACTAACCTCTACTGTTACCTGGAGGTAACGACTTCAAATCCTGCAAAAGGTCTTCTCTGCCACTCGTCCTTGTATAGGGAAGCTATAAGCTGCCATACAGTTGAAGTTAAGGAACACCTATTGTTTACAGCGCTTTGAGACATCAAGTCTTTGATTTGAAGCGCTGTATAAAGCAAGTTATTTTCGCTATAAACCTTGGCCCGCTCTACGCACACGAACACTCCTCATTTACAGGTGACTTGGAAGAGATGGTGACCCTGGGTCTTTAAACAAATGATGCGGAATGTGGGCAGGCAAGGTGTCACTTTCACGCATTGGAAGTGGAGATGGCGCATTGAGGCTGTTAAAATTCATATTTGGGGCTAGGGACCCAGAGGGTCGCCTGAGAGGCGAGGGCGGTTTATTTATTCTTCTAATGGAAAATCATCCAATTTACTTTATATCACGCTCCACTACACACAAAAACATGCATTTGTAATGCAATCGGTCTCGCATTATTCAAGTTTGAGCTATTTGTGTTGCATTATTTAGCAATGCCAATAGCTCAAACTTTAATAATGCAAGACCTATTGCATTGGAAAAGCTTGTTTCCTTTTTCGCCTGCAATGCGGATCGGGTCCTTGCTATGGACCTGTTTCTGCCCTTTTTTCTCCCCATTCTCTCTTCTTTGGTGGAACAGTGTACGAATGCCTTCGGGCTTCAAGACTTGCACGTCGTGTGGGCGTCTTATGTCGGCGACGGACCCTCACCTCATTTGTATGTGGTGTTTGGAGGAGGATCACGGCACCACTGACTGTGAGGTGTGCCAACAGTTGAAGCTGAAGTCGTGGCTAGAGCGCCAGATGAAACTACTCTCGGCACGTCTCTCCAGGTCGATGTCCTCCCCTCGATCAGCTTCCGCAGACGGACGCCAGAGAGCAGCGTACCAGAAAACGCCAGATCGCCATCACACTACCTGCAAGCAGCAGCAAGCTTCTCTGCAACACTCCTCCCCCCAATGCCAAACGGTGAGCACCCGCCAAGGAGGAGACAAGGAGGAGACAGGGAGACCGGGGGAGTACGGTGAGATCTGCGGGGCTACCAACGCAGTACCCTACGGAAACAGCTGTTGTCCCGTCTGAGGCTCTGGCAGCTGCTCGGCTCCGGCTGTGGGCTGCGGGCTGAGGGCGAGTCCTGCGAATGAGCTCAGGGGTGTGCTCAGTTGAGAGCCGCTGTGGTATGGGTGAAGCCGGTCAGCTGGCTGCCACGGACGCGGCTGGCAAGAGGTGCTGTGGTATTGGGCACGCGAATTGGCCTCCGCTCCCTGGCTCTTGCGCGCAAGCTGCCGGCGGATCTGTCGGTGGTGAGGTTGGGGCTGTTTAGACCCTCCCAGTCGCCCAGGGCTTCGAGATGAGACGCCCTCGGGTTTGCAGCTCACCGACTGACAGCCCGTTTGCCTGATCATCGTTGCTGCCCAGTCCGTGGCTCAGGCTGCTCGCAGGGACTTTCTGCCTGCCTGCCTGCCCACCTCCTGCAGAGACTCAGTGGTGGTGCCAGCTACGGGGGTGACACGCGGAAAAGTGTGCATAAAGGGGCTGAGCAGGGATCTTCATCATTATCAGAGAGAGGACATATACCAGGGCGGTCAGGACTGGCCGCAGGCCCGGTGAGGTGCGGCAACTGGCAATTTTTTACCCACGCCACTGTCAGCAACCTTGAAGAAACCGTTCTTGGGCTGTTGCAGGCCTATCTTCTGGTGGATTGTGGTCCCTGTAGTTCTTTCCCCATTACTCTTGGGCCGCCATTATTCCTGGAGGGGATCAGGAAGTGTGCAAGCTCCGCCTCCAACAAGTTGCAATATCCGCGGGATCGCTATGGAGACTTCCAAGCCGCTTAGGAAATTACCTTGGAGAAAGCGCACTGTTCTACGTACCGTCTCCCCCGGGGCCGCCCAGCAGCAGCAGTTGCCGCCACCCCAGGGCAAAACGCCTCACTCAGGTGGCCCACTGATGCAACCTCGGATTAGTGACTTTTTCGGCAACACTGCTCTTCAAATAGGCTCTCCCCCCATCTCAACATCACAGCATGACGCGGACATAAACGCAGATATCCTGGTTCACGATAACCATTCCTCTTCCAGCCCTGTTCACTTTAAAAGCTCACTTTCGGAAAATCTTCACCCATCCTCGCCCAAAGCCCTTGTCTCACATGAGACCCACCAGTTGCGTACGTTTTCCCAGGACGACGCCATCACGATCCAGGACAGCTCCATTGCTTCACAAAGTGCCTTCTCTACTGGCCTGGTGAATCTATCTGAACCAGTCTCTGGCTCAGACTCTTCAAACACCACTGTAATAAATACTATGGCCAAGTTACAAGTCCAAGCCCAAGTCTACGGCAGCGTGCTGTCTACACTTTCAAAAGATTCTGACAACTGCAAAGTGGAAGACTGAACACCGAAGCCCTCACCACAACGCAGCCCAGGCTCAGGTGTTCTCCAAATCAGTCAGAAGGACCCTCTATCTTTAAAAAAGAGCCTAAAGTATGAAAGTCCCCTGTCATCTAATAGATTCCTGGCTTCTTTAGAAGCCCGAATCGAACAATCCCTTGCTCACACACCGGGACTCAGTTTGCATTCCAACTCTTCTAGTATTGTGCAAGAGGATCAAGAGCCACCTGTGTTTGCTACCCAGGGATCTATAAATTCTATCTCGGTCTCGCTGACATCCCTTCATGTAAAGCAAGACGCAATCGCCACAGCCATGCTATGGCAATCTCAGAAAATGGAACTGCAGATTGACCTAATTCAAACTTTGGCTTAAGCACTGTCTGACCTGGGCTCCAGGCTAAGCTTTCTTGAAAGATCTGCACGGCCGCTGGATAACTTGAATTTCTGTTCCTGCTCTCCACTAATTAATAAACTCTCATCTCTCCCAGAAATCCTGGGAACACTCTTGGATAGTGTGAAGAGTAACATCAATGGAAACGGGACAGTGAAACTCACTCAAGAGCCTCAAATTTCATTCTCCTCTGAGGAGCCCTAACACACTGCTACATTGGCCGGCTTACCATCAGGGGGAAAAATTATCTCCCCGTCTTTTGAACCAGATCTTAATAGCTCGGCTTGTTTGTCATTGGGGACCAGCCCAGGAAACCCCAAAGTGGGCCCAGAACGCACCGACATCAGCAGCCTAACGCCGACGCAACTAGCGATCCCGCTGCCCAACCCCACTAACACAGCCCACAAAAACATGATCCACACGTCCTCCAATCTCCCGATGAAACCTCCGTTGTCAAGGAGGGAGAGAAAGAAATTGAATAAACAATCCCAAAATCAATACTTAGCGAAAAGGAGAGTGGGGCTTGGTGGGCCAGCGGCTCTTAGTACGCCAGCTATCAAACCTAGGGACCTCCCTTATTTTCCCAATTTCAATCTGGCTTCAAAACCCAAAACGAAAACTACCGGGACAAGCATGATTATTATTATTATTTTATTATTTGTGGTTTTGTATAGCGCTAGAATCACTCCGACAGGAGTATCTCTGCGCTTTTGACCGGTAAATCTGCGGACATACTGAGGGATGAAGTTAGATTTCATTTTTGAATAGGATAGTTTTTAATTGCTTGCGGAATGCTAGATGTTCTTTGCATTGTCTTAAAGTCAGTGGTAATTTGTTCCACAGCTTTGGGCCCATAATGTATAAAGCTCTACCTCCATGCCTGGCTTTTTTGACATGGGGGACCGCAAGGAGGAGATTGGTGCTTGATCTGAGGGATCGTGCTGGAACATAAGGAACAAATTTCCGTTCAAGGTAGATGGGTCCCTGTCCGTTCAGACACTTGTGGATCAGGCAGCATATTTTAAATTTTGCCCTTTGTCTGACTGGGAGCCAGTGCAATTGCTCAAGGAGTGGGTAACAAGGATACCACAGATAAACCGGGGCTATTGACACTGGGAGCGCCCGTGGGAACACCCCCGGTTTTGGGAGTCACGAACTACACTTCACAACGGCAACGTATGGATCTCTGCCAAATAAAACTAAAGGAATAGCCACCTATGACCTAGGCCTTGGCAGCCAGAACATTACTGCACCGCCCTCAGCAGCAATGCCAGACGCACGGAACAGCCCAATCAAAGGCCAGGGAATGGCAAAAGTATCGAAAGGAGACTTCCAAATTGCAACAGAGGGTGTAGCGACGGGCTGTTCTGCGTGCTATCTGCCAGAGGTTCCAACCAAAGCCTGCGGGGACTCTTCTATACAAATGCAGAGGCTTTCTCAGCCCCAATTTCTATATGTCCCGGGAGTGAAAAGTCAACAGGGGGGGGGGAACAATCATTAATCTGAAGCACGACCCCAACAATTAAAAACGCTCGCATCTTCAAGCAAACCAGGCAGGAGTCAGAACCTTCAAAGTCCGGAAAATGATGTTGAACTTGTTTTCTTTCCCTCACTACGTTCATAAGGGCCCACACGACATCCTCAATAGAAACAACCTTATCCGGCTATTCAACAACGTTCCAGCTCTGTCCAGGGTCAATTCTTCGGACCTTACATCGGTCAAGTTTTCCTCAATACCAGGCAAAGGGGGTTCAAAGGCCACCATAACAACGTGGTCCGGGGAATCTATAAGGGATGCAATCATCGGGGGAAGCAAGCCTATTTGAAAACTGGGGCATAGAAATTTGGGTGCCTATACAACAAAAATATCCCCACGTACTCTTTCCGGTGGCCACTGCGAGGCAGCACATTAGCGTTCTGAAGGGGTCCCGGGGTGCAACTCATGTCTGGCTCCCAGAAGCGACGAAAGTGGATAATTTTATAAACATCTCATGTAACAACAGCCATCGGCTGGTAAGCTGCAAACCGAGCCGCCCTGTCCTCCACGCTACTGATAGCCGCTACGGGCATCCTGATCCAGATCCTGCAACTGCACGTGCCCAGCAGCGCTCCTCCTAACCGGACTATCACGTCCTGGAATGTGGCTGGGCGAAAGTCAACGATTGCCTCTAAATCAGCCGTGGAATATCTGAACAAAAGTGACATCATTTGTCTTCAGGAGACTTGGTCTCTAGCTCCAACGCCTCTCTTCGGCTATTATGAACTTTTTCAACCAGCTACTCAGGCCAACTTTAATGGAAGACCTTCCGGGGGCCTCTCTATTTTCATCAAGCACAGGTGTAAGATAGCGGCTACCCCCATCCTTCGGAACTTAATGACAGGGCAGACTGTATTAATTACCGGCCTTTCATCTTCAGGCAGGGCCTTCTCCATGCTCCTAATCAACTGCTACCATAATACAGCGAAAACCACAAAAGCAACTGCAACAGATCTACTGATTAAACATCTGGAAGATCTTCTATTGGAATTTGCATCCACAGAGGTACTGCTATTAGGGGATTTCAACATCAAAGATCTGGTAACTAACGCCCGTCCAGCCATCAAAACCAAAGAGCAAGAAGCCATGATTAAATTTCTAATTAATTACAATCAACGCTCAGCAAAGCAAATTATATTGGAACAGAAACCTGCAGTTCATTTTTTACCAACATTTAAGAACATCTCGACTATTGCTTATATTTTCCTATCACCGTTTCTGGGAAATAAATTAATCTGGATGGAAATTCCCCATCGTCACGAGAGCGATCATAACCCGTTAACGGTAACAATGCACCTGCTTGTGCCAACCGCGGCTGAAATAACTGTGGTGGGGCACTCAACGCAGGTCGAACTCCACACCTTAGTCAGAAGAATCAAATGGGACACATCGGGTTCTGCCAAGGTGGGTACTTGGCTTACAGGAGAAATTCCAAATTTCAAGCACAATGCTACCACAGATCTACATCACCGGTGGGATAACGCTATCAAATTACAAGACCTCTTAACGTGTCCCGAGGCTCAACATAGACCCGAAGTGGACCTTGGACCCAGTGCTAGCCACTCAAAGGAAAGCCCTAAGGAGGGCCGTGCGCCTGCATAAATTAAATGGCACTGCGCACTCCGCCAACAACATGGCCTTACTGCGCGAGGCCTTCAAAAAATCATCATGGGATGCTAAGAGACTAAAAGAACAGAATGAGTGGCTAAAAATATTCGCCCTGCTAAGGGGCAAAAACCTGTCCCAGTTCTGGAACTATATGAACAAGCTCCGTTCCTCGAATAACAACAGAGGGAACGCAGTTCGTGAAGAAGATTGGGCCCTGCATGTGACTCAACTATACGGCTGCGACACGGCGGATCCTGTGGTTTTCGAACTAAGAGACTGTGTTGATTCCACCCAGACAGAAATCCATGAGCTGACCACTGCAGCCGAAGTCTCCAAGTATTTGAAGGCCATGAAAAATGACGGGGCTCCTGGGCCCAATGGCCTTCCAGCAGGGGTATTCAGATGTGCTCTGGAAGAGTGGGCTGAACTTTTGGCCCCGATATATAACAAATCGTTTACGACCTGTCAGCTACTAGATTCATGGCTAGGTTCGATCTTATGCCCCATATTTAAGAAAGGAGACCCCACGCTCCCAGCTAAATATCAACATATTGCCCTATTAGATCTTGAGGCGAAGGCATATGCCCAGTGTCATCTTAAGTTTTTAGAAAAATGGGTAGCAGAAAACAACATTCTACCATACTTCCAAACATTCTTTCGAACTTCGGCCTCCACCATAGATAACATCACAACCTTGGCCATTCTGAGTCAACAAGCAGCACAAAAAAATCATCTTCCACTCTACTGCTGCTTTATAGACTACAGCGCGGCCTTTGACAAAGTGTCTCGCAATATTCTATGGAGGAAACTGGATAAATGGGGGATCCCACAGAGCCTGCTAGGAGCCCTTATCTCCTTGCACAAGAACACTTGGGTGCAAATCAAAACTGGCCCAAAGACTGTCTCCAGAAAAATTGCAATCGGAGACGGTTTAAAGCAAGGCTGTGTTCTTGCCCCTCTTTTGTTCAATCTCTACACTGCTGACCTGGAAACATTTCTGGAGAAAAGCAATCTTCTCCCGCCAAAATTGGACCATGCTAAAAGGAATCTACATATTCTACAATAAGCTGACGATATTGTCATAATGGACCAGGCAAAATCGGGGCTCCAACGAGCGCTAAGCAAGCTCCATAACACCTCCAACGCCTCAAAAATCAATCAGGAAAAGACCAAGGTTCTGATATTCGGTGGCTGTAAGAACAAGAGAAGTCTAAGGTGGCACATTGGGCCTGCAAAGATCAATTCAACTACAAAATATAATTATTTGGGAGTTTGTTTTTGCGAGTCTTTTAGACCATCAGCTCACTTAGCTGCCTTGAAAAAAAGAGCAGGTGCAATAACATACTCCCTGACCCGACTGAACGAGACTCTGAGCAGCCCCTCTGCAGAACCCATTTTGAAGGTGATCAAAGCTACACTACTCCCTGCCTTAACCTATGGGCATCAGGCCTTCCCTGGTGCATGCTCTGCTAGACATGACCTCGCCCAAGTTTCCACCTATAAAAAAATCTTTCATCTTCCGAAATTCATTCAGAGGGCAAGACTACGTCTGGTGCTGGGCCTACAAAGACAATCCATCTATTGCGAGGCAGATACTCTGAAATATTTTATAAGGTCATTAAAATCTGCAGATACTACCTTAAAATCCCTGCTAAAAGAAACCTTTGCCAGTCCTGGAAATCCATGGAATCGTCAGATTACAAAGGCCATAAAAACGTTGGAGATCGACAACTCACTACTAACTTCAGACACTATTCCATATCCAGTCTGGAAAAAAGTTCTCAATAAGCAGGTGAAACTAATCTCCCATCGGATGGACCTCTAGGCTTTAAAAAGACCTATTGTCTTGCTCCCCCTGAATATCTCATACCGTCCTGGGGTACTGCAATCTTATTTGCTGGAAAATCTAAATGCAGTGGCTCGGAAGAACATAATGTTTATGCGCCTCCTAGGCCTGCGCGCTACGGCCTTTTACAGATGGGTGCCTTCAAAGGAGGGACGGGCCTTCAGACTGTGCACCTACCACACTGAATCATGGTTGCATCTTTTGTGCTGTTGCCCTGTCATGGATGCTCCTAGAAGATCACTCTTAAAACCCGTACTTTTTAAATGGGCCATTAGGTCATGCTGGGAGGCAACGGCCCTGTGTTTTACTTCTTCAGACATTCAAGCGCTCGCAAGGATTGGGAAGTTTGTAAGACTCCTGGACAATCTTTTTTCCCCCTCTTAGGCCCCAGTGCTTCCAGTTCCTCCCGCCCCAAAAATCTCATTACAGACTTTTTTTGTCGTCTGGTTTAGCACCTCCTGTCTTAATCTATTTTATTTCTGGCCTAGCTCGGTAGTGTGATCACACTGGTAACTATAAGACTGCTTTTACATGCATAGACCTTTTAATCCTGATAGTGTGTTTTTCCAGTTTTGTTTTGTAATATGATAACTGTGCTAATGCTGATATTTTATAGCAATGGTTTTAATTAACTGCGCTAATCAAATAAACTTGAAGCTTCCGCAGACTGCTTCAGATTCGGCCGTGGTCGTCGTCCTCGCCCTTATTCGATGTCACGTGAGCGCCGCTCCCCGGTGGGTAATTATCCAAGTTTTTCCCCGGGGGCTTGTTTCCGGCCTGCCAGGGGCGTCAGCTCTCCGTGGGTGATGCAGCTCCTCATGTCGTCCTATCCACCGTTTCCCGGTGTTGGGGCGTCGAGAGTCCAGATGGAGAAATACGCTGCAGCTTTGCAGGCCTCGCTGGCGTCTCCTCCTCCTTCCCTTCCTGGGGCGTCAGCGGATCCCTTGCCTTGCTTGGGGCCGCGTGGGGCCCTCCGCGGCACCGCCGGCAGCTCCGGCCCCGGCGCAGACTGGCTCGGATCCAGGCTTGGAGGATGTTGTACTGTAGGGTGCGGCCCCTCGGGGGTTCCTCCTTCAGACCATGGCACCTCTGCCTCCTTCAGACCATGGCACCTCTGCCTCGCCGCAAACTCCCGTGGGAGTCACTGTGGTGTTGCGGGAGGTCACCAGGGCTCATGTCGTATCCCCAAGCCCCTCTCGGTCCTTTGACAAGGTGGACCTGTCTAAGGCTGAGGTGACGCCGCTACGGCGCAGGCAGCGGGTGGACCGTGCGGAGCTACAGGTGTCGGTGGACCCTCCTCGTCCCGCTCCGGGTCGAGGCTGGGTGGGGACCCTCGTCCCTCCCTGGGCCCCTCTTGTCCCTCCCCACAGGCGGCTGCCTCGTCGGAGGGCGATTCGGAGGTGGAATCGTCCCTGGCGCCGCCCCATAGGTTGCCGGGCGACCTCCGCTACATTCTGGGCCACCTCTGCTACATTCTGGGCCGCGGCTGGCGGAGGGTTTCGTGTCATTCCCAGGCCCTCCTCGTTCCTCCACACAGGCGGCTGCCTCGGCGGAGGTCGAGTTGGCGTCGTTCCAGCGCCGCCCTGGAGCCGGTTCGGCTCCTGGTCCACTCCAGTCCCCGGTGCGGTGTGACTTGGAGGGATCCTGTCCGGCGACGCCTGATGGTGTGGACGTCCTACCTCAGGCGGTGGACTCTACGGCTCCACGCAGGGGCTGTGCTGAGAGTTCGTCTTCGAACGCTCCTTCTTCTCCGGAGGCAGGCTGTATACTGGTATTGTTCTACCCGGAGACTGGTCACTGTGTGGTATCTTTTTCACTGGTGTCGTGGAAGGGCAGCTCCCCGCCCTTTCCAAGGCAGGGGTGTTCGCCGGCGGAGCGGCAGGTCCCTCATTCTTTGGTTCCTTCTGACTTCCAGGTCTGGCCCTTCCTTTCCCGCTTGCCTTCGGGGACGGACAATCTTAGTTTACAGCCGTCGCCCACGGAGAAGCTGCGTTCTCCACCGCGGGGCCCTACGGAGGCAGGTGCAGCCTTTGCTCACGCGGTGTCCACGGCCGTGGATAATAATCGCATGGGTGACCCGGTTGCTCACTTTCCGGCAGACCATCTCTTAGAGGTTCTCCACCAGGGCTCTGGTGGGAGGGAGATCTTACTTCCCTTTGAGGGTTCGCTCTTTTCTCCCCTGACGGGGCGTGGAGGCGGCCCGCCTCAGGGGTTCTGGTGCCTCAGCGCCTTCTGCACCTTCTGCACTAGTTTCTGTGTTCAGTCATTGAAATAATAAACTACCAAAATAGGTGTGTCCTTTCACATTTAAAGTCCCTGATGTCACATTTATTAAATGTGTGTGCTTTGAAGATCTTTATTTATAGAAACCCCAAACCGCTGTTTGACTTACTTGTATAATATGCCCTGCTCAAAGCACATTCAAATAACCTATATTAATATGTTGTAGTTAGCTCTGCAAACTATAACTAGTGAATTTCAGTGTTATTTTGGTTTGTAAGCATTCACTTTTTAATTGTATTTCAACACCTAACTATAACATCACTTCAACATTTGGTTTCTCTTTAAATTTCTAGGATTTTTTTAACAAAAGATCCTATTATCCTACCTAAGTACAACTTCACTTTAACTGTTGTTTTTTTTTCAGTGAATATATGTTTGTATGACCACTGGTGAACCTGAGGACCCACCAGTGCTCCATCTGCTGTTTCCCTGGAGTGGCTGCTTGGCTCCTCTCTCCATGAGGCACTGGCAACACGTGGCCTGACCACACACCTGCTGCACCGCTTAACCACATCTAGATTAGCACAGATGCCATTCCCAGGAGATGAGATGACCACTGCACAGTACCTCACCTAAGTGAGAGGAGAAGTTTTGTGAGACAAATGCACTGTCACCTCCCTAGTACATAATTGCAGAGGCCTGCTCCCTTTGAGAGCTGGGTTGTAGTGGCTTGGG
This sequence comes from Lissotriton vulgaris, assembly GCF_964263255.1. NCBI lineage: Eukaryota > Metazoa > Chordata > Amphibia > Caudata > Salamandridae > Lissotriton > Lissotriton vulgaris. The sequence continues at coordinate 1,731,977,256 of NC_141694.1, read as the reverse complement.
CCATGGTTGATAGAACGTCCCTTAATACCTTGGGGTGACTGCTAGACCCATCAGGATAGTTTCTTGGACCACTGAAAGTGCCTATGCTGTGTTCTTTTAATAAGTGCCACATCAGAATATTGGCCACTACAGGTAATAGCAACAACCGATTCACCTGTAGAGTGCGGATAGTTTAGACTTGACCGTATAGGCAAGGGGGACAATCGGTCAGAGCTAACTGTTTTTTTACTTCAAGCACACCATAAAGATCAGCTATCAGAATCCGACTCTGTAAGAAACTGTCAGTAGTTGAGATGTGCGATGGCTCCTATTGGAGAGGAATAGCATAATAATGAATATAGATGTGACTGGCGCTAGCCATTAAAATGGACTACATAAAGGAACGCTTAGATAATCACGTAACCAGGCTGGATGTGTCAGAAACAACTGTACAACTGCACAAGAAAAAAGAACTCAAACTGACAAGAGCAAGGAACAAATATCTAGAAGCCAGGACAAGACTCTGTAACATCATGAGTCTGGCAGAAACTGTACATCTGGTCAAACCAGAACCATCATAATCCATGTCATATTGTCATGATTGGAAGGCACAAGAGACAACCTCTTTGCTAACCATCGACAGTGACTGAGATTAAAGAGGCAATTCATGGACTGATGGGAAGGAAGTCCCAGGGGACAACTGAATTCTATAAAGACCTTGGCGGTGTGCTGACTCTGCATATGTTAGATATGTATGTAGAGGTACTGCAGCGTGGAGCACTCCTTCAGTCTCTGAATGAGGCCTTGAGTATTATAATGTTTTAACCAAACAAGCCACTGACAAGGTGCACTTCATATCACTCTCTCGCTAAAATCAACACTAGAATTCTAGCAAAGATCTCGTCAAGACCGTCCCTACTGTGATTGCGGGATGGGTCTGGGCGGGTAGGGTGCGCTTCATAACTGAGAGGATCACCTCAAAACCTGCGAGCATTGTATGTAAATGCACCAGATCACCCACAGCTAACAGCTGTGTTTTTAGACGCCGAAAAGGCTTTTGACTCTCTGGCATGGAGTTGCATGTTAAGGGTACTGGAGCACCTTGGGCTTGGCAAAAGAGTATGTACGGTCAAATTACGATGTAAATACCCAACATCGAGGGTCCGGGTGATCTGAACCTTGTCTTTAACCTTTGCTATATATGGGGGCAGCTTATCGTCCCTGATATTTCCAAGATCTATTGAGACTCTGTCTTGTGTTCCACCTAAACATTATACTGAAAAAAGTACATACATAGACTTCTGCTCTCTTTATTTGCTAACAATTTTCTCCTTTACGTTCAACACCATAAAGAGAATCTTGCACTGATCGTCCAAGGAACAGATAAACTCTCACCTCTACGTCAGAAATGTTATGTTTCTGCTCAAAGCAAACGTGGCATGCCCGCACCTGTGATTCCCAAAGATATGGAGAGGGGACTCCGTTAAATACCGCAGCATGAATATTTATGGGACCATAGGGTTGTGGTGTGGCAGTCACATTTTGTAGAGGGGCGTTATCTTTCTCATGTGCATTTTGAAGTATGTTTCCTTTCTTTCATACCTGAATAGGCTCTTTGTCAGGTGCTGAGTTCAGGTCTACAGGGGCTGCTTTATACTGGTGGTCCTAGTGTACTATGTGCTCTGGAAGTACTCCGGAACTAACAATGTTTGTCTTTTGTTTTTCAGTATGTTGGCGAAAGTGAGCGGGCAGTGCGGCAAGTATTCCAGCGTGCCAGCAGCTCCTCCCCATGTGTAATATTCTTTGATGAAATCGATGCCCTATGTCCACGGAGATCTGGTCATGAGGTGAGACCACAGTCTTCAATCATACATATTTAAAATGGATAAATGACTTTTCAAGGCCCACTTAATGGCACTTCATTGCGAAGACATATTATATTTCCTTGTTGGATTGTGAGACACTTGGGTAAACAGAACGAACAGAAAAAAGAAAAAAAACTGTTACAAAGAATATTGTCTCTTAATAGTGAAAAATGTAGACTGATGTTCCAGGTGATTGGCATGTCTGTTGTTGTGTGGTATCCATACGGGTGCATATTGGAATGTCTATAATCAGCCCTATGCACTCTGGTATTTTGCATCCTAAAATAATCACTCATAATTTAGCAGCAATATTGGAATTTTTTGGACTAGTTGAAATTATGTAATGACCACTTTATGTTTCAAATGTATTTTTATAAGCCTCTTCTTGGCCATTTAAATTTATAAAAAATTATCTCTGGGGTCAGAGACACAACCCTTTATCACAATTATACACAATTGCTTCTCTTGTTCCTCTAGTTATAAATGTATCACGTAAAACAGTACACAGTTGCAGGGTGTGATGTCTACTATTATGCCCACCCCATGCTTGTATCTGTATTATATTTTCAACCAGACGCCTAGCCCAGACATTGTTTTTCTGTGTTTACATCTCTGGTTTTAGTTGCATCAGTTACAACCACATTTTCTCTGCAAAGAGGACGGCTGCTTATGAAGTCAGGATCCAGCCCTATCAGCTACCTAAAATAAAAGTATAAAAATAATGCCACACACAGCCTATCCCTCTCATCTGTTGGCTTGCAAACTATCACCCAAACAGTTTTTTGCTTTCTGACTGACTTTATGAATAGGTTGCTCTTAACCCAGCTAAAGAGCTGTTGGGAAAGAGCAAGCTCTTTACATATTACCCAATCTTGATTCAGTGGAATCAAGTGATGTATGTTTTTCAGGAGCCTCCTGGAGATGACTATGAAAGGTGAATGGACGGTTTTCTGTGTTCACTGTTTTCCGAGGGTTTCAACAGGAAAGACCACATGGTTTTGAAGATGTGCCAGAGGAATATTTGAATTAATTAATTAATCAATCAAAGTGATATTTGTATAGTGCAAAATAGACCTCAGTAAGAGTCATCTTGTTGCTCACTAATTACAGATCCAACATGAAGACTCTAGGAAGCATATATCTAATTAAAATGTAAGATTAAAAGAAGAAGTGTGAAGTTGTTTCTTAAAACAAAAAAATCTATTTGTATCCTCAATGTATCAGATATGTAGTTTCTGGCTTTGGAATGATAACTAATAACATACAATCAATCAATCAGGATTTATAAAGCGCAGCTGCTTACCCGTAAGAGTCTCAAGGTGCTGGGGTGGAGGGGTGGCATTGCTGGTCCGTCGAAGGCGCTGGGGTTCTGTCGAAGAGTCCGGTGTAGAGGCCCTTCCTGAATTGAGGCAGTGATGGTGTTTGGCTGACCTGGAGAGGCAGGGTATCCCAGGTCTTTGCAACGAGATAGGAGAAGGATCTTCCTCCGTCCGTGGTCTTGCAGATGCATGGGATGGAAATCTGGGCCAGTTGGGTGGAGGTCTCTGGTGGGTGCGTGGAATGCGGGGCAGTGGTTGACGTACGCAGGTCCAGCGTCATGTAGGGCTTTGTAGGCGTGTGTGAGGAGCTTGAAGGTGATCCTTTTGTTGACTGGGAGCAAGTGGAGGTCTCTCAGGTGGTGGCTGATGTGGCTGCGACGAGGGATGTTGAGGATGAGTCTAGCGGAAACATTCTGAATGTTCTGCAGTTTCTTTAGGAATTTCTGGGTGATGCTGGTATAGAGTGCGTTGCTGTAGTTGATTCTGCTGCTCATGAGTGCATGGGTGACCGTCTTTCTGGATTCAATGGGAATCCACTTGAAGATTTTTCACCAATGAATGCTGCGATGAAGATCTTATTATCATTATAATTGGTACATTTAGACAAATAAAGATGTAATATAGTTGTCCTTTTTTGGACTGTACAATATTTTCGGGCAAAAGTACAGAACCTTCAAAAGACTCCTATTTGGAATAGGCAGCCAAAGCAGGTTTCGAAAATGGTTTATAATTGAAGTTTTATCATTCAGACCAAGAATTAATGTTGCTACAGCTTTTTGAGCTACTTGAATTTTCACAATCCGGCATTTTGGGATGCCTACCAGTAATTAATTACAATATTTGCAATAATACTAGCATGTGGTCCGTCGTAATTCTGTCGCGATTGGATAGTGGAAGTAAAGGTATAATTTTATGAATGATTTATTACAAGCCACATGCAAATAGCAACAACTGTATTTATTGTGTGGTTTAAAAGTACGCTTTTAGTCAAAGAAGACATGCAGATTTCTAGCTTGCTCAGTTGGTGTTTGAAGTGTTTCCAGTTCAGAGGCCCTGCAAGCTTGATTCAATAAGGAGTGATTGCCAAAGATACCCACTTCGATTTTATCCCTGATGAGTTATTTCTCATGCAGTCTGTCACTTTTGCCATATAAGTTGAAAATTGATGAGAATCTCCTTCCATTCATAAGATAAATTGTCTATCATCCACATAAGAAAAGAATGTTTGACTGCAAGTGTTAGACCTGTGTAAGGTAAGAGCCAAACGATTTATATTAAAAAATGGATTTATTAAAGGTGGAAAAGGCACAGAGCATCCAGTTGAACAGCAGGGCAGGCTTAAACTGCCAAACAGAGAATCTGGAACATAGAACCAGGAAGGCTTATGCAGGAGCAGGGTTCTAGTTCCAGCAAAGGAAATAAATAAATAAAAGGTGAAATACAACACATCTCCTTCCTATAAAACAAGCCAAACTGTACAGTGAAGAGGAGAATTAAGATAAAAACCTAGAAGGCATAACAACAGGTCTGGCATTGGTTTTAACTCTATGAGCAACAGACTGAGAGGGCAGAACACAGTTGCTGTCGTCATGAGAAGAACTCTGAGCAGAACATTTGTCATGAGTAGATGTCTGAACTGAACCTGGAGGAACAGACTTACACTTGGCAACCCTCCTTATGTTCCAGGCTCTACCATCTTGGGTAATGACAGAATTCCTGAAAACTTTAACAATCTTAATGGGATTGCCGAACTTAGAAAGACCTTTGAGAGTGAACCCAGGTTTCTTGATCTTGACCCACTCACCCACAACAAAATCAGGAACTTTCACATTCATTTTCCGGTCAAACAAAGTCTTCATAGTGTTCTGCTTGGTTTCAACCCGACTGGCCACTTGCGAGATGTCCAAGTGGTCAACCTTAACATCCAACTTCTTAACCCACCAGGGACAGATTTCGGAACTAGGAGTTCTCCCTCTCAGAAGCTGGAAGGGACTGACCTCAGTGACGGCATGTGGGGTGATGCGGTACATCCAAAGTCTTTCCCTTACCACATCCCTCCAAGATTCACCCGAAGAACAAGCAAGCTCCACAGCATTTTTAAAGACACGATTAAACCTCTCAACCTGGCCATTTTCTCTAGGCTCATACAACGAGGTAGTGTGATGCTTGATACCACAAGAAACAAGAAAATCCTCCATGTCCCGAGAGATAAGTTGAACGCCATTATCAGTAATAAGGATTTCAGGGGAACCCTCTCTAGCAAAAACTTCCCTAAGGAAAGAAATGATGACTAAGGTGGTGGCACAGGAGACAAACTTAACTTCCGGCCATTTGCTGTGATAGTCAATTAAAACTAAAGCAAAACGAGCATTCTCTGGCAGACGATGGAAAGGACCAGAAATGTCAAAAGCTAGTTTCTGCCAGGGATGGTCAGGCCAAGAAACAGGACGAAGAGGAGCAGAAGACACCTTAAGCATCTTATCACTACTAATGCAATCCACACAGTCACGGACAGTTCTGTCTACCATCTTGTCAAGGCCAGGCCACCAAAAGTTGGTCCTAATGAGACGTTTCATAGAGGACATTCCAATATGAGTCCTATGGGCCAAAGAAAGAATCTTGTTGTACAAAGAAGCAGGAGGAATCATTTTCCCAGCCTTAAACAAAATCCTTCCCACAGCCTCAATCTCAGACGAAACCTGACAAAAAGGGGCAAATTCAGGTAAAACAGATTTATCCTTGGGCCAACCTCTTTCCAAACAATCAAAAATAAATGAGAAAATAGGATCCTTCTCAACTTCCGACATCCACTCAATCTCAGAGATACCCCTGAAATCACTAGAAACATAGTCATTGACCACAGAAACAATATCAATTTCACGATTATCTGGGTTGGAACCAACATCAGGGCAAGGCAACCTGGAGAGAAAATCCGCCGTGACATTACTCCTACCAGGAACATACAAAACCTCAAAATCATACTCCTGCAACTTTGAAGATAAGCGTGCAATGCGAGCAGTTGAGTTCCAACCTCCCCCAGGAGACAAAATTCCAACCAAGGGTTTGTGGTCAGTTTTAAGAATGAATCTGTTGCCCCAAACATAATTGCGAAAATGCTCCACAGCCCATGTGCAGGCTAACAACTCCCTTTCGATGACCGCATACCTCCTCTCAGTGAGAGATAGGGTCCTTGACGCAAAGGCAACACACCATTCTTCTTTGCCAGAAACCTGACTGTGAGCTTTTCAGTGCTCTCGGCGCTCGTAGTGAAGGGCAAGAGGCGGGTCTTAGTTAGAAGGGGCTTTATTGAGAGTAACAGTTGGTCAGAACAAGTCCTTCTCAATACGGGCGTTCTCCTGGGGGATCGACTCCTAGATCTTCTCCTTCGGCGAGACTCAGGATTTGCCGTCCTCCGATGGCCCGTCAGGCTCCGTCGGGCAGGGGATTCTTTGGGATCCGTCTTGAACACGTCTCCTCAGCAGTTTCAGGAAGAAACAAAGAGAAAGGGAACTCGTGAGAGTACTGTCCGGCAATCTACCGGTTGTAGGGGAAAGGGTGTGAGGATTCCAAAACACTCGTGAACCCGCGTAACCTACACACAGTGAAGAGCGTGAGGGGGAAGGGCTCAGTGCTCAGGAAGGGGGAAAACCGGGACCCAGTGAAGGCGTAGGTACCGCCGTACCTCCCTTACGTCCCACCCAACCCCTGAGCCGGTTACGCACCTGCACAAGCCACGCACCTCCCCCGGGTGAGTGGCTGGGCGACTCGTGGGGTCGTTGGCCTCCGGGCGTCTCCCAGTCCGGCAAGGCTCCTCGTCCACGTCCTGATGATTCCTCCGTCTCCTTCTCCTCTCTCACTCGGCGTTCTCTCTCCTCCTCGTCTCTCCGGGTGTACAAGCACACCTCTGTGTTCCGGATGTCCTCTTTTGACTGCCTCCGGTCACTCCGTGACTCCGCCCACTCCGTATCTCCTGGGCAGTTAAAGGGCCAGACGCTCTCTTCCTCCTGAATCACGGCAAAGTCTTCCCCCGAGCTCTGATAGTCTGACTGCTGCGGGATAGAATAGGGGTTAATGGAAACAGCATCTCGGTCTCCTGGCACAGGTGTCAATAGTTCGGATCCCGACCTGGACACGGGGCTCCCCGCCTCGGGTGCCCCGTTACAGACCTCCCCCCTAGGACGCTCACGTTCGGGGAGCGGATGACGGGACAGAAAGTCGGCACCCACGTTATCCGACCCCTTCTCGTGCCTCACAGTGAAGGAATAGGGTTGGAGGGACAGAAACCAGCGCATCACACGCGCATTGTTGGACTTGTTTTTGGCCATCCAAAGGAGGGGGGCATGATCAGTGAACAGGGTAAACGGATGACCCTCCAAATAGTACGTGAGTTTTTCCACCGCCCACTTCACCGCCAGACACTCCTTTTCTATGGTGGCGTAGCGCAACTCACGCGGAAACAGCTTACGGCTGACATACAGAATGGGGTGAACCTTACCATCCTGACCCACCTGAGAGAGCACCGCCCCAATGCCATATTCCGAAGCATCAGTATGCAAGATGAAAGGCTTCCTGAAATCAGGGGAGGTGAGCACCGGGGCAGAGGTGATGATGCGCTTGAGGTGGGCGAAAGCAGCCAGCATAGCCTCAGTGGGATGTAAGGGGGTGGAGGACTTCCCTGGGTGTCGCAAGGCATCTGACAGGGGGGCGGCCACATGAGAGAACTGAGGAATAAAGCGACGGTAATACCCCACCAGTCCCAGGAACGCCCTCAGCTGCTTACGGTTGGTGGGAAAGGGGGATTCTGCGATTGCTCTGATTTTCTCTATCTGGGGTTCAATGAGCCCGTGACCCAATACATAGCCCAGGTATTTGACCTTCTGATAGGCGATCCGGGATTTTTTTGCGTTCACCTTTAGTCCCGCTCTTTCCAGGGCCCGAAACACCTCATGTACATGTTGTAAATGGTCCTTCCAAGACGGGCTGTGGATGACGATGTCGTCCAGATAAGCGGAGGCGAACTGGGATACGTCTTTCAGTACCGTGTTCATGAGGCGCTGGAAGGTGGCAGGGGCTCCATGAAGACCAAAGGGCAGGACCGTAAACTCATAATGGCCTTCGTGAGTACTGAAGGCCGTTTTACGACGGTCTTCTTCCCGGAGTGGCACCTGCCAGTATCCCTTGGTGAGATCGAGCGTCGTTATATATTGCGCATCACCAAGTCGCTCGATTAATTCGTCGACTCGAGGGAGGGGGTAGGCATCAAAGCTGGAAATCTCATTCAGGACGCGGAAGTCCATACAGAACCTACGCGACCCATCTGGTTTGGGGATCATGACTATAGGGCTAGACCAATTACTCTTGGACGGTCGTATGACACCCAGATCTAGCATATCTTCTACCTCCTTCTGTATGGCTCTCCTTCTGGATTCGGGTACTCGGTAAGGCCTTATTTTCACCGTTTTCCCGGGAGCGGTTTCTATACAGTGTTCGGCAAGGGTGGTTCTCCCGGGGATACTAGAAAAGAGGGGGTCATGGGTAGTTAACACGGTCTTTAGTTCTTCCATTTGTTTCTCTGTCAATTCGTCGTTGATTTGTAATTCGTGTCGGGTAGAATGCCCGGTTCCGGGGGCAACCACGTGGACTTCAGCGGGAACAGGCCCCAACCATTTCTTTAGAATATTGATATGGTAGACCTGTGTTTTGTTGGGTCCCACCTGAAGACGATAGCTGGTATTTCCGATGGTGGCGACTACTTTGTGGGGGCCTACCCACTCGGCTCTAAATTTCTGGGTGGAAGATGGAAGGAGGATCAAGGCCCAGTCATTGATTTGTAATCTTCTCCACTTTTTCCCTTTGTCGTAGCAGGCTTTTTGGCGCTTCTGTTGAGTTTCTAGGTGGGTGTACACTAGATCGCGCAGTTTCCCCAGTCTGGACTTCAGGCTTTGAGCGTATTCTAGGGTGGTCGCTGTTTCTTCTGGTAGTTCGTTCTCCCAGGCGTCCTTCGTCATCTCCATCAAGGATCGCGGTTGCCTTCCATATAAGAGTTCGAAGTAAGACACTCCAAGACTACTCTGGCGTTGTCCTCGGATGACGTACAGAGCCAGGGGCAAGAGGTGGTCCCATTCTGATCTGCTAACCTCCAGCATCTTCCTTAAGGTCGTTTTGAGGGTACCGTTATACCTTTCCACAAGGCCGTCCGTTTGCGGATGATATGCCGAGGTGCGTATCTGGTGGATATCCAGGTTTTTACATATTTCTCCCATAAGTTTGGAGACGAACGGTGTGCCTTGGTCCGTCAGGATTTCTTTAGGGAATCCGACGCGGCTGAAGACCTCGATCATTTTCTCGGCTACTTGCTTGGTGGTCGTGGCGGTTAGGGGGAAGGCTTCCGGAAACCGTGTCGCGTAATCGACCATTACCAACACATGCTGGTACCCCTTTCGTGTCTTCGGTAGGGGGCCAATGATGTCCATGCCAACCCTTTCGAAGGGTTTCCCTATGATGGGAAGGGGTTGTAAGGGGACCTGAGGGGGCCTGGTCATGTTTTTCCTCTGACAAATGCTGCATTCCTGGCAGTACACCGCCGTGTCTTTGTAAATACCTGGCCAGTAAAAGTGTCGTAAGATAGGTTGAGTGGTCTTTTCCCCTCCCGTGTGTCCTGCTAACAAGTGGCTATGAGCGAAGAACAGCACTTGACTACGAAATGGAACGGGCACCAGTAATTGGGCCTCCTCATTAGGTTTACCCTCCCTGTATAACAGGTCATGTTTGATGGTAAAACGAGGGTACCTATCCGGGTCATGTCCCAGACCCTGATGTGCTTGTTCCCATGCATTCAAAAGAGAGGGATAATTCGACTGTGCATATCTGAAGCTTCTGTCTATTAGCCAGGGTTCGGGAGTGAGCAGAGCAGGAGAGGGGCGACTGGGACCATTCTCCACTGCGCGGAGTACCGGGGGACGATCGGTGCTGTTTTTAAATAGGGACAGAAACCGAGGGTTGTCAGTGCCTATGATGAGGTCTTCGGGTAAGGAAGCTAGTACCCCCACCCTTACAGTCTGTGTGTCCCCTTTTTTTATCTGTATGGGAATATGGGCCACGGGGTAAGGTCTTACATCCCCATGGACACACCTAATATTGACCATTTGTCGAGGAAGGTATTGGGATAAGAGTACATGCTGTGTCTTAACCACTGACTGCCTACACCCCGAGTCTAGCAAGGCAGATATTGAGGTCCCGTTTACCCTGACACTTACTCTGTACGTGCCTCCCATCTCGGCCGAGAAAAGGACAGGTTTCGGAAGATATCCCACTTCCATTGGTTCATCAGGAGGTCTTCTCTTGGGGCAGTGTCTCGCAATGTGACCCCAGTTCCCACAGTCGAAACATTGCGGCCCCGAGTTACCCGGGGTCGGGGTTTGCCAGGATCGGGGTCTAGGAGATTCCCCTTGTCTTGTAGGCTTTCTGTCAGGTTTGGGAACCGGTCTTGGTAGTTTCTCTGGTTCCCAGCAGGTGGTTCGGGGCTGTGCCCGGGAGAAAGAAGAGGCCATGTCGATGGCTTGTGCGGCCGTCAGGTTGTGATGCTGTCGTAGCCATCTCTGCGTGGGGTAAGGGAGCGCCTCAAGATACTGCTCCAGGTAGATGCGGTCCATGATCTCCTCCTTGGAGCTTACAGTGGGAGTCAGCCATTTGTCCGCCGCCATTCTGAGGCGTACAAACAGGGTTCGGGGATTCTCCCCAGGGGCCCCCCTCTCCTTCCTGAATCGCAGGCGATAGGCCTCAGCATCAAGTCCCAGATGCTCCAGGATAATCTTCTTTACTTCAAGGTACGGGGTATCCCCCCTGGGATTCGCCACCTGATAGGCGGCCTGGGCCTCCCCCACCAGAAGAGGGGCCAGAAAGAAAGGCCATTTCCCCACCGGCCATCCACATGCTCTGGCGGCCCGCTCGAAGTTGAGGAGGAAGGCGTCCGGATCCTCTCCCGGTTGAAACTTTTGTAGAGCTATGGCCGCCGACCCATGGGGAATGACTCGCTCTGTAGTTCCACTGGGTAATATGGGGTCCACCCAAGGGGCGGGGTCCCTCGCGGCCAGTGCTTCCTTCAACAAGTCTCTATTGGCTTGGGCGGCACTCAGCTGTTGTTCGGCTACCCACTCTAGCCTTTCCTGGCCTTTTGCTAGCTGTTCGATCACCGTTTCCATCTTCTGTTGGCAGACGGCGTCTATGCCCGCATTCTCCACCACTGTGAGCTTTTCAGTGCTCTCGGCGCTCGTAGTGAAGGGCAAGAGGCGGGTCTTAGTTAGAAGGGGCTTTATTGAGAGTAACAGTTGGTCAGAACAAGTCCTTCTCAATACGGGCGTTCTCCTGGGGGATCGACTCCTAGATCTTCTCCTTCGGCGAGACTCAGGATTTGCCGTCCTCCGATGGCCCGTCAGGCTCCGTCGGGCAGGGGATTCTTCGGGATCCGTCTTGAACACGTCTCCTCAGCAGTTTCAGGAGGAAACAAAGAGAAAGGGAACTCGTGAGAGTACTGTCCGGCAATCTACCGGTTGTAGGGGAAAGGGGGTGAGGATTCCAAAACACTCGTGAACCCGCGTAACCTACACACAGTGAAGGGCGTGAGGGGGAAGGGCTCGGTGCTCAGGAAGGGGGAAAACCGGGACCCAGTGAAGGCGTAGGTACCGCCGTACCTCCCTTACGTCCCACCCAACCCCTGAGCCAGTTACGCACCTGCACAAGCCACGCACCTCCCCCGGGTGAGTGGCTGGGCAACTCGTGGGGTCGTTGGCCTCCGGGCGTCTCCCAGTCCGGCAAGGCTCCTCGTCCACGTCCTGATGATTCCTCCGTCTCCTTCTCCTCTCTCACTCGGCGTTCTCTCTCCTCCTAGTCTCTCCGGGTGTACAAGCACACCTCTGTGTTCCGGATGTCCTCTTTTGACTGCCTCCGGTCACTCCGTGACTCCGCCCACTCCGTATCTCCTGGGCAGTTAAAGGGCCAGACGCTCTCTTCCTCCTGAATCACGGCAAAGTCTTCCCCCGAGCTCTGATAGTCTGACTGCTGCGGGATAGAATAGGGGTTAATGGAAACAGCATCTCGGTCTCCTGGCACAGGTGTCAATAGTTCGGATCCCGACCTGGACACGGGGCTCCCCGCCTCGGGTGCCCCGTTACACTGACCTAACACAGCTCCAAGGCCATAACAACTGGCATCCACGGTGATAATGCACTTCTTGTTAAGAGAGAAGGATCTCAAAGTGGGAGCATTGACGATATCTTCTTTGATAGAAGAAAAGGCAGACTCCTGCCTTTCAGACCACACAAAGTCTGAGGACTTCCTGGTAAGCTCCCTGAGGGGTTCCATTTTCGTGGCGAAATTGCGAATGAACTTACTGTAGTACTCGCATAAGCCAGCAAAGGAAAGCAATTTCTCCTTGTTATCAGGAGAAGGGGCTTTTACAATGGCATCAACAAGGGAACGCTTGGGAACTACACCGTCAGCAGACAAGGTGTGACCCAAGTATTCGACACTCTTACAAAATAACTTACACTTGTTAAATTTGAGGGTAAGACCAGCATCACATAACTTGTTGCACACATCCTTAAGATGGACACGATGATCATCCACATTCTTAGAAAAAATGAGGATATCATCCTGGAAACACTTTACGAAAGAGCTAACCTCCTTAAAAATATGGTGCATGGCCCTCTGAAACACCGAAGCGGCGGAGGCTAGGCCAAAAGGCATCCGCTTAAATTGAAAAAGGCCAAACGGAGTGATGAAAGCGGTAAAGTGCTTTGCATCATCAGTCAATTCGATTTGGTGATAAGCGGAACGCAAATCAAGGGTAGAAAAAATGCAAGCACCATCCAACAAACATACCATTTAGTTTATATTAGGGAGAGGGTGACAATCAGTGATTAAATTCGCATTGAGAGCCCTTAGGTCCACACACAACCTGATACTTTTATCGGGTTTCTGAGCCAAAACGATGGGCGAAACCCATTCAGAGGACTCCACTTCCTCAATAACACCTCCAAGGATCATGTCGTCCAATAAGATCTTGAGTTCAGCTCTTATACTAATGGGTACACCCCTCAATTTTTGTTTGACTGGGATGGCACCACTTTTAACTTTGATCCTATGGGAAAAACCTTTAAGTTTGCCAAGTTTCTCAGAAAAGACTTGAGGAAATAACAAAGGGAGGTCCTTCTCAAGATCACACACATTCTTGGAAGATTCAGAAGCAATCATACTATCATCAGACAGAAGAGTATTGGCCCTACAGGAAGAAGTGTTGTCCAAAGGTGCAGTATCACAAGTAATGGCAACCACAGAGATAGGATCTTTGTTCCTGGGATTTAAGGTAATTCCAAGTCTGAATTGATCCCTCCAGCCCAGAACATTCACACCTTTGACAGCAATGTACATTTTGATCCAAGCACTATTCCCTCTAAATTCAATGAGAACTTCTTTATAACCAACAACATTAATAAAGGATTCATCAAAGTTTTGTGCAACAATATCAGGCTCACATAAGGTAGATAGATCAACAAGGCTCCCAAAAACTTCATTGCAATATGACTTGGTAATAATGGTCCAGGGAGAGCCTGAATCAGCCATAAGTTTGAGCTCTTTTCCTAAAATATTAACGATACAATCCGGAGAACTCAAAGTTTCTGCAGATTTGATATCAACCACATTGCGGATAGAAACAACAATACCATGTTCTAGGTCTTGGGATGAAGACATACCTTGTGACACAGTAGAAATTTTGCCTTTAGATGAAGAGGAAGAATCTTTTCTAGTACCAGTGTCTTTACACATTTTTGAAAAATGACCTACACGTCCACACCTAGTGCACTCTTTTCCAATAGCAGGACAACGAGAATACGAGGCAATGTGGTTGGGATTACCACATCTAAAGCAGTAATAATTCTTTGAATTGGACTGAGTTTTGGTATTAGTATTAGGCTTGCTATTGGAAAATGAGCTAGAGGAGGAAACAGCAACAGCATTAACATTGCCCTCGTCAATACTAGAGGATGATTTGCTAACAGTACCAGAGGAGGCTTTACTTTCTAGAGTTTTCATCCAACGCTCAAATTGTTCAAGGGCTTTGGAGGTACTGATAGTCACTTCTAAACTGGGATCACCTAGGATCCAAAGCTGTTCCTGAACTTTTTTGCTTCTTACGTGCACAATGATTTGGTCCCTGAGCATTTCGTCAGTCATTAAACCAAAGTTGCAATGTAGAGACAAAGCTCGAAGTGCAGTGAGAAAATCATCAAAACTCTCATTTTCTTCCTGAGCTCTAGTATAGAATTTATACCTGTTTAATGCCACACTAGTATTGGGTTTAAATCTATTTTCAATACGCAATAAAGCTTCATCATAAACATTGTGATCCCCTCCTGAGCGCATAGGAGGAAGAGTTCTGAATACATTTTGACCCTCTGAACCCAAGCAGTGGAGGAAAATATTTTTCTTCCTCTCAGCAGACATACGCTCGCCATCGATAGCCTTTAGATAAGTAATAAACTCTTCTTTCCAACGTGACCATGGAATAGATGGTTCACCTTTGCTTTGCAGAAACTTGCTTGGAGGATCAAATTGCATGGCTGAATAATATGTTAATAACACAAATTAAATAAAGTAGCAGTGTCTGTAAGTAGTACAGAAAATGCCAAGAGTGAAATGTAAAAATCGTGTCAAAATGCACACAAAAATGACTGCTGGGAATGTCAAAATGTCAAAAATATACTGGAACTATACTGGAAACAGCAAGGACTATTGAAAAAAAATATCAGTAAAGTATATAGTACCAATCTTTACAGAGCAGTGGAAGAAACAAGTCTCTCAGGAAAAGTCAGTCAAAATCAACTTTTCAATGTAGAAGTACCAACCATTGTAGCGCTTTAGCCTGGAAATACATCTCCTCAACGCGCTGAAGGTAAAGTGAATGTTTAACCACGTTGTTGTGCGTCAAACGTAAAGTACACAGCGTTGGAATCCCACTCGATCAGCTTAGTCAGAGTCCTCTGAAGCGGACGCTGATCCAGGACGCTGATCCAGGACGCTTTGTGACGCGCCGTGTGACGAGGCAACAAGAAAAACAAGACGGATTAGCTCTAGAAAGAGCGTGACCCGCGTGATGACGCGTTAAACGCGGTGACGTCTTGAGCGCGATGACGCGTGGAGCAGCAGGCTGGTTGGTAGTTATGGCAACCAAACGGCAATCCTCTCGTAACGGGGAAAATGATAAAAAAATCAATAACTTTGGCAAAGTACATACCCCGAGGCTGCCGATGAAACGTATGGGAAGAGACTTTCTTCAACAGTGCTCCGACTTAGTTGAAAATGGAAAAAATAGACTGGTTCGTTTTTTTGAAGGAATCCTCGCACCTGTGCCTTGGAAATGCCGCAAAAGGACTCCTTAGGTTCTCCAATCGTCGCCAATTTTGTAAGGTAAGAGCCAAACGATTTATATTAAAAAATGGATTTATTAAAGGTGGAAAAGGCACAGAGCATCCAGTTGAACAGCAGGGCAGGCTTAAACTGCCAAACAGAGAATCTGGAACATAGAACCAGGAAGGCTCACGCAGGAGCAGGGTGCTAGTTCCAGCAAAGGAAATAAATAAATAAAAGGTGAAATACAACAACCTGTCAGCCTTAGTGTGGTCTTCCCCCAAATGTTTTACCTTCACCCTCTTATTTTTAGATCTCGCCTAGGCATCTCATGTCCTGTCTCTTCGAGACATGCAGTATCTAATCTATAGACTTTCACCACGCCCATGGTTTTTCATTCGTTGTTTCATGTGCCTTTCTAAATTCCTTACTTTCATTGGTAAATTGTGGCTATTTGTCCCTCCTTTTGGTGTGTTGTAACCCTTCCATGGCTACCGGCCCTGTTACTTGCCGCTTTTTGCTTTTTGCCATTTGTCAGTTACGGTGCACTGTTTTTTTCGCTTTCCTCAGCTTGTGTGTTTGGAATGCTGATATTGTTGGCTTTCTGAGGCAGTCGTGTGCAACTGATGTTTGCAATCGCACATGCGTCTTTATTTATTTATTTTTTTGTTGAGAAATACACTGGTTACTTTGATTGCCTTGGCTTGGAAATAAACGTCCTCCACTGACAGCATCATGTTTTTTTTAAACACACAACATTTTTGTTACATTTTTATGAACAATAAACACACGGGGAGAAGCGATGCCGAGAACTCGTCCACACCCCATTGCCAATGCCTAGGCATAGCAACCAGTGAAGCCCAAGTCATAAGAGCAGCAACAAGAGCACTACTGAGCGCCATGCATGATGTTATCATTAAACCGATCTCAGAGCTGCTGTTGGACTGTGTGGGCATCTTCAATAGTCGGCTATTTTGGCTGTTGTGTCTATTTTATTGCATTAAAGCAGCTGCTGCTGTTTTACACCCCTTTCCATTCACAATCAATACACACAAAGCAGAAAACCCCTTCATCGCCCAGGAAAACCCTCTCTAACCCCCACTCTTCACTTGCAGGGCCGCAATAATCTAGAAGGTGGAGCTGGGGGGTGAAATTCTGTTTTTCTCTCATTATTGTGCACGAAGAAGGCTGTTACCTGGTAAAGCATTGCTTCTGATTCACAGGGATTGTTCATGTAGTTGTTATTTATTAGCAAAACCTGCTCTTTGATTTTAGTGCAAGACTCCACGAGCAATGTGCCCTGGGATTGGGAGTTTTTTTGGGCGCTGCTGCTGCTTTTATGATTTGCCAAACTCGCTGCAAGCCCCAGCCTTTCACGTGAGGCATGTGACTAACTGGGGCTAGAGGAGGGTTACAGAACATTATATATATATTCACTGAAAAAACCATAGGTTTCACACCGGTTATAGTTAGGAATTAGCATTTAAAAAACCTATTAAATTCACTGAAAAAACCATAGGTTTCACACCAGTTATAGTTAGCTGGAAATTTTACTGATATAAAACCATTGAAATTCCCACGTTATAGTTAGTTGGACTCACTATAACTTGCGCGTGCAATGCACTGCTGATGACATCACATATTACATCACTCATGACATGGTCAGTGACATCACTCATGACATCACTGATGACATTTCAAATGACATCACTGATGACATCGTCCAGTGAATGTGTGTCTTTCTGAAAAATAAATATATTTTATATATGTATATGTTAAGATCGATGGAAGAATAAATGTTTAAATAAGTGTCTAAATGGATGTTTTTTTAAAAAAAATTGATTGGTTAACTGGCTTATTAAGTGTATCTTAGTGAATACATATATTAGCGAGTAATGTTTAAATATTTAAATATATGTTTCAGTGTTTTACTTTGTGTATAAGTGGCTGCATGGGTTGGTGAGTAGCTACATGTGTGTGTATATGGGTTATTAGATGTTTTTTTAGTATCAGTATGAGTGTCTGTATGGTTTGGTGGGGCTGTTACTTAGCACATAGATGCATCAATGACTGACTCACTGTTTGTATGTGTTTTGAAGACAGCATTTGTGTAGGATTGTATGGGTGGATGAGTGTGTATATGTGTGTGTTAGAGAGTGAATGCCTCTCTCACTAGTGTCTTTATGAGTAACTACATATGTTTTAATCTTGTATATATGAGAATTGATGTATATGTGAGAGTGAGAGATTGAAAGAGTTCCTGTTTAAATAAGTATGTGTTTCTATAAGTGGTTGTTTAAGAGAGTAAGTATGTGTAAGTTTCCTTAGAAGTAATGTGCTAATGTGTGTATAGTTGTATATGCAAATAAATGGATGTTTATTAGTTTATTTGCATGTGTGAGTATATGTATGAGTAAGTTTTTGATGACTGTCAGTGTGTAACAGAATGAATAGGGGTATCACTACATATGATGAGTGAGTATATGTATGAGTGAATACATAAAACTGTTGGTGAATGTGTGAATTTGTATATAGATTGTGAAA
The DNA here is from genome assembly GCF_964263255.1 of Lissotriton vulgaris. Lineage (NCBI taxonomy): Eukaryota > Metazoa > Chordata > Amphibia > Caudata > Salamandridae > Lissotriton > Lissotriton vulgaris. The sequence goes on along the minus strand of NC_141694.1, from coordinate 1,731,959,144 downwards.
TTACTGAATTGGTTGTTGTAACTGGTATGGGTATATCCACTTTTTTGTTAATGTTAGTTTCTATTTTTGAATATGTGTTTCAAAGGTTACTTTACAGTGAAAGGAGGTCTGTCACTGTGTTAGAAGGATGGTGTCATCAGTGATGTCATGAGTGATGTCACTGACCATGTCATGAGTGATGTAATATGTGATGTCATCAGCAGTGCATTGCACGCGCAAGTTATAGTGAGTCCAACTAACTATAACGTGGGAATTTCAATGGTTTTATATCAGTAACATTTCCAGCTAACTATAACTGGTGTGAAACCTATGGTTTTTTCAGTGAATTTAATAGGTTTTTTAAATGCTAATTCCGAACTATAACCGGTGTGAAACCTATGGTTTTTTCAGTGAATTTCATAGGTTTTTTAAATGCTAATTCCTAACTATAACTGGTGTGAAACCTATGGTTTTTTCAGTGAATTTCATAGGTTTTTTTTAATGCTAATTCCTAACTATAAGTCTCACTTTATAAATAAGACTGTTAGCACTCTAGTTGTTCTTTAGAACACTCTGGTACATTCTGTCATTGGGCTACAGTTGGGCTACATCTAGTTGAAATTTGGGCTACATTTACATTTTTTGGTCTCTGGTGGCCATCTTTGGGCTACATTGGGCTACATTGGACTACATTTGGGTTATATTTTGGCATTTTGGCATATATATATAGCCCAATGTAGCACAATATATATTTTATCAAAGTTAATTTTCGTAAAAACCACTTAAGAATAGAGATACCAGTCCCTACAATTTTTCCCATTTTTTTTTTTGCTTTGGAGCGCTCCCGGTGCGCTTCCCGGGGAGCGCCCCGAAAAGCGTACTTTTATAAAGCGCCCCCGGGCGCGCTCCGAGGAGCGTCCCGTAAGCGCCAATATCGCGAACGAAAACATGATCATGACGTATCACGTAGCCGCGTCCGCGTGATACGCACGGCGTAAGCGCACCCGGAAGTACTCGAGCGAATACGATCGCGCAACGTAAACATCCGACGCGCTTACGCTACGCGACCCAAAGCGCCCCCGGGCGCGCCCCGGGGCGCGTAGCGTAAGCGCGTCGGGTCATGTGACCTGAAAATAACACTTTTCATTGGTTCATAACAGTTTTAGTTTCATAATGATGAAGCCCCTGGTCTTGTGACCTGAAAATAACACTTCTCATTGGTTCAGGACAGTTTTTTTTCTAAATGATGAAAGACCCCACCTTTTTTCCTTATTCTGACTTTGTCCTTTGACTGAGGAAGACCTGTTTGTACATCTCTGTACCTTTTTGATATTAATAATGGCTTCAGTAGCAGCAGCAGCTGGTGCATCTGCCCCACCACCACCACCACAACCACCAAGAGGACCACCTCAAGATTATATTGGTGGTCAAGAACAGGAGGAGGAGGAAGAGGAAGAGGAGGAGGGGAGGAGAAGATGGCTGCCTGAAGAAAATACCCCATACAAACCCAAGCCACACATTGTATGGGAGTTTTTTTCAATCCCAGAGGGCAAGAAAAAAGGGAATGCGCCCAAGGTAACTTGCCTAATCTGCAATGATGAACTTTCATGGGGCAACCCAAACAAAAAATATTCATTTGGTAACTATACCATGATTCGTCATATGACCAGAAAGCACCCAAACAACTACTCTCGTGCTGAGTTCAGGGAACTGGCCAGTAACCTCCCCCAGTCGTCAAGGACCACCTCCCAAACAAACCAACCCACTTCATCGGGACCAGAAACATCCGAGATGATGCCTTGCATTCAGCCAAGATTTGCTGATTTTAAAATCACTTGTTCTGCATGTGGCAAGCTTATCGCCTATGGTGAAAAAAGCGTTAAGCTCATCGTCCTTGCAGGTGATAATCACAAGTGCCCCAAAAAGAAGTAATTTTTGGGGTTTTTTATTTTTTTGCTCCAGTTGAGCCAGTTTCAATTCCCTTTTTTTGTTTCTCCCCCTAAAAAAATACAAAAAAAATATAAAACTGTTTTGAAAAGCCAAAAAAAGTTCAAAAAACACAAAAAAATATAAAACAACAAAAAGAAGAAAAAAAAAAGTTCTTTTTAGAACTACCTCCAATTTCTAAATAAAAACTTCATTTTTTAAAAACTCTGTCATCTTTTTTCCTCATAGTACGCTCCCCGGGCCGCTCCCCGGTGCGCGTACCGGGCGCTCCCCCCGCGCAAAACGAAAAAAAAAAAAAATTAAATGCCCCGCGGGGCCCTTTTATAGCCCCCACATCAAACCTAGGGGGTCAAGGGGGTGTCTACCCTGCCCCCTTATGGTCATTTCCCTCTTTGTTTTGCCCACCTCTCGTGTCTCGATCCTACCGAGACACAAGATGGCGGCCGCTCCAGACTGTTTCGAATGTTTACAGACACCCGAGAGCCAATCAGCTTTCCGTGCGCACCTCGCGTGGCGTGCCCGGTGCGCGTACCGGAGCACGTACCAGTGCGCGGCTATAGATATATATATTTTTTTGAACCTTAATTACTCAAAATCGACTGGAGCACATATTTTGAGACATAACAAAGGCACATCGGGCTACCAGTCCCTACAATTTTGCCAAGTTTGGTGGAAATCCATTCAGCCGTTCCGGCTAAAAGTGAAATCGACCGCCCTATGGAAATTAACATGGGGAAAACTCGTTTTGGGACCCCCCTTTTATCTCGGCCCCCGCCTGACGAATCCCCCCCAAACTTTCAGGGAAGGACCGGAACGCCGCGAGGCCATTTTGAGGAAATTTTGAGGCAGATTCGTCAACCGGCGCCAAAGTTATTCCAAATAGAATTTTGAGATTTAACATTGAAAAAAATCCTAACTATAACTACCTACTGGCGACCGCCAGTAGGTTATATATATATATATATATATATATATATATATATATATATATATTCATTCTTTACCACACCAGACTTCCCATCAAAGAAGGCGCTGACTCCCTGAATCTTAGTTCAAACGTTTTATTTCATGCTCAGTTTCTGCTCAGACGCGTTTCGGCGGCTTGCTCACTATATATATATATATATATATCCACCCTTGGATTTAGGGTTCTCCTTTGTATGAAAGATTAATAGGATACAGTTGTCAAGATATATATATATATATATATATGTATATATATATATATATATATCTCCACAATTTCCGGTTAAGGATGTGCCGGGCCAGATTCTCGGGTGGTCCAGGCTGCGGCTACCGGTGGCCCAAATATACTTTCCCCGATTCTTCCTCATAACGAAAAACGCCCAGACACACGGATGTTCAAATGCAAGTTGGAATTTATTTTTTATTTCTTTAGTTTGGCAGGTGCTAAAAGGCCACAGAGCGTTTATTGTGATCCAAAAATATCTATTGCATAACATTTACTAAGTTCAAACAGAATGCACAAAGCAAAGCTTTCTCTAAATATTTCTAGCCACTTGTATATAATAATAGATATTCAAGTAACAGACGCCCTCGTTCTTGTTTGTAAACGTACGAGACAGACAGTGAAAATCATGAGCATTGAAATGTTGTAATATCTGATGAAGACAACTATACGGAAGCCGGGTTTAGTGCAATCAAAATACCCAGAGCCACTGACTTCATATACGTTTTCAATAAAGACATCCTTAGTTGGGAAAAATCAAAAATTTAAAATGATGGAAAGTATAAAACAGACAACATAATTATCCTGTTAAAAAATGTACCAGCTCTGATGTGAGCTGCAAAAACTCCTCTTACGGTAGGAGATACTTTTGGATAATGGTGACTGGAGATGCCTCTGTGATGTTGTTGAAATCCTCCCAGTTTTTTATTTTGTTCAAATCATTTTTATTGAAAAAACACACAAGAACAAAGAAAATACATACATGAAATAAAGAGAAAGAAAAAAAATTATATAACAATAATGATGGGGTCTGGATAAATAATACAAGATTATCATTATCAACATGCTGAGCAAAAGATACAAGCTAACCAAAAAATACATACTATTGTGCTCAAGTGCATATTAATTGCAGCCATTGTACACCTGTGGGTCGCAAGATAAGAAAATAAACATAGAAAAATACCAAGCATAACCAATTGCATAAGCATTATGATGACATATGAAGGAATTAAATAAAGTTACAGCATACACCTTCCTAGCAATGTTAATACAATATAGGACTAAACATTTCCACAATAGGTTATATTCACGGGGGATCAAATGACAGTGATGAGGCGTCTAGAAATTTCCAAAGCTTCCGGTGAGACTTGCGCCATGGAGAAGAATGCAGTGCCGGGTTGTCCGCACCTCTCAGGAAGGACAGCCACTCTTGCCAAAATCTAAAGGACACTTCTTTAGCATTTTTCCATTTGCACAGTATAACCTTACAGGCTAAGGTAAGCAAGGGGTCCATCAGGTGTCGATCGTTATCATTGACCAGCATTGGATCCAAGACTCCCTATAAAATATATGAAGATTCCCTGGTAGGATGAGTGTTAAAAATGTGACCTATGCATTTGTAGATTTTATCCCAATATGGCTGTAGGGGGGGCAGGTAAAGAACATGTGGGTGAAGTCACCAACAGCAGAGTTACAGTTCCAGCAAGTCTGACTGTCTCGTAGATGGAGTTTAAAAAGTTTTTCTGGCGTCCAGTATGACCTATTGAGTAACATGTACTTAGGCTGTGATAAAATAGGGGATGTTTTATTCGAGAAGGCTGTGCTATATATTTTTTCCCAATCGAATGAGATATGAGTGGAGTTAGGTTCGGATTCCCACTTAACTTCATTTTGTTTATGAGCTTTCCTTGGGTTAGGTGACAAGAGCTTGTATATTCTGGAGATTTCATTATCAATGTCAGTCGAGTGATTAAAGATGGATCGTAGGGTTTAATAGAGCGTGTGGAAAGGAGAGATTTCGAAGTCCTAGAAATCCATGGGGGTTAAATTGTGTTGGCTCTGGAGAGTTGAGAAAGGTAACGGATGTGGTCCTGTAAAGAGGTCTTTAGCTAGGTTTATACCTTTGTACGACCAGTGCTCCCAGTAGAGCATGCTACCTTCAATCCGGAGCGAGCGGTTTCTCAATAAAGAGGCCATGTTGGACTTATTTATTTTAAGCTTGTAAAGATGGTCAATTCGTAGAAGTGTTAAGGAGAACATATCGTGAGTGGGGAAGGTGAGATAGGTCCATGGTGAGGAGAGCCGTTAGAGGCATTCTATTAATGAGTGACCTTTCTATGTCCAGCCATACTGGAGTATAGTCCGGGTGTACTGTCAGCCAATTGGCTCCTTGCTTGCAGAGAAATGCTGTTTGATCGTTCCTAAAGTTAGGAAGACCCAGACCGCCTTTTCCTTTAGAAAGCTGTAGCTTACTCAATGATATTCTGGGCTTCTTACCCTGCCATAGGAACGTGATGAAGAGCTTATAGATCTTGTTTAAAAAAATCAGAGGAGAAAATCATCGGGAGCATGCTAGCAAGGTAATTGACCAAGGGAGTCATTTTCAGGGTTTCAGCCCTGCCCCACCATGAGAGGTATTTAGGTGACCACCCTTCCAGTAATGTGGATATCTTCTTCTAGACCGAAGTTTCATTGATATGGAGAGTAGGAATTAGGTCTTACTCAAAGTCAAGGCATAAATATTTAAAACTTTTAGATTGCCATGACAGGCCAGAGTCGCCCATAACCTCTTTACTGCCGAGATTGTTTAAGAGTTTTACTTCAGTTTTATCTTTATTTAGTTTATATACGGATACCATTGAGAAACTGTCTATTGTAGACATGAGTGCAGGGATGACCTTATCAGCCTCTTCAGAGACAGCTAAGACATCATCGGCGTAAGCCGTAATCTTGACCGTGTAGTCATTAAAATGGACCCCAGAGATCTGTTCATTGTTCCTGATGTGAAACAAAAATGGTTCAATGGCGAGTAGGAATAGAGTGAGGGAAAGGGGACAGCCTTGTCTAGTCCCCTGTTGGAGTTAGAAGGTGGACGAGATCGATCCTCCTGCACGGACCCTGGCTGAGGGACTGAAATATAATGACATGAGTTGGGAATTTTAATCGTCCAAACCAACACAACGCGTTTCGGCTGACCCCTTGATCACGTGTAGAAACATTTACAAAACACTCCACCGTATATATACTAGCAGCCTGCCCCAGCGTTGCCCGGGGCAGAAGGGGGCTAGGGGCAGCATTTCAGGCTTGCGTGCACTCCCGCCCCGGCCCCCGCCTGCCACGATATTGTCTGTGTCCCGGACAATGTCGTGGCGGGCGGGGGTTGGGGTGGGAGTGCACGCAAGCCTGAAATGCTGCCCCCAGACCCTGAGCCTTACTGCAGTTGTTCCGGACCAACCTCCCGCACCGGCTCCCTCTCGTCCCGTGTCCCAGAGCCTTACCTGAGCCGCCCCTACTCCCCGAGCTCCTCACTTCACCGCCGCTCCTCCTCATCATCACGTACGTTGCGGCCAGCGCTACTTTTTTTTTAAGTTATATTTTTAAATGTACGTTTTTTTTGTTTTATTTTCTATAGCCTATGTCCATCTGCACACCCTGAGGATTACAACAATGTATTGGGTGTGTGGATTGGCGCTGTGGTTCCCGAGTTTACCTTGCCAAAAGGTTTGTGTTCTCTCTTTATAATAGTAATATAATATTTTATATATATATATATATATATATATATATATATATATATATATATATATATATATATATATATATATATATACCATTTCCGAATCCCACATGTGAATCGAACACCGACACAGGGGTAGCGTGGATGTACGGCATTACAACGCGGGCATTTACACCGCGTGCCGTTACAACTCTGTTTTTACAACGTTTTGGCCCCCACATCAAACCTAGGGGGTCAGGGGGGTCTACTCTGCCCCCTTATGGTCATTTCCCCCTTTGTTTTTGCCACCTCTTGTGTCTCGATCATACCGAGACACAAGATGGCGGCCGCTCCGGACTGTTTGGAATGTTGACAGACACCCGAGAGCCAATCAGCTTTCCGCGCGCGAACATCTAATAACCCATACACACACACATGTAGCTACTTACCAACCCATGCAGCCACTTATACACAAAGTGAAACACTGATACTTATATTTAAATATTTAAAAATTACTTGCTAATATATGTATTCACTAAGATATACTTAATAAGCCAGTTAACCAATCAATTTTTTTTAAAACATCCATTTAGACACTTATTTAAAAATGTATTCTTCCATCGACCTTTACAAATACATATATAAAACATTTATTTTACAGAAAGACACACATTCACTGGATGGTGTCATCAGTGATGTCATGAGTGATGTCACTGACCATGTCATGAGTGATGTAATATGTGACGTCATCAGCAGTGCATTGCAGGCGCGCAAGTTATAGTGAGTCCAACTAACTATAACGTGGGAATTTCAATGGTTTTATGTCAGTAAAATGTCCAGCTAACTATAACTGGTGTGAAACCTATGGTTTTTTCAGTGAATTTAAAAGGTTTTTTAAATGCTAATTCCTAACTATAACTGCTGTGAAACCTATGTTTTTTTCAGTGAATTTCATAGGTTTTTTAAATGCTAATTCCTAACTATAACTGGTGTGAAACCTATGTTCTTTTCAGTGAATTTCAAAGGTTTTTTAATAGCAAATTTCTATAGCTATGAAATGTAATATTTTTTTAAATGAATCCTATATTGTATATTTATATATGCTTTTTTTTTTTTTTACCCCGGAGCGCTCCTGGGGTGCGTACCGATAAGCGCAGTTATGCCGCGCACCGGTTCGCGTACCGGTTCGTACCCCATTTGCGCTATTGCCGCGAACGAAAACATCATCGTGACGTATCGCGTAGCCGCGTGATGCGTGTTATGACGCACGGCGTAAGCGCACCCGGAAGCGCCGAAGCACATACGATTGCTCTACGTAAGCACCCTAACGCGCTTACGCTACGCGCCCCGGGGCCCGTAGCGTAAGCGCGTCAGGTCATGTGACCTGAAAATAACACTTTTCATTGGTTCAGAACACTTTTGGTTTCCAAATGATGAAAGCCCCCACCTTTTTTCCTTATTCTGACTTTGCCCTTTGACTGAGGAAGACCTGTTTGGAGATCTGTGACTAATATTTTGAACTTTAAAATGGCTACAGTAGCAGCAGCAACTGGAGCATCTGCACCACCACCACCACCACAAGGACCACCACAACATCACATTGGTGGTCAAGAAGAAGAGGAGGAGGAGGAGCAGGAGAGAAGGTAGACAAGGCATTTCCTGCCTGAAGACAAAGCCCCATATAAACCTAAGGAGCACTTTATATGACAGTTTTTTTAAATCCCAAGGGTTGCAAAGAATGTAAACGCTGCAAAGGTGACTTGTCTCATCTGTGGCGCTGTACTATCCAGGGGGAACCCTGCAAAAAAATATTCATTTGGAAATCATACAATGATTCGGCACATGCAATGATTGCACCCCAATAACTACTCTGCAGCAGAGGTGAGAGAACTGTGCAGAAACCTTCCACAATCGTCTGCCAGCACCTCAACAACCAAAGAACCCACTCCATCGGGTCCAGAAGCAAGTCAGATGGTTCCAAATATACAAACTACGTTTGGTGGTTTCAAAATCATTTGCATATATTGTGGCAAAACCATTACTTATGGTGAGAAGAGTTTTACCCTCCTCAACATTATTGGTGATAACCACAAGTGCCCGAAGAAACCCTAGTTTTTTTCCTGTTGTTTTTTTCCTCCAGTTGAGCCGTTTATAATTCCCTGTTTTTTGTTTCTCCCCATAAAAAATACAAAAAAAATATAAAACTGTTCAGAAAAGCCAAAAAAAGGTAAAAAATGTTCAAAAAAACAATAACAAAAATATAAAACAACAAAAAGAATTTAAAAAAACAGTTTTTTAGAACTACCTCCAATTTATATAAAAAACCTACATTTTTAAAAAACTCTGTCATTCTTTTTTTTCTAGGGTACGCTCCCCGGTAGGCTCCGCGGTGCGCGTACCAGGCGCTCCCCCGCTCAAATGGAAAAAAATATCTTTTTTTTTTTTCTGCTCCGCGGGGCCCTTTTATTGCCCCCACAACAAACCTAGGGGGTCGGGGGGGGGAGGTCTACCCTGCCCCCTCTTGGTCATTTCCCCTCTTTGTTTTTGCCGCCTCTTGTGTCTCGATCCTATCGAGACAAAAGATGGCAGCCGCACCGGACTGTTTGGAATGTTTACAGACACCCGAGAGCCAATCAGCTTTCCACGCGCGAACTCGCGTAGCGCGCTGGTTCGCGCCCCGGTGCGCATACCGGGGCGCGCTTACAGATATATATATTTCTTTTGAACCTAAATTACTCAAAATCCACTGGAGCACATATCTTGAGACATAGCAAAGGCACATCGGGCTACCAGTCCCTACAATTTTGCCAGGTTTGGTGGAAATCCATTCAGCCGTTCGGGCTAAAAGTGAGGTCGACCGCCCTATGGAAATTAACATGGGGAAAACACGTTTTGGGACCCCCCTTTTATCTCGCCCCCGCTTGACGAATCCCCCCCCAAACTTTCAGGGAAGGACCGGAGCGCCGCGTGGCAAATTTGAGGACATTTTCAGGCAGATTCCTCAACCGGCGCCAAAGTTATTCCCAATAGAATGTTGCGATTTTCCTATTGAAAATAATTCTAACTATAACTACCTACTGGCGACCGCCAGTAGGTAATATATATATATTTTTTTTTTACCCCACTGGGTAGGCTCTTTGCCTACCATGAATTACCTCACCATTACTCAATAACTTGCTTTAATCTTCCTTAAAGTTTGATTTAAAAAATTTTTTTTATCCAAGGCCAAATGTTGATGAGATGGTCTTGGTGAGGAAGGAGCACAAACTCCGGCTTAGTTGGTCAGAATACCCGCCTGGCCTACTCTGCCGCATGCAGTACTTTAAGTTTTAAGGCTTAATTTTGATCATTTTAAATCGTAGTTATGTTGCCATAGTCAGCAATATGTTAAATTTTAAGGTGGTTTCTTGGTATGTGTTTTTTAAGGACCCTGGCACGTTGTTTGTTTATATATTTGCTTTAACTTTGAAGCATCACTCAGCACCACCTCAGCATCACTCAGCACCACCTCAGTATCATTCATACTACCTGAGCACCACCTATGGACAAGCACCTCATTACTTCAGGATCACTCAGCATCACCTTAGCACCAGTGCAACAACGCCTCAGCATCAGTGCAGCACATCCTCAGTATCAGCACATCACCTTCTCAGTATCAGCACCGCACCTTCTCAGGACCACCGCAGCACTACCTCTGCATCAGCACAGCTCCATCTGAGCCTCAGCACAGCTCCATCTGAGCCTCAGCACAGCTCCATCTGAGCCTCAGCACAGCTCTATCTGAGCCTCAGCACAGCACTACCTCCTCATCAGTGCAGCACTTCAGCATCAGCGCAGCATCAGCACAGCATCACTCCGCACCGCCTCAGCACAAACGCAGCATCCTTCAACCCCACCACAGCACCACCTCAGCACAACACTATCTCAGCATCAGCACAGCACTACCTCTGCATCGGTGCACACCACCAGGACAACCCCACCATAACATCAGCCCAGCTCCACCTTACTACCAGCGCAGCACCACGTCTGCACCAGCGCAGCCCCATCTCAGGAGCAACTCCGCACTACCGCAACACCACTTCAGTATTAGTGCAGCACCACCTCTACACCAGTGCAGCATTTCTCAGCACTACCTAATCACCACCTCAACACCATCTCCACACAAGCACACCACCACCTCAGTATCACTTAGCACCAGTGCAGCACCTACTCAGTATCAGCACAACACCACCTGTGCACCACCTCAGTACCATCTTAGTCCTTGTGCTGAAAAAGGACAGAGTCATCTGCCCTATCCTGAATTCCCCTTCCTCCCCAACCCAACACCCGCCTTTGCAAAAAAAAAAAAGAAAATCAAGATGCGCACCCTGGCCCAACTGCTATCTGCCCTGGATCCGGGAGACTGGATAGCGCCTTGGACCTGCAGTCTGCTTATTTTCCCATTTCCATCCTGTAGCCCTACAGGCATTATTTGCTGTTCGAGGTGGGCCACAAACACTTTCAGTTGCTGTGATCTTTTCGGCCTCACCATGTTCCCTCTAGTGTTCACCAGTGTGATGGCGGTATTCGCTGTTTGCTGAGGTCGGGGATTCCAATATTAACTTTATGTTGATGACGAACTGTTGAAGTTGGTATGGCCACAGTCAGTCACGGACCTCCTCCGGGTTCTCAATAAATGTGTTGAAGTCACTCCTTACTCCTTCGCAGAGGGTCCCCTTCATCTGAGCCATCCTGGATAAGGTCCACTTTTGAGTCTAGCGTCCAGCCTAATGAATCTGGAACATGTTGACTATGATCCTGATGTTCCAGCTCTTGTCCTGGGTCTTAGTAAGGATGGCTCTGAGGATTCTTGGCCTGCTAGCCTCCTGCTTCCTGTTCGCCGACCATGCCAGATGCAAGCTATGCAATAGGGCCTGAAGTCTCAGTGGCCCCAGGCCTGAACTGGTATACTTACACAGGAGCAGAATGGTATCTTTTGCTTCCCTACCCTTGGTGCGATAAACATGACAGATGCTGTAGCAAACCTCAACAAGATAAAGGGGAATGGGATAATGATGGGGACAACAGGAATTTGAACCTGCAAGTGTAGAAAGATGGTTAGTATTGGGAAATGGAATAAACAACTCCTATTATAAACTTTAGTGATAGACATAACCTTTAGTTATAATCCAATTCCTTCCTACCTGTCTGCAGGAGGTTCTCAGGCCTACCAAAATTGTTAGAGGTGAAATTTTCCCTGGGAAGGTCGAATGGGTGGAGAGGGAAGAATGAAGTTTAGAGACTGAGCTGAGACCCTTCTTCTCGCAAGTACTATTTACACAGGTGGGTTCTTGAATCCAATGGTTCTGCTTTAATGGCTCACCAGTTGAGTCACTGAAGAGCCTGATTACGAATCTCTTTCAAAAACCTGAGTTTTTACAGGCTCTCTCTCCCCCTAGGTGAAGAGAAATGTTTTGAGTTAACTATTAGTGCACAAATTCAAAGATTAGTTCCTAAGTTTTAAAATTAGTCTCTACGTGTCTTGTAAGTGCTGGGCCTGTCCACTTGGCCCATATCCTGAAGACAGCTGTGTGCAATACTCACCGTTGAGGGTGCACCTCCTGAAGGACTTTATCCTGAAGTCACCTGGCTGGACTCTTTAATAACTGGCAGTTGGAATCAGGTGTGGCTCCTTTTTATAGAGGAGCCCCACCCAAGATGGCTGGATACCTCCTGAAATCCTGCGTGTTCTCACAAGAGTTTAACTGTGCTTTTGAGCAGGCAACTGAGGGCGGACGGAATGCTTGGCTAGAATTACGCCAGAATGCAAAGGAGGCTGCAAGGGTCAAAGAAATGTTTAAATCCAAGTCCACAGTATCTACAGAGACTCAAGGTGTACGGCCCTCCTCCATTTGTGGGTTAACGGTCTTCTCCATTGCTGCCTTTAGGTGTCTGGTGTAGTTGACTTTGAGGTAGTGACAGTCCAGCCCTAGGGTTGCCTGTCTGGTACCATCCAGGTGTCAGAGTAGACTGCAAAAGATTTACAGTGGCGGATGCTTGACCTCAAATAGACCAGCGTCGGACCCCTCCCTCTACCTGAGACAGAGTTGACGGTGGCGAGGCACATGTTACTACTGGGTAGAAGAGTTCATCTTGGAGAGGCAGAGACCAGCCTTCACTTCAATTTGCAGGACTTTCTGTCATTCGTTTGCCTTCATGCCAGCCATCAACAGGAGGCTGGTGCAGGTTCTCACAGACCATACCACTGCCATGCGGCACTGTAACAAGCGGGGCATGGTGGGGCCCAAGCCCCTTTCAAGGAAGCATACATCTGTGGAGCTGACTGGATCAACAGGGGATTTCCCTGGTTGTGCACTACATGACTGGACCTTCAAACACCAGATTGGATAAACTCAATTATCAGATGACGAATGGCAATTGCATCTGGAGATGACACAGGGAATATTCCAACAGTGGAGAGAACCGTGGCTAGATCTGCTTGCCACCACCAGGAATGTGCACTGTCAGCACTTTTGCAAGCTGGAGTTTCCAAGAAAGCTCTTTTTTATAGGAGGCACAGTCTGAATAGAGTAGAGCATGGAACTTCTGTTTGCTTTCTGCCAATCCCACTCCTGACCTGAGTTCAGAAGAAGGTCAGAAGTGACCAGGCCCAAGACATTCTAGTGACATCGGATTGGTGCAGGAGAGTGTGTACCTGGAACGTCTAGGCCTGAGTATCTGCCCTCGAATTAGGCTTCTACTGCTGGTGGGTCCCCTGTTGCAGCAGCAATGCAGGATCTTGCATCTGAGCCTGTGTAGTCTGCACCTCCATGCATGTATTGAGTGGCTGCAGTTGAGTTCCTTTTATCTCCCTCCTGAGGTAATTACTGTAATTCAGGCACCCTGGCGTCCTTCCATGAAACCTGTATATGCAGGGCTAGAACAATTGTGTAGTGTGGTGTGGTACCTGGCCGTTAGACTTATTGCAGGAAAAACTGTCAGATGGGTTGTTGTTTACTTTGTTTTTGATCCCGCAATGCATTGCTCTGGGCACAATTAAAGGTTATCTATTGGCTCTTTGAGCCTTTTATGTTTGGCGGACCAGCTGTCCTGGTTCAAATCACTAATTGTAATACTTTTTCTGAAAGGTTTGCAACATATGTTTCCCCCAACACCATTTCTAATGGTGCAGTTGTTTCTCACCTTTCTGATGTGTGTACCCTTTTAAGACCAAAGCAGTTGCACAGTGTGCATACTCACCTTAAAAACTGTCTTCCTTCAGGTGACAACATCTGCATGCTAGGTGAGCGAACTTTAGGCCCTTTTGGTCGAACCTCTTTATTCCACCTTTTTCCTAGACAAACTGGTGCTACGGACTAAAGCTGTGCTCCTACCGAAGATGGTGATGCCTCTTCATGTCAGACAAAGCAACACTTTACTGACCTTCTTTGCTCCACATCATCCCTCAAAATAATAGGAAATTCTCCCATCTCCTGGGTCAGAACTCCGCTTTCTCGTTGATCATATCAAAGAACAACGAGTGAATGATTAGCTCTTTGTGGGATTCTCTGGGGCACAGAATTGCAAGGTGGTGCAGAAACAGACTATCGATGGATATTCCTGTGCATTAATATCTGCAATGCAATGGCTAAAAAAACAGCTTCCAAAAGGCATACAGTCTCATGCCATCAGAGACAAAGTTGCTACCACTTTGTTGGCACACAAAGTGCCTGGTTTGGATATTTGTCAGGCAGTTACATGGCCTTACCTTGACAAGCCACTACTGCCTGAACAACAAGGTCTGTAAAGAAGTGCATTTTGCCTGCCCGTCCTGTGGTACTTTTTTAGTTTGAACCATTCCACAGACCCACCACTTTGGGAGGTACTGTTTTAGTACCTATTCACAAGGTGAAGGACCCGTGGTTAGAAGCATCCATCAAAAGAACAATTTACTTACCTTCAATAATGACCTGCTGTTAGAGTAGATACTCGAACTGCAGATTGGTCACCGCCTTCCTACCTCCCCATTCTATGATATGGCCTCTTCACTACAAAGAAAAAGTAAATGTTTAATAAACAGATTTAAACAAAAATGGTGATGAAGATAAATTGATGCACCTCTTCTTTCTCACACAGGCTGGGGCAAGCGTCCGTGTGGTAAACCAGTTGTTAACAGAGATGGATGGGCTCGAGAGGCGTCGGCAGGTTTTCATAATGGCTGCCACTAACCGTCCAGGTAAGTATTTTACACCTACTTTTGGAATTTTGGAGGGAAATAATTTATTGGAACAAAATCCCAATTTTTATTCCAGGTTAGATTATTTTTAAATGGGTAAAGCTATGTTTTAATTTTAAAACATGGTGAGAGATGGGAAGACACACTGGGTAAAATGGATATGAGGAAACACTGACAAAGGCATGTATCATCATACAGGATGGTGAGGAAACAGCCAAGTATGTGCTATAGACTGGTCTGGGCACGGCCGACTTCCTCTGCAACATCATTGGCACCAGTGTCATGCTCAGAAAGCACACCTCAATGCAATTAACAGGGGTTTCTGGAGATATGCAGGCATTACTAACGGGCATGCCCTTTGATAGCTCAAGGAGGTTTGGAGAAAAAGATGGTTCGCCATTAGAACAATGTAAGGACAATGACACAGCAGTACTTTCTTTGGGGCTATTGAAAGCAGAATAAATAAATTCTTCACCAGTACAGAAAATTCAGTGGCTGTTTAAGAGGGCTAGATTACAACCCTCCCAATCGATACTACAACACCTAACCCAGTATTTTTGGGCAGCTGCCGTGGCACCAGTAGACACCTTTTGAATTAGCAACGGTCATAGTCCTCAGATTCTTTCTCCCCTACCACTTTAGTTTGCCCTCCCAGTTACATGCCTGGTCAGTAGGAGGCAGAATATGGCATCTCTTCTCCTGCTAGAGATCCATCATTTCAGACAGGTAGTTTTTGCAGATTATTCAAAGGAGCTATGCTAGGCTCATTCTTTCCTTCACACTCCTACAGCACTGGAGCTACTCTCGGAGGAGCCATCCACAGTCCTGAAGCCGGAAGCCAGTCTTCTGTTGCCCAAGGGTGCCATCAAGAATGTACCATACTTGGCAGTGGGAAAGGATGCTATTCATATTGCTTTCTTGTTTCAAAGGCCTATTTTGGACTTCTGCCATTGTCTCAGATCATGCGGGGCACGGGACTGCATCCTTGGACTTGCAGGAGGCGTATTTCTATATACTCCTCATGCTTCCCACAGGCATTAACTATGGTTCAAGATAGACCGATGACAAGTGGGCACAGCCGTGACCCACAGAACAAAAGACAGAACAACGAACACAGAATTGGCCAAAAGGCAAGCCAAAATGGGTCTGTACACTTGTACTCAGTATAGACACACAAATTAATCATTTAACACCGTTGCACAATGTGTTATAGCTTGAGTCTGGTGCATAGGGTGTTTGGGTGTCGACGACGTTTCGATGCCAACATTAAATATAGGGCATCATCTTCAGGACAAACAAATAATGCATTGCTGTCTTGATAATAATGTATCACACCTTTTTTTACAATTCTACAATTCTAAGGTGGCAGAGAATCAACGGTTCACTATAGGCGCGAGGGCGCTCAGCATCTGGACTTTGGGGGTTGCCGGCACCAGCAGGATCAATTCTGTTTGCTTAATGGCAGAAAGTCCTGTTGGGTGCTGTGTGCCAGCTGTAGGAAAATGCACGATCGCATTACTTCAGTGAGTGTGGGCAGTATCGCTGCATCTGCTTCAGGACTTTCTGCCATTAAGCAAACAGAATTGATCCTGCTGGTGCCGGCAACCCCCAAAGTCCAGATGCTGAGCGCCCTCGCGCCTATAGTGAACCGTTGATTCTCTGCCACCTTAGAATTGTAAAAAAAGGTGTGATACATTGTTATCAAGACAGCAATGCATTATTTGTTTGTCCTGAAGATGATGCCCTATATTTAATGTTGGCATCGAAACGTCGTCGACACCCAAACACCCTATGCACCAGACTCAAGCTATAACACATTGTGCAACGGTGTTAAATGATTAATTTGTGTCTGTCTATACTGAGTACAAGTGTACACACCCATTTTGGCTTGCCTTTTGGCCAATTCTGTGTTCGTTGTTCTGTCTTGTGTTCTGTGGGTCACGGCTGTGCCCACTTGTCATCTGAATGTTTTATTTGATACTACTTTTGAAAAATATTATGAAAATAAATTCTTGTCCGGCTGGACAAAAGACATGCATTCTATTCTAGTGTATGGTTATCTATCGCACTGTATTCTCCCTGAATAGGGACCACTGTTCTCTATAACATGAAATTGCCCAAGGTCCCTGTCTAAATTTCCCTTGGGTTCCCTTGTTCTGTATAATAGTACAAGATAGACCAGAAGCACTTTTATTTATTGTGCTCCCCTTTTGCCTTACCTCCACTCCTCGGGTGTTCAAAAAAGTGATGACAGAGATTGCTCCCAAATCATCTGATGTCAAGAGCACTTGTATTGCCATGTTTCGATGACTGGCTTCTAAAGGCAGGCTTGTCTTACTCAGTCACAGACCACCTGCAGATGACAACCTAACTCCTGACTTTGTTGGGTTTTACCATCAACAATCCAAAGTCCCACCTAAATCTCACGCAGAGAATTCTATTCAGGTGTATGACGTTACAACGCATGCTTTTACCCCGCATGCTGTTGCAACACAATTTTTTACCCCGACTTGCTGTCGGGAGTACGCTGGAGTTTGGAATAGTATAATTTACTATTCCAACTTCAGTATGTGCAACAGTGGGTAGGTGATGGAGTTAAATCCAACACCTTATACCCCCTCCAGCTAGCCATTTTCATTGTAATGGCCTGCAGGGTAAAAGCATGTGTTGTAATGCAAGCGTTGTAACAGTTGTTTCCCATTCTATTCATCAGGGCAATTCTGGACACAGTGTCGTTCAAGGCCTTTCCTTCGCCTCATTGAGTCTGGGACATTCCGGATATGATCCTGATGTTTTGAGATTAGCCCTGGAGTTCAGTGAAAACGGCTCTGTTCCTTCTTGGTCTCTTGGCCTTGTGTGTTCTCCTCATTCCGAACTCCAGGAGGCACGTGCAGGCCCTGCAGTGGACCCTCACATTCCAGTGGACCCAACATTGAGGTTGCCTCTCCGACTCTAGTTAGATCTTAAAGGAGCTGGTGTAGGATTTTTACTGGTGGCTGGCAGATACCAACCTGACCTGTGGCAGGCCACTCCCTTCCCCGCACAAACATCATGGGGATGACAAACACATCACTGCTGGGTTTGGGGGGAGGGCATCTGGGTGAGGTAGAGATAAAACACTTCTGGTCTCCACTGGAATGCTGGCCCATATCATTCTTTTGGAGCTTCGTGCATTAGTAGGGGCTGGTGCAGGTTCATATGAACAACAGTACCACTAGGTGATAACTTTAACAAGCAGGGCACAGTAAGGTCACTGATCCTGTGCCAGGAAGGAGCTATGCCTCTGAAGGTGGCTCAACCAGAAGAACATCTTTCTGCTTGCCAAACACCTAGTAAGGTCCCTGAATGCTAGACCGCATCAGGCAGACGACTAGTGTTGCCTTTCTGAGGTGACAACCCAATAATTCCTTGCAAGCTTAGAGCCACCAAGGGGATTATTATTTAAATGAATGCTTCAAATTTTTTTAGTCTTATAGTAACTGTACATGAATGGTGTAACCACACATTGACATGGGGCAAGCATTCCTGAATTTAGCACCAGAAAACAACTTACTTTGTCAAAAAGTTAATTCTCAAGAAGATGTTTGTCTTAATAATTACTTCAGAAGATTGAACAAAGATTACATTGAGCAGAATTTTCAATTTTACAAATTAAACAACATGGAGTGTATATTCTAACATACAGCAAAAACATATCTCTTGTAAGAAAGATATTCAGAATTATTCAACAAGAAAAGAAATAAAAGTGATGATTCCACTCCTGCGGAAAACAAGTTAATTTTGGTCACTCACCCAATTCGTAGTATGCATGATTGTTGATGCAAAGACACTTGTTTGTAAAGTAGCAAGTAGCTAAGTCACATTGACATTCCAGTCTCTCATTAAATCAATAAACGACCATCTTCAGGACCGAAATGCTTAGATATTAATGAACCCATTATATTAAAGATAGTCTGCAGCAATAACATGACGACCGGCAATGCCTGCTAGAAAAGAGTAGCCTGCCAGCAAAGTGATAACTTAATTGGTCGAAAGTAATTACGTATTTTCACTGATGGATTAAATCCCAAAAAGGCTTCCATGGTATTTAGCTCCAGAAGCTGAATGCTTTTGCCCTTGGTGTCTCCTTTCCTCTGAGGTGGAGCAGGGTATCTTTGATAAATAACATAAGCCCAGGCTAGATCAATTTGCCAATGTTAGGATCACACAGTGTCATCAGTTCTCCAAGGTTCTCATTGGGAAATGCATTAAGGCTGGAATGATGCAGTCCAGAATGCTTTTCTACTGATACTTCTCCTGCCTCAGGTTCTAATGAAGATCAATATAGACTTGGTCCAAGTCGTTCTCATCACACCAGACTGGGCCAGAAGAGTGTGGTAGCCATTCTTTGTCCTCCGATCAGGCTTCCACTTCAGAAAGCCCTTAGTAGCAGAGTAGGGTGTCTTCATCCAAGTCTCCACATCCACCACCTCTATGTGTGGAGATTGAGCTGCAACAACTAAATGCTCTTGATTTTCTGACCTTAGTGGTTAAAGTAGTCCTTGGTACAGGACACCCTTCCATGAAATCTGTCTACACTGAGCACTGGAATAAATGTATCATTTGGATTTGTCCAGAAACACTGACCTTTTGCAAGCCAAACATTTTGATGTTCTATGGTTTGTTCTTTCGTTATCCAAGTAAGGCCTTGCAGTGAGCACAGTGAAGTCTTAATTATCTGCCCTTTTGGCCTTCTGTGTTTACCTGACCAACCGTCTTTGTATAGCAAATTATTTACCTTCGGTAATACCTTTTCTTGTTGATGTTTTATCTGTCTGCAGATACCTCACTAGTCCTCACCCATTCCCCCCGAACCCACAGCCCACTTACCCTATTCTATGGATTGGCCTGTTCAGCATCTAAAAAGGTGCCAAATTGGGAATCAGCACACTGTTTCAGCCAATTTGTTCTACACCCCACATCTGAGTGCGTGGAATGAGACTGACACAAGAAACTGACATTGTGCATTGGTGCATTATTGCCACAAGTCTGATTTGACTTCTGTGGAATGACCTGGAATGCCATTTTCCCTAGAAGCAATTGCCACATTTAGTAGAACTGCCCTCCTTTTGTAGAATCCTAGTTACATGCTGTTATAATCCAGAATATTTCTTTGGTCATCCAAGTACTTATTCTTCATCCCTCTTTGTATTGTCGGAAAGAATGCTAAAACGATTGTCTGAAGCCTTGCTAAGTTATTTAAGAGTTCACCCTAAGCTGTATCTGGCACCTTATTTGTCTGGTCAAACCTGTTAAGGGTTCCAGGCTGTACATATTAACGAGGTCTCCAATTTAATCTTTGCAGGAGCACCCTGGTTGAACCTAGTCACGAGGCCCCTAGGTCGAACCTAATAAGGAGGTATCTGGTAAATCTATTCTTGAGATCCCTTGTCAAGCCTAATCAGAAAGCTCCTGGAAAAACTATTCAGAAAGACACTGGTCAAACCAATTCAGTGAGTCCCAAATCTTGATGGAGAGGAGGTGTATGGTCCCTTAGAGGACCCTGGTGATAACTGGTATGCAGAGCTGGGAGATGCCAGTGTTCTGAATGCCTCCCCACACACAGGCATGGTTTCATCTCCAGGCCAGGGTTTGGAGGAAGGACAGCCTTTGCCACTGTGATACGCAGGGAGATGGAGGTCCTCGATCTCCAGCGGTCAGTCGCCGAGGTCAAGACTAACTTTTTATCTGAGGCGCTTCAACCTGGGGTGGGCTCATCTAAACACATGCTCCTCTCATATAAAGCCCTCACCAACTTGCTCCTAGGTGCCTGGGCGAAACCCTGCACAGAGGCATCTCTGCACTGAATGATTTCCCAGCACCACCGTCCTGCCTATGGGGACCCAGCCTTCCTTTCCCAGCACCCCTTCTTTTCCCAGCATCCCTTCCTTGAGAACTTGGTAGTGCAGGCTTCAGCAGTAAAAGTCAACCCAAGAGTGTTCCCGACCACGCCCCTGGATAGGGAATCGAAGAGGGTAGACACCTTTGAGAAGCACATTTATTTTTCTGTCAGCCTTGTCCTGCAGTTGGTGAATACCTCATGCCTCTTGGACTGCTATTACCATTCATTGTGGGATTCGGTTGTGCAGCTGCATCTCATTCTGCCCAAGGAATTCTCCTCAATCACGCTCTGGTGGATGGCAGGGATGCAGCAAAGTTCTCCATCTGGTGTAGACTTGACACCATGGATTCTACAGTAGCACTACATTGTCACACCTGTTCACAGTCCACTGGATTCTCGAGGGATGTCCAGTCTTCATTGATCGACACGCCCTTCGATAGCTCTCGCCTCTTTGGTGACCAGGCTGATGCAGCACTCGAGCGATTTTACAAGAGCAGGGTCACGGCCAGATCCGTTGGCCTTTCCCTATCGACCCGTCCGCAGCAGCAGTCCTTTCACCGCGGACGTAGGAGGGATATTTTTGGCCACCTGAAATACCAGCCATGCCCGGTCCATCAGCCTATATAAATGTTGATGAATGTCGCACACTTTCTACAGGTTACTCAAGATTTTTGCGATATGTGTGCTGCTCTGTATTAATGCCTGCCAAGCATTGTTGATAAACTATGAATAAAGGCCTAACACCGCATTGGCTGCTAGGACTACAGTGCGCACTACTGGATGTGAATTATACACATTCAAAAAAACTTCTCCAATTGATCAGCTGTGTATTTAATACATTTTCAAATGTTAAACACAAAAGAAGAATTCAATATTCATTACATCACTTCATATTAAACATGCAATATACATTTCTGTTCGTGTTTCTTGAACAACCACCCAATGCATTTCGGGACATTCTTGTCCCTTCGTCAGGGGTTCCAGTTGTAAACTAAAAAGACAAGGAAACAGTATATAACTGATGCCAAAACCCATATTTGCAACAAAACAACAATATTACCACATTCTAAAACATGAGGCAGTATGCTATTCACATTTCTTCTTTACACATACAGGACTTAATGATATTCCACAATACCATAAAGAGATGTCTCGATCATGTGATACAAACCTAGAATCACTGTAAATTCTGAGTAACAAATGCATTGTGCACAATCATAGAAAACATAGAATCAATGTAAATTCTGAATAACAAGTGCATTGCGCACAATCATGTAAGCTAAACAAAGAGACTGTTACCAATATCACCAACCTAACAGGATTAAAAAAAATGTGAGAACCTCTGCCTACAAAAAGAGATGTAAGTAGACCAGTCAATAAAGCTCATTATAATGAGCAGGTACCTGCATCAGAAGTAGTGTGTGGCTATTCCCGCTACTTCCTGTTGTGGGAGATGTACGGAGGCCTATGCCCTATACTAGACCTGTCCCCTCTAAATTACTTTCTGAAGAAAGAGAAACATGAAATCCTCACATTGGCTCAAGTCCTTTCTGCCTTGATGCTGGAGACTGGATGGTAGCTCTGAGCCTGCAGAACTTGTATTTCCACCCGTTTTCCTACCAGCCCTTAGGCGTGACCTGCGGTTCATGGTGGGCCACAAGCATTTCCTGTTTGCGGTGTTCCCCTTTGGCCTCACCCGTGCCCCTTGGATTTTCAAGAAAGTGATGGTGGTGGTTGCAGCCCATCTGTGGAGGTTAGGGGTTCCAGTCTTCCCCACCTTGACAACTGGCTATTGAAGGTTGGTTCGCCCCAGGCAGTTGTCTCCTTCTCTCCAGACCATTATGGATCTCCTGCATTTGCTAAGGTTCACTATCTATGTGCTGAAGTCACACCTGACTCAGTTGCCCCCTTTCATTTGAGCCATTTTTAACATAGTGAAGTTCCATGCCTACCCTCTGAAGCGGTGAGTACAGGATATTCTGGCTATAATTCTGATGTTTCAGATTTTATCCTGGATTTCTTTGAGACTGACTCTAAGGCTGCGGGGTCTCATGACCGGCTGCATCCTGCTAGTGAAACATGTCAACTGACATATGCGGGCTCTGCAGTGGTATCTAAAATCCTTTTGAGTTAATCGTCAGGGTAATCCCTCTGACCTGGTCCAGGTATTCGAGGGAATTGCGACAGATCTGCAGGGGTGGCTGGCGGACTCCAATTGGGCCAGTGGCAGACCCCGCACCCACCCATAGACCCAGTGACCTAGGCTGGAGCGACCATCTGGGAGAGGACTACGGTCTCTGGCAAAATCTCACCTCCACATCAGTTTGTTGGAGTTGAGGGAGATTATCTTGGTGTTGAAACCCTTCGTTCTATCCATCAAAGGAAGGCTGGTTCTGGTGTTCACAGACAACACCACCGCAACAAACAAACAGTCGGGTGGGGTCGTGGACTCTGTGCCAGGAGGCTCTGCGCCGCTGAACATAGTTGAAACTTGAGGACATTTTCCTGGACGCACAACACATGGTGGGATCTCTGAACGCCAGGGAGAAAAAAACTCAGCGGTTGCTGCCTTGCAGATCTCAAATGGTGTCTGCACCCAGAGGTGGTGCAAAGTCTCTTCTGCGACTGGGGAAAAACTGGATTAAATCCTGTTGCCACCTCGGAGAATGTGCAGTGTAAGTTCTTCTGCGTGCTGGAGTTTCAAATGCGATTTAGAAAAGGGGGTGGTGATGGACAGAGTATCTGAATTAAACAGAACACTCATACCCAGTCAACAGATCAGGGAAGGAAACAAGCTTCCGGGGACCGGTTTCTGGCATTACAGCCGTCTTCGGCCCGGCTTGCTTGAATTCTGATGGTGCAATGAGCAAGGGACTCACATCTGAGTATACCCTTCCACGCTTATGGTGGACAAAACGATACCCAGTCAACAGATCAGGGCTTGATCCATCGCCGTTTTTTAGCTCACTGCACTATCCCAGCTCAGAACCTGGCTATATGCAAATTAGTCTGTCCCTGGCCCAGTGCATCATGGGAACAGGGCAGACCAAACTACCAAGCCAATTCTTATACTGGGAAGGAAACAGGCTTCTGGGGACCGGTTTCTGGCATTACAGCCGTCTTCGGCCCGGCTTGCTTGAATCCTGATGGTGCAATGAGCAAGGGACTCACATCTGAGTATACCCTTCCATGCTTATGGTGGACAAAACGATTCAGAAAAGGGGATGGTGATGGACAGAGTATCTGAATTAAACAGAACACTCATACCCAGTCAACAGATCAGGGCTTGATCCATCACCGTTTTTTAGCTCACTGCACCATCCCAGCTCAGAACCTGGCTATATGCAAAATAGTCTGTCCCTGGCCCAGTGCATCATGGGAACAGGGCAGACCAAACTACCAAGCCAATTCTTATACTGGGAAGGAAACAAGCTTCCGGGGTCCGGTTTCTGGCATTACAGCCGTCTTCGGCCCGGCTTGCTTGAATCCTGATGGTGCAATGAGCAAGGGATCGGTTGACTGGGTATGAGTGTTCTGCTGAATTCAGATACTCTGTCCATCACCACCCCCTTTTCTGAATCGTTTTGTCCACCATAAGCGTGGAAGGGTATGCTCAGACATGAGTCCCTTGCTCACTGCACCATCAGGATTCAAGCAAGCCGGGCCGAAGACTGCTGTAATGCCAGAAACCGGTCCCCGGAAGCTTGTTTCCTTTCCAGTAAAAGAATTGGCTTGGTAGTTTAGTCTGCCCTGTTCCTATGATGCACTGGGCCAGGGACAGACTAATTTGCATGTAGCCAGGTTCTGAGCTGGGATGGTGCAGTGAGCTAAAAAACGGTGATGGATCAAGCCCTCATCTGGTGACTGGGTATGAGTGTTCTGCTGAATTCAGATACTCTGTCCATCACCACCCCCTTTTCTGAATCGTTTTTTCCACCATAAGCGTGGAAGGGTATGCTCAGACTTGAGTCCCTTGCTCACTGCACCATCAGGATTCAAGCAAGCCGGGCCGAAGACGGCTGTAGTGCCAGAAACCGGTCCCCGGAAGCTTGTTTCCTTTCCAGTAAAAGAATTGGCTTGGTAGTTTGGTCTGCCCTGTTCCCATGATGCTCTGGGCCAGGGACAGACTAATTTGCATGTAGCCAGGTTCTGAGCTGGGATGGTGCAGTGAGCTAAAAAAACTGTGATGGATCAAGCCCTGATCTGTTGACTGGGTATGAGTGTTCTGCTGAATTCAGATACTCTGTCCATCACCACCCCCTTTTCTGAATCGTTTTGTCCACCATAAGCGTGGAAGGGTATGCTCAGACATGAGTCCCTTGCTCACTGCACCATCAGGATTCAAGCAAGCCGGGCCGAAGACTACTGTAATGCCAGAAACCGGTCCCCGGTAGCTTGTTTCCTTCCCAGTGAAAGAATTGGCTTGGTAGTTTAGTCTTCCCTGTTCAAATGATGCACTGGGCCAGGGACAGACTAATTTGCATGTAGCCAGGTTCTGAGCTGGGATGGTGCAGTGAGCTAAAAAACGGTGATGGATCAAGCCCTGATCTGTTGACTGGGTATGAGTGTTCTGCTGAATTCAGATACTCTGTCCATCACCACCCCCTTTTCTGATGGAGTTTCCAAAGCAGCGCTCCCTCAGAGACTCTTTCTGTCTTTTGTGGGACTCTAGACTCCTGTACGCCTTTCCGCTGATACCACTCCTGCCCTGAGTTTGCAAGATGATCAGGAACGACTAGGCCCAAGTCATCTTAGTGTCTATCGATTGGGCACTGAGGTTCTGGTATCCAGAACTCCTGAACATGAGCTTCTGTCCGGTCAGGCTGTCTTTCCAGGAGGAACTCCTGTCGCAGCAACAGGGCAAGGTTCTGCACTCAAACCTGTAACACTCCATCTTCATGCATGAAGATTGCCAGACTGTTGAGGGTTTGCGATCTCACTCCTGAAGTTTGGGATGTAATCTTGACAGCCAGGGGTCCCTCTCCTAAATCTGTCTACACCGGCCATTGGGAAATATTTGTGGCACCATGTGACCCCCTTTATGCACCTTTGGCTGAGGTTTTGTTGTTTGTTCTTTCTTTAGCCTGGCAAGGCCTTGCTCTGGGCATTGGTTATTTATTCGCCATCTTGGCTTTCTAGCAGCTGTCAATTCAACCCTCCCTTTTGAGTCACCCTTTGTGACTCTGTTTTTGATAGGTTGGCAACATTTGTTCCTACCTATTCCTTTTATTATGCCCCAATGAGACTTCAATTAGGTCCTTACTCTTCTTATGTATTCTCCCTTCGAGTCCCTGTTTACCTTCCCTCTGTGGATTTTGGCTTTGAAAACCGAATTCCTCATGACCATTACATCTTCCAGGATGGTCAATGAACTTCAGATTGTCGGTCCAGCCGCCACACACCAACTTCTCCCCTGTTAAGCTGCTTCTTCAGGCATGTGCCTCTTTCCTTCCGAAGGTGGTCACCCTTTTTCACATTGGCCAGAGTGGTACTTTGCCGGCTTTCTACGCTCCACCTCATCAAGTCCAAGGAGGACGAGAGACTCCATTGTTTGGACCCCAAAAGAGCTTGTCATTCTATATTGATCACACCAAAGACCATTGGGTAGACAATCGGCTCTTTGTTAGGTTCATCGGAGCAAAGAAGAGCAAGGCTGTGCAGAAGCAGACCATTTCCTGATGGATTGTACTCTGGATAAAACTCTGCTAGGTACGGGCTGAGAAACAACCCCCTGAGGGCTTGCGGGCTCACTCGACCATGGCCAAACCCGCTCAGGATACCTGTTGTGAATATCAAACTCAGAAATGTGCAAATAGCCACTGCTTCTACCCTCCAGAGCTGGTGTCCATTTCAGAAATACATAGGTTTCCTTGATACCCATTTTTCACTCTTTTTGTTTTGCGATATGACTTGTTCTATAGTTGGTACACAATGAAAAACTATTGTAAGGTGCAGCTCGGTTGTTGGCTCTGGGTACCCCAGGTTCTTGGAAAACCTACAAACTCTATATATCCCCATTTCCTGAAGGGTGATCGTATTAGTATATTTGTTTTGTAAATCTGCCATTGTGGCAAGAAGTTACAAATGAAAACATTGTCACAAATGGACGTTTTTATGTACTCATTTTCAAAACTTTAAAATTCTACGGTTAGTTTATTTAGGAAACTTTTGAGGGATCTACACAAATGACCCCATGCTGAATTTTGTCTACTTTTCAAAAATCTATAGCTTTTTGGAATCACCCATGAGCTTCACAGCAGTTTCCAGGAAGTAGATTAAAAGCACAACATTTAGGAAAAATCGGCTACCTTTTTGAAAAATTGTCAAACTGTGGTACAAAAAAAATGTTTTTTTGATTCAGCCCTGCATATTTCTGAAAGCTCGGAGGATGGTGACTTTAGCACAGCAAAGCTTTTGTTGGTGCCATTTTTAGAGAAAACGTACACTTTTTTTTGCAGAGCTCTTTTTTCCTGTTTTCCCCCAAGCCCCTAAATGTAGCTATATTTTGACTATTTTCTCAGTGTCCTTCAGGGAAATTCACAAATCCTGGGTACCTTTAGATCCCCTGGTTGTAGGGGGGGCTGAGGAGAACGCACATTTGGCATGGATACCTTATGTAGGAAAAGGGTTATGGAGGCCTAAGAGCGAACTACATCAAATAGCCAAAAAAGGGCTTAGCATTCTAGAGGAAAAAAGCCTAACACCGACATGTTAATGAACTACTGTACTTATTTATATAGTTCTGTTTTTTTTTTAATTGTATGTGTACCTCCAGTATGCAAATAAAGATTGATTTGATTGATTGACTCAATACCTTACTAAAGTCGAAAATCTATACCTTATACTCTCAGCTCACCACACAATAAATCACTGTCATAACAATTAAAATGTTATCTAGTTTTGCCTCTGAGGCTGAAGTTGGAAAAGTGCAAAATAAGTTTGACTTCCTTTCTTCTAGGAATGTAACCTCTGGCAAATCCCCCAGTCACTGATGAGTCACTTAAATATTTGTCTGTTGTCCTTGGTAATTTAGCCTGCAGGGCTGGAACACACATGGCACACTGGACTGTTTTAATGCTAAGTGTCAAAGTCTGCCAGTAGACTCTGGTAGGAAGCTGTTTCCGCTCAATCTCTGCCTCCTTCAGTCGAAGTGAAAAGAGAGCAAGGGAGGTTTTGGTCTTTGCACTCAGGATTGGTTTCATGGGGTCTACCCTTCTAGCGGCTCCCCTTGATAGACCTGGAAATGGGGTGATGTCAAAATGAAGCTCAGATACATCCCCTTTCTCCTGGAGTCTTTGATTAAGACCTAGAGCTAGTTTAGCTTTTAGTGTGTGCTACATAATGTTTCTCAATTGCTCATTGAAGTGCTGGACTTGCTGGTCTGGTGGGATGTAGGTGAGCCTGGAGTAGGCAATGATGTCAACGCTCCTTGTTCGCCTGCCAACTTAAAACTTTTAATCAGATTGAAAAGCAAAGTAGGTGCTGCCTCATCATTCAGACAAGGAGACATTATGGGGAAAGTAAGGCGGCAGGAGCATGATGTTCTAGTCTGACATTCTAAAATGACATTGGACATCCCAGATGAAATCAAGGCAGGGAACCCTTTCCAGTCAAATGTAAATACAAATAGAAGAAACAAGAAGAAACCCATGTCCTTTTGCTCCTATCTGATAATCAAATTGAATACATATAAATATTTAGTTGGTGTCTTGATGCATTCTTGACTATACATGGATAGGGCCTTCCAACCCAGAAACTTGCTTTAAACGTGCATAAAGTCCAGCTGGCCTGTACAATTATAACCATGCACCCAGGATTTTTAATGCCATTAATAATTCACATTTACTTAATCCTTAATGTACCAATAATTAAACATGAGACTTTGGCCAAAGCCAAGTGCCTATTTGGCTCATCTCCTGATATGAGTGTTTCCTAAATGAACCGTTTATATGAATGATTTGGGTGTTTGTCTGTGTGAATACAACATCGACTGCCAAACACTGGTCTAAATAAAAGATGATTGTGAGGCACTTCCACGTCCTTTTCCTATGGTCACTGCTGTTAGGTAATTTTAGGAAATAGTTTGATTGAAATTGTTAAATGAATGCAAATCCTTCAACATTCATTCATCCATCTATCATTTTGTCTTATCACAGTGTTGTCTTTCTTGAAATATTTTTGGCTTAATTTCTAATTTGTGACTTCTGCTTTTGTCTTTGCCGTTAGATATAATTGACCCAGCAATCTTGCGTCCAGGTAGACTGGATAAAACTCTGTACGTGGGATTGCCGCCTTCCATGGATCGCTATGCCATTCTGAAGACCATCACAAAAGTGGGTACAGTTGAACTGTTTTATATTTTTGCTGTACCAGCGCTTCTTGAGTCCCTGAAGGTCGCCTGCTGTTAGTTGGGCACATGGGATGGAGCACCACATGCACATGGCAGGTGCTTGGGAGAGATTAGCACCTTGTGAACCTCTACTAAATGCCTCTCTTTATTCTCCAACAGTGGACTCAGAACCCTTCTCTTTTCTGCACGAAATACTTCCCTAGCTCCGATGAGTCTGTTGAGTTTTTATGTCAGGCAGTCTCCCCTGCCCATCTCTTTTGCCCCTGCCAGAAGTGCCAAGACCTGAAGCTGTGTCTTAACAGCTCTCAAACAAGAAGTCCTTCATCTGCTCACATGATCCTCAGTGGATAGGACTTCACAGAACATTGATGGCATAACATTTGGCACATTAGTAGCCATCCACAACATTTTGTTGTTTTTTTCCCCTCTCTGGCTGTGAGCGAATGGGTGTTCAGCTCTGCCCTCAGGGCCATGTTGGATTCATCCTTCATCCGTCATATGCAGGAGTCCTCGATAGCGCTCTTGTTCTTTTACATGTTGGAAACACTGTACCTAGTTACATAATCAGTATACAAGACAGTTGTTCGACACATTTGGAGGTGATGTAGTCAGCGACTGGTGAGTGCTTGTCTAACACGGATAGGCTTTTCCATTGAGTATATTAGATTTACATTTTATTTTTGTTTCTAGCTGAAGGATTATGTGGATGAGTGACAGAAGGGGGTCAGTGCTACTGTGAAAATACAGTTCAAAAAGGCAAATATATAAAGCACTCCCAAATGCAAAAGTTATGTGTTTACCTGTGGTTATCCCTCGAGCGAGTCCAGTGTAGGGTCTGGAGACTGAAAGCCTTCTATCTGGATGTGTCTCACCCAGCACCCTTTTAACCATAACCTCATAAAAGGTGCCCAGAACACCGATGCAAACCAGAGCGCTTTGTGGCCTCTCCAGGAGTACGAAGCACTGTATGAATGTAAACACTTACAGTACAAGACCCCCCAAGCAAGTACCTCACACCTAGTGGTCTCGAACACTAGGTGTGAAATTCTAAGTCTTGTAATATCGGCACTACATGTTTTGAATGTCATTTTTCAAACAATTACTTTTTGTCAAGTGTATACGATATTCGTCACAAATAAAAAGATTTTGTATAGTTTAACAAAATTAAAGAACAGGAATACATTCTTTTTTATGTTGTTAATAGAAGATTTCTGGAGGACTCTAACCCTGGCATTTGTAGGCGATGCAGGGTCTTTGGTGATTTCTGCACTCAGTTGTTGTAAAGTGTTGTAAAGTGCGCTTGGTGTGAAGCTGTAATATTATTTGGTGTCACAAATGAAAAAGACCCCCTAGGCCAGTGGAAGGTAGTCTACTTTCAGAGCGGAATGGAAAAAGAAGTATTTAAACTGAGATCTGTTCTGGACAGGTTGGACTCCAAAACTCCAAAAAGTAGATCAGAGCACATTTGGAAGGATGTATGTTAAGGGAAGGGTTACAATGAGAAAGGGGGCTTTATTTTCCATAGAGTGAAGAATGGTGCACACACCATTGAAATAAATCCCTGAGTCACTTCAGTTGTGAGCAGCTAAAGCAGAACCACATCTCTTACTCTTATTGATGAATGCAAAGCCCTGTTGAAATGGATTAGTATGTGGCATACTAATTGTACTAGTGTTCCTCAACAAAGAAGCAGCACAGGAAAGAAATATAATCAAAAACATAGCCTCTTTTATTGCCTTTTTGTTTTTAAATGCACCCAAGGCCTACATTAGATCCTTCGATGTGATTGATTTTAGATGCTTGTTGTTCATAAAATGCTTTATACTTCATACAGTGCCATTGTGTTGTTTGTATTTTCTGAGAAGTTTTTTCCTTCTCTTGGTAGGGTGGCACACGACCCCCTCTGGAACCTGATGTAAGTCTGGAAGAGATTGCTCAGGACACACGCTGTGATTGCTATACGTGAGTATGCCTTTTGGCTTCTGAATTTGTTTTCCTAATGTCTCTCACCTTACAGGGTTTAAGGTAGCCAACTTGTGCTTTGGAGCATCACATTACACTTTAGTGGTGTTTGGCTTCAACCTATTGCTTACTGCTTAGAGCCTGATAACAGGATTCATTATTTTAAGTAACGATTTTGTAACAATGTATGTTGCCAGCATGTCAATCAAAAGTTGTATAACATATTTTTGAGTCTTAATGCTTAATCTATATAGGCTCATTTTTTACTCTTAATTCTATGTTGTTATGGAAATTAAGTTTTTTACGGTTTAATCACTTCACATCTAAATTACTTAACCTGCTTTCTTCTGGCTCCCTTCTTGGTTTCGTTGTGGATTCACACTTATGTTCATAAGGAATTGATTACTGACATACACTGTGGCTAGATTCGGTTATATCTTCATTTGGAATGGTTGGGGTGACAACAATGGGTGGCGAAATGGCCAACACATTTCCTATTTATAGTTGGATTGTCAATATTTTCCGAAGGACATGTTTGAGATTGCCCAGCCTAAAGAATATGATCTGGAGAGATGCTTGTGCACTGCCACTTCAATTTATTCTTGTGTCTCAAATTTTAGCCACGTCTTCCAAAATGACGTTGCCTCTACCAAGGATTAATGGGGCTGTTTCTAGGCTTGTCTAAATCCCTAATTCGCAAGTGGATCTTTCAGCTTCCATGAGGCTTTCACCTTTTAGCCTGCTGATAAAATTATGGCAGACACAGATTCCTCCTTTCAAGATCCAGTCACCATTCCCATTTTTGTCTAAAGCAACAGTAATATGGTCCAGAGTAGGGCACTCATATTCATCTAGTAATAATATAGTCTTCATCTTCATCTAAAAACCTAGATTTCTATTAACAGCAGCTGTTGAATTATAAGTGCTAAAAATTTGTCAGGGAATCCTTTTCTTTATATATTTACCTGGTGAAGCCAGTCCTCTTCTTCTTCCCTAATCGACTATTCACCAGATTGTGCCATGTCATGCCCTAGACTATCAATTAGCAATATTTCTGTCCCAGATAATCTGTACCGCCCTTCACATCCCCTCTTAAGTACAGAAGGTACTAATTGAATGAAGGAAAGATTAACAAAGTAGTAATAGTTCTAAAATGAATGATTTAATGAAATTGTTAATTAAATTTTTTAGTCTAGAGGCATAATTACTAAGTAATTGAATTGATGAAGAATCTTGATTGCAGTGAAGTGGTGTGAATAATTCATCCTTCCTCCTTTTTTATCTGTTGAAGAAAAGGAATCATCATGAGTTATTTCAGGTTACTACATTCCCTTGAAAGTTTACATCAATCTTACATTTAAAAAAAGAACTGATTGTACCTCTTATGGTCCTTCACTGCTTTCTTCTCAGCAGAAATCTTCACATTATGAACCAACACTGTTCGATAAGTGTATTTTGCTTATGTTTGGGAGGGCCTTCTGCATTTCCATCTCTGTGACTAGCTGAGCATTTGTCAGAAACCCTTGACAACTCCGAGAACCACTTTTCTTTCATATTAAATGCTAACCTACTATGTTCAGCTTATAGTCCTACATATTTTCCTATCTAGATCTGCACCTCACCTATGATAAAGGCTTTATTCCTAAAAAGGGAAATTTGGATTTGCATTCGCCCCATTTTTGTTGTATAGCAAGCTTTACTCACTGCTATCCCCATCGTCACTGTTATGGCCTTTTGTTGCTGTTGAATGTCTCCGTATTCAGATTAGTGTCTGCTGGACGTGGTTTCAAAGTGGCAGGATGTGTTGCCTTGCAGACTTCCACCAAACCTATAGAAGGGAAATACCTGTTTCGTGTGTGTGGTAATACATGCTGTATACCTGCCCTATTACACCACCCACAAGAACAGCACTCTGATCACACAACCAACACTGTCCAAACATGTCTTTGTCCAACTGCTTGGGCACCCAACATCAGACAACTCCTCTAGCTGCCTACTACACATACACATCTTGCAGGAAATGTTTACACTTAGTTATCGAAAAAATAAGTAATCAGCCTAGTAGAGCCCTATAGCCTCATCCTTCCAACGCTTAACTCACTAAGGGCCCTATTTTGAGTCAGGGGAGATATCCTTCTGCCTGATCACAAGTGCCCATGTCTTCCTGCACCTAGATTCACCGGAAGCAGAAACACCGGGCCTGTTTCTACCGGCTGGAAAATACAGCCCTAAAATGACATGTAGATTAGGCAGAAGTTGCTGGCACAAGCACAGCCTGCCCCTTGTACAGATGTTATAGAGAATTGCGTCTATTTGTACCTAGTTGATCGCCTTCCAGTATGAAAAGCTAATAGCATAAAGACGCACTTCCTTGGGCAACTGAGACCGAACATATAACTATGCACATGTAAACACTACTGGTAATGTGTTTTATATTTATATTACTCAGTTGCGTTCGCCACTGGGTAGTTATAGTTAGGTCAGGGTTTCCATACAATATGTTTTTTTTGTTTTGCATATAACTTTGGCACTGTTTGACGAATCTTCACCAAACATTCCAAAAAAGTTCTCTGTAGTGCTTAGTTTGTGCATGGAAAGTTTTGGGGTGATCCGTCAAGTGGGAACCAAGAAAGGTGGGGCAAAACACAAATTCCCATGCATTTTCCTTAGACTGCTAAACGGATGACACCAAATATGGCAGGAGGTTAGATCTTGGTCCACAAAGTCATGCGATTTGGTGTAAATCCGATCAGTAGTTCTTGAGAAATGTAGGTTAAAGTATTGCCATCTGAACAGTTGGATCCTCAAGAGTCTCTCGAGAGTCTCAAAGGAGCTCCAATTTCAAAATAAAGCGTTCTCATTGACCCGGGGAGCTTCCCCCTCCCAGAGGCCTGGGTGAACACTTATCTTGGGGCCCAATACATTTAATAATGGGAAGGAGGTGCTCGACCTTGCTCCCCAAGCTGTGTTCAACCCCGGAGACGACCCCATCCCCCGGGGCCCAATTTATATATTAAGGAGAGGGGGCACATGACTCCCTTCCCTGAGCTGTGTTTGGCCCTGGGGACCCTAACCAGTGGGGTTCTCCGGCCTCCCCTCCCTAATCCTTTGAATGGTCTGGGGACCTCATCCCTTATATTAGCTAGGACTGTCATGGTTTTTCTTCTATCAATTACACACTTGATGCAGATCACGTTATCTTCAAGATTTCACAGAAAATTACAAGCATCCAGGTAATAAAAAAGTTTCTTTGATAGAAAAAAGGGTGCAACAAACAATTCCTAACATCTTTGTAAAACCCACAAAACAACATCTGATGGATGGTTGATTGTGTTGTCATCTGATCGCAGGGACCTTTGGGTAGATTTCTTGTCCATGCATCTCTTTTTGGGAAAACAACAAGGTGAGTTAATAAGCCCGCCGTAGTCTTGTGAGATAAAATCTCTGTTGGGTATTCATTACCTTTACCAAATACCCTTGTATACCCTGATGAACTGGGCCCAGCATATATGTAGATACGGTTGGTTTTTGGCCTTGACTAGACTCTTTTATAGCCCTTCTGTTCTTAATAAAGATAATGTTCAACTCCTTTTTACTGTAATGTCAAATATTAACTGGGTTTGTTACAGTAATATCTTCATATAATTCTTGTAGCACCTGCTCACATACGTTAGCCATAACATCTTATTGTGGTGTTCCAATGTAAGGCAGTCATATATTACATCTTTAAAAAATGTTGTCCCTGACTTGCTCCAGATGTTATACCAGCAAGTTATTGTATTCTGGGAAATTGTGTGTTCTGAATATGTCATATCTAATTCTCGGTGGGTAATAAATGATGGTAGAGATTGAGGGATGGCCAAAAACCTAGATAGGAACTGAGTCTCTTGGGTTTTAAGAGTCAAAATCTCAGCCATGCCCTACACAGCAACCCCTTATGTAGCGGTGGGGCTACATTTACTCCGGTATAGCTGGGTTAATTCCCTTATAGTTTTATTGCTGATCTTACTTGAGAATCTGAACAGGGCCTCTATTGATCTAGCTGTTTTCAACTTTTTGCTTCGAATATGGGGGCCCCAAGAACCGAGATGTGAGAAGAGTATACCCAAGTATGAAAAGCTTTGCGCCTAATCCAATTGGTGTCCGTTCACAAAATTTGATATATTTTTCCTTGGTGAAGGTTTTGTTCAAATTAAGCTCCAGGACCCTTTCTCCATATATGGGCAAATCTCATGATCAGTAGTTGTAGACCAATCGCAGTTCTGGAAATCAGAACTGCAATTATTGGCATTTGGAATGGTGACCTGCATGAAGTGTTGCTGTTCCTAGAAGACAGAGGGTTCATGGCTTCGGTGGATTTCCAGGATGCCTTCTGTCATACATCCATTCACCCTCAACGTTGTAAGTACCTAAGGCTCAAGGTAGTCAGGTGTTACCCTGAATTCGAAGTTTAGCTCTTTGGTCTCAAGGCAGCACTGCAGTGTATGATGCCAGTGGCAGCATTCCGGCGTTGCCAAGATTGTCATATGTTCCTATATCTGGGAGACTAGCTGTTAAAGCAAAACACTTTTCACATGGCAAAGACGAGCACAAAAGCATATATGACCCCAAATTCACCAAGTTGGGCCTGTTTTAAACACAGTCGCATTTTAATCACATCCAGTGACATATATCCAATTTGCTGCCGCTATACTGAACGCTAGAGTAGGCAAGGCTTTTACATTAGAAGAGAGAATTTCACATCTTCAGACCTATACTCGGCAGATCCAATAACTCAACATTGGTTCGTCTCTTAAAGTTCTTGCTGTTCATTGTGTCTTTGTGCGTTCCGCTGATCCCTTTTGCAGACTACTTATGAACTTATTACAGGTAGATCCAGATTTCCAGTCTCTCCAGGTTACTGGCACCTTTGGTGATCATATCTAAGTTGTATCCAAAATCCAACTGGTTTTTACATGTTTGTTGGAGTGTGAAACTCTCACACAAGCATTGGCTGTTCAGCCTCTGTCAGCTTACTTCGTCCTGTCCACAGATACATTGATGGAGGAGTGAGTGCTCTGTTTTAGGAGTTGGGTGTAGGAGGTCACTGGACTATAAATTAGAAGGACCTTCACATAAATGTTGTGAAGGTTAGGGCATTAGAAAAGTGATTACAATTGTTCCTTCCAAGATTAGAAAATTCACTATTACTAGCAAGTACAGATAATATCACAGCAATGTTTTGCATCAAGCAAGCAGGATGGTACAAAGTTCCAGCAATTCTCCGAAGGAGCACAACTCCTGTGGAACTGAGCTTTTCAACATGGAGTCTCACTGAAAGCAGAACACCTCCCAGGAGTCGTCTCTGCATATGAAGGTTCGAGGCATGTGGGCTGCTGAATTCATATCTGTGCATAGATCGCCGCCTAGTGTTGGGTCCGGATGATTGCACATTGTTGTCCTGGAAGAGTCTTCGAAGTATCACGAGATAGGTGGCTCCTCCCCTGGACTACAGTGCGCATGGGCATCGACTCCATCCCCAGATTGTTTTTTTCCGCCATTGGGTTCGGATGTCTTTGGTTCCCTCTTGTCGGAATCGATAGAAAAACTTTCCTTGAGACCAAAAGGTCTTTAGTCTTACGTCGGTATTGTCTTGCGTTCAGCTTACCAACTTTACTTTGGCTCCGAGCCGAGCTCTGTACTTCCGCGTGCTTTCGGCACGGAAGGCCTCGTCGACGCTCCAGACTCATCGACCATCCATCATGGACCGAATTCCATTCAAAAGATGTCCGGTCTGTAACTCGAAGTACCCACACATTGACGTCCACCCGGTGTGCAACCAGTGTCTTTCGCCGGACCACGATGAGGCCAAGTGTATGGCCTGTTCGCGATTCAGGTCCAAGAAGACACTCAAGCTCCGTCGAGCTGCACGCCTGGAGGCCCAGCAATCTGCACCGGCTCCTACGGACATTTTCGATGCTGAGGAGGTCGAGGATGAAGATATCCAGGACGTCTCAGAATCAAACCCCGCGTCGGACGTCGAAGAAGACTACGACGCTGAGGCCGAAGCTTTCGAAAGCGAAGAAGTCGTCGAGGAGGTAGGAGACGACAACGGGGCCCTCGGGGCCATGGAGGATAGCTCAGACGAGGAGCTTCCTCAGACTAACTCTGGGGTCGTGCCAATCTATAAGGCCCAGGTCGAGGGATCGCCTTCGGGCCTTACCCAAGACCTTGATATGAGTTCCTCGGCCCCGCCTTCGGGCCCGGCCACGGACATTGTTACCGAGTCACTCCCGGTGAAAACGAAACCGAAAGTGAAATCTACGGTCTCGAAGCCAGATACTGCGCAGGTGCAGATATCGAAACCGAAAGTGCGCATCGCATTGGTCGGATCGAAGTCTTCGAAGGCCTCGGCGCCGAAGAAACCTAAGATGGCCGTCGAGCCGAAGGGCCAAGACAAGGTTGCCGAGCCTATGGCTACCGCGTCGAAGACTAAGGTGAAGGTGTTCGACACGGGCGCATCAGCGCCGAAGACGATCGACGCCGGCAAGGGTCGGGTCGAGCACAAGAAGGCTGTCAACGACCCCAAGAAGTCTCTCGGCGACCCGAAGAAGCGGCCCAATGACCCGAAGGTCCTCTCTGCCCCGCTTCCACACGACAAGGCCAAGGGTGCTGCGCCACGTGAATCGACTCCGAAAGTGACCTTGAAGGACTCCACTCCAAAACCGTCCTCGAAGGACTCCGTTGAACCGGCACGTCCATCTGCCGCGTTCACGAAAAAGGTCGCGGAGTCCCTGCAGCGCATTAGGGACAGCGCCGCGGCAGTCGAGCCGAAGGACCCTCCGCCTGCCAAGCCTCTGGAAAAGCCGGCTAAGGCGTCCACGCCGATCCTCTTTACCTTGCCGCCTAAGACGACGCCGAAGGCTTTCGCTGCTAGGCCGGGGGCCGGCGTGCCCGAGAAGGTCTCTTCGGCGCCAAAGGCGTCGTTGGTGGTCCACGGCCCGCGGCCTCGACAACACTCGGAGGAGGAGCGTCAGGAACATTTCATCGACGCCGAAACGGGCAGGCTTTCCCTTCTGAAGAGGAAAATCGCCCCAGAACCCCAATTGGAGTCTTACAAAATCCCCCTAAAGAAGAAAATGGACTCTGCTGGTACTCCAGCCTTGGTGGAGCCCCTTTCACCACAAGCTCATGAGATCTTGCCCACTTACTCCGATGTGGACGCTGGTGAGGGCGATGAGGAGGATGAATATAGCTATCCGGTCTACACAGACCCGGAGGATACAACTGAGCCCTGGTCAGCCGGTGGTGACCCTGGGGATCCACAATCGGGACAAGACCCTCAGCTCTTCTCTGCTAAAACTTCACCTACTGAAGACTCTGCTGCTTTCAATGCCCTCATTGAACGGGCCGCTGCCAATCACAATGTCCAGCTGCATGCTGACCCTGTGGATGTGGATTTCCTCTTTGACACCTTTTCTGTGTCTGAAAAGACTGTGAAAACTCTGCCAATGCTGAAAGGTGTTTTGAAGCATGCTGCTGAGGTCTTCAAAGAACCTACCAGGGCGAGAGTCATCAACCCAAGGATTGACAAAAAATACAAAGCGGCGCCTACTGATCCAACTTACATTAAAGGACAGTTGCCTCTGGACTCCCTGGTCGTCTCGAATGCCCGGAAGAGGGCCAATTCCCAGACTACGGGTGATGCTCCTCCCCCAGACCAAGAATCCAAGGTCTTTGAGGCTTCAGGCAAGAGGGTAGCAGCACAGGCAGCCAACATATGGCGCATCTCAAACACACAAGCGCTGCTGGCGCATTATGACAGGGCGCACTACGATACACTATAGACCCTTTTGCAACACCTGCCTGATCAATACAAGGAAGGGGCTGAGATGCTAATCCAGGAGGGGAAGCTGATCTCCAACGCTTCCATTAAGTGCGCTCTGGACGCAGCTGACACCGCTGCGCGAGCCATTAACACCAGTGTTATGCTTCGGAGACATGCCTGGCTGAGAATCTCTGGTTTCAAGCCAGACATCCAAACCACCATCTTGAACCAAACGGTCAACCCAGATCACCTGTTTGGCCCGGAGGTTGACACCACCCTAGAGAAAATGAAGAAGGACACTGACACTGCAAAATCCATGGGTGCCTTGCAGTCCCAGCAGTTTCGGGGTGGGTCCTTTCGTCGCTCCAATACCAGAGGCACCTCAAGGGGTCAGCTTTCACAGTCCGCGCAGTTCTACAAGGGCAACACCCAGACTACTTATGCCAACAAGAGTCGAGGTGGATATCGCGGCAACAGCGCCAAAGGCAGAGGACGCGGCAACAACAGCTCCTGGTTCTCTACCGCCAACAAACAGTGACGCCTTGTCACTGCCCCCCGACCACACAACACCGGTCGGGGGGAGACTCCAGCAGTTTCTGCCCGTGTGGAAGTCCATCACCACAGACAGGTGGGTCAAAAAGCTTATCCAATTTGGTTATTGTCTGGAGTTAACATCCACTCCACCCAACATACCCCCAAGGCACCGTCCTATGTCGGACGAGCACTTGCACTTATTGCAGCAGGAGGTCAACCTTATGCTGCAAAAAGGGGCAATAGAGCTCGTGCCTATGCAGGAAAGAGGCACAGGAGTTTACTCCCTGTACTTCCTGATTCCAAAGAAGGACGGGTCCCTCAGGCCCATCCTGGATCTCAGGCCCCTCAACTTCTCCATCTTGTCGGAGCACTTCCATATGCTAACCCTGCAGCAAGTGCTCCCGCTGCTCCAGCAGGGGGACTTTCTTGCAACTTTAGACCTAAAGGATGCGTACGTTCACATTCCACTACATCCTTCACACAGGAAATACCTCAGGTTCACCATCCAAAACCAGCACTACCAATTCAGGGTTTTGCCTTTCGGTGTCACCACGGCACCCAGGGTGTTCACAAAGTGCCTGGCGACGGTGGCGCACATCTGAGGAGACAAAACATCCACGTCTACCCCTATCTGGACCACTGGCTCATCCAAGCGAAGTCAGCCCAGCAGTGTGCCGCCCACGTGTCCCACACCATTCACCTCCTGCACGATCTGGGATTCTCACTGAATTACCCAAAATCCCACCTCCAGCCCGCCCACATACGGCAGTATCTGGGTGCGACCATAGACACTCTGGCGGCCACAGCACAGCCGAATTCAGTGAGAGTCAGCAGCATTCAATCGCTGATCCAAAAATTCAAACCTCAACACTCGCTTCCAGCAAGAGTGTTCATGCAGTTGATAGGCATGATGGCCTCCTGCATCTCCATTGTCCCGCACGCGAGACTACATATGCGTCCGCTTCAGGAGTGCTTAGCACGTCAGTGGACTCAGGCTCACAACCAGTTGAAAGACCTAGTGTTGGTGAGCGGTTGGGCATACAACTCTCTGCATTGGTGGAATCCACTAAACCTTTGCAAGGGCCGACCGTTCCAGAAACCTGTGCCACAGATCATCCTGACGACGGACGCTACTCTCCAGGGATGGGGAGCGCATGTACTCCAATACACTGTGCAGGGACTATGGACGCAACAAGGGAAGATGCACATCAATGTTCTGGAACTGATGGCAATCTTCATGGCACTAAAAGCCTTCAAGGTACATCTGTGCAACAAGGTCGTGTTGATCCGGACGGACAACATGACGGCAATGTACTACATTCAAAAGCAGGGAGGAACACACTCTCCGCAGCTGTCTCATCTGGCTCAGAGCATGTGGAAGTGGGCCATTCAGAGGAACATCTTCCTCATGGCAGAGCACCTCCCGGGCAAGGACAATCAGATGGCGGACCTGCTCAGCAGGCACAGCCACCAAATGCACGAGTGGGAGATACATCCATCAGTTCTCCAACCGTACTTCCGAAGGTGGGGTCATCCAGAGATCGACCTCTTCGCCACAAGGGAGAACGCAAAATGCCAAAGCTTCGCCGCCAGGTTCCCACACCCACAGTCGCAAGGCAATGCGATATGGATGAACTGGTCAGGCAAATTTGCGTACGCTTTTCCCCCAGCACCTCTGATACCGCTGGTGGCACGCAAGCTCAGGCAGCACTCGATGACTCTCATCCTGGTTGCTCCAACGTGGGCTCGCCAACCATGGTACACCACGTTTCTAGAACTGTCCGTGGTACCGCATCAGAGGCTACATCTCACACCCAGCCTTCTGACGCAGAGCCATGGCGACATTCAGCACCCAGATCCGCAACAGCTCAACCTGGCGATCTGGCTCCTGAAGTCCTAGAGTTTGGCTACCTGCGCTTACCTTCCGACTGTATGGACATCATTCGGGAGGCAAGAATGCCCACCACCAGAGCATGCTATGCGGCAAAATGGACGCGGTTTGTCATTTATTGTGCAGAGCACCACATTAACCAGCTGGATGCTTCTATTCAGAACATTATCTGTTACCTTTTCCATCTGTACAAGTGTAATCTGGCCTATGCTTCCATTCACATTCATCTGTCTGCAATGGCCGCTTATCTCCAAAATAGGCAGCACCTCTCCCTCTTCAGGGTACCTGCCATTAAGGCTTTTCTGGAAGGGCTCAAACGAGTCATTCCGCCACGGACTCCACCAGCTCCTGAGTGGAACCTCAATGTGGTCTTTACCAGGCTGATGGGTCCTCCCTTTGAACCACTGCATTCCTGCGAGATTCAGTTCTTGACGTGAAAAGTGGCTTTCCTCATAGCAATTACATCGCTAAGGAGGGTTAGTGAATTGCAAGCCCTCACTATCCAAGAGCCATTTATTCAAATTCATTCCAACAGGGTAGTGCTTCGCACTAACCCTAAATTTCTACCCAAGGTTGTGTCTCAATTGCACATCAACCAGACAATCGAATTACCTGTTTTCTTTCAAAATCCTGAGTCACTGGCGGAGCGGATGCTCCATACCCTTGACGTTAAACGGGCCCGAATGTATTACATCGATAGGACCAAGGATTTTAGGAAAACTAAGCAACTCTTTGTCGCCTTTGCACCACACCACAAAGGTAACCCCATTTCCAAGGCTGGTATTGCTAGGTGGATCGTTAAATGTATCCAGATCTGCTATCTAAAAGCAAAACGCACTCTTACCATTCTACCAAGAGCCCACTCCACCAGAAAGTTGGGGGCCTCTATGGCATTCCTTGGAAACATTCCTTTGGAAGACATATGTAGAGCATCCACATGGTCTACCACACACACATTTACTGAGCATTACTGTGTTGATTGGCACTCCAAACAGCAGGCAGCTGTAGGGCAGGTTGTTCTCAAAACACTTTTCAACTGCTGCAGCTGGCATGGGCGGCCGCCGGTAATGGAGGGTCTGCTATTTATTCTATCCACAGATATGAATTCAGCAGCCCACATGCCTCGAACCGAATATGTTACTTACCAGTATGCATCTGTTCTTGGCATGTAGGGCTGCTGACATTCATATCGCTCGCTCTCCTCACCGGAGCCTGTAGCAGCTGCAGTATTCACATATACTCATAGCATGGTCATCATTCACTGAGTTTCACTCCATCTTGGCCACAATGGCCCAAAAAAATCTGGGGATGGAGTCGATGCCCATGCGCACTGTAGTCCAGGGGAGGAGACACCTATCTCGTGATACTTCGAAGACTCTTCCAGGACAACAATGTGCAATCATCCGGACCCAACACTAGGCGGCGATCTATGCACAGATATGAATGTCAGCAGCCCTACATGCCAAGAACAGATGCATACTGGTAAGTAGCATATTCGTTCTCACAAGTGGAAGTTAAATTGGGACCTAGAGAACATGATCTTTAACCAGTGAGGTCATCCAGTAGTAGTCTATTTTTCTACATCATCAAAAAGGAAATGTTGCTTCTTTGCCAGTAGTGCCCAATCGCTGCATTTCATAAGGTTTCATTCTGGACACATATGACAAGTTTTGGATCAATCAATGCCTTCCGATAGAATTCATCTATAGCAAAACACCACACAGTTATGATCAAGTACAAAACCTTTGTCAGTTACTATCAAACCACCAAAAAATAATGCTTAAAATGGACAGATTGGGTGTCCAAGTGAGAGAACTGCTCAGTACACGTGAACTGGGATTGTAATGACAATGTGTATGTAAAAACATCTCGGAAAAGAGTACAAACATTGGCTTACTGACATCACATGACAACACAGTTACTGCACAGATTGGTCACGAAACGGAATACATAAATAAGGTACATTTATTACTAAAAAAATTCCTGTGAAGATAAAAAATAACGTTGTTCGGAATGATGCAGGTGTGAGAATCCTTTACAATTTAAAACAATTTCTTGATGGATGATTAGAATAAGTAAAATCGTATAACTATATTGGAATCACATTTTAACAGGATTGGAAATAGTATATACACCTATTGGATTACAGGTGAATAAAGTGAAAAAGTAATGCTTGGCTGCTTGGATTCTGTTGCTTCTTAAATTAAGTATTCTTATGTATGTTATAAAATGTTTCTTTGCTTAAGGTAGTTTTGTTTCTTAGAAAAGGAACAGATTAGAAGTACAGACTATGAAAGTCCCAAATTATCGTTCTGATACTATTGAAATAACGAAGGGGACACCTATTTGATCAATTTGGCAAAATTACAGCAACATATTTTTACTTGTTGCATCATAGTGAAGTAAAAACAAATTGCGCTAAGTACTGCTCGATGTGACCTAAAACATGTAGAGACCATTGATGTTGGAGTATAAGTGATATTACGGATCAGAGAGCAATTGATTAAATTGGTGCCATGTCTCAAACGAACAATAAACAATTTGAGTGTGAAAAGATTTTAATCTTTCTATGCTCATTTTACCTCTGTGTGTTTTCATCAATAGTTCTTTTTGTTCCACTAATTATAAAAAAAGGTATCTGCGTGTAATAAATGATAGCATTTTGTGTTTTTACGTTAGTCTATTGCTTATTTTTTTGTTCTTTTTTTTTTTTGGCAGTGGTGCAGATCTCTCTGCACTAGTACGTGAAGCTTCGATTACTGCCCTGAGGCAAGTAATGGCACGACAAAGCTCAGAGAACAGTAATGGTAAGATAGTCTCATCAGTGATTACATTTATGGGCAAGTTATTTGGGCTAAATGTAGTGCATACATTTATAGGGAATGTTATTTGACTAAATGCAGCGCACAGATGTCAGCTTGTTATTCGTTGATGTAATCTGTAAATAGAAATGTGAAATTTCATAAATTGTCATAGTACTTTATTTTATACTGACTATTCTCACTTCCTTATCATTGTACATCTTTTTTATCAATACTACACATTTTCTATAGGCAGTCGTTCTCTAACTCAGTTTTGTACATAAAGAATTTGGAAATCTTAAATTATGCAAAATAGAAGTTGTTACAATTCACAAAACTATTGTTTTAAGGTCTCAATTGAGGGAACATGTTGTTTAAAAGATTCAAGTGATGCAGACTTTAACAATGCATTATATAAGCGGAAATACAAACATCTTAATGGAATTCCTCAAACTTTATCTAGATGTTGGACACAATACCAAAATGAGTCTTAAACGCCAGACACTGTTTATGGTTTGTACGTTTCTCCAGAAAACATTCTAACAGTTTTACAAAATTGCGCATTATAAAACGAGAGGAG
The DNA here is from genome assembly GCF_964263255.1 of Lissotriton vulgaris. Classification (NCBI taxonomy): domain Eukaryota; kingdom Metazoa; phylum Chordata; class Amphibia; order Caudata; family Salamandridae; genus Lissotriton; species Lissotriton vulgaris. The sequence goes on along the minus strand of NC_141694.1, from coordinate 1,731,914,512 downwards.
GGAGACAGGTATTGAGGTTTTGTTTAGCTGGATGCTTTTAATTGACTCTACTATGGAAACAACAAGGCCTCATGTATGTATGAGCAGGAATTTATATAGAACAAACCAAATTGAGAAGTAACTGAGCACTGTACGTAATGTTGCTTTTGGGAAGACAATAAAAGAGCATACATAACAAGTGGGGGGGTCTCACAATTTTTCTAGTATACAATTGCATTGTTACAATTCAACAATTCGACTTCGGAGGGCTTGAAGTGGTCCCCCGCTACACGGCGGAGGAGGGCACTGGACATCGAATGCTGTCTTATTTAAAGCGCTTTGATAACCTATTCGGTTCAAGTTACTGAAATGTGCAACGTAACTGATTCTATGTAAATTGATGTGTTAACATGTAACGAAACTTGTGCTATGTAAAGCGCTCTGATAACCTAATCGGTTCAAGTTCGCGCTATAGAAAACTCTAAAAATAAATAAAATAAATAAATATCTACAATTGTATTCTACACATTTAATTGGCTGGTCCAGAATCACATGATTTTCAGTCCGTTGCCAAGACTGATTTTTAGCCTAGGTTACCAAGTTTGCAGTATACGCACTGTATTACATCGCCATTACCCCTTGTCAATCCATCAATTCTCACTGTTGGACCATAAAGTGCATTGTTTGTGAGGTTGCTGCTTGGTTACTTAGGGAATGGGGCTAAAGTGACCATTTCCTTTTGACATTTTCAACAGGTCAAAATGTGACCAGTGTGTAGACCTATCTCTCACAGTTTATTCCAAGGATGAATGATTTGCCTACTTCATTCATTAACACAAGCCTGTCTTGTTTCATTGCCATCCTACAAAATGGCAAATAATGGAAATGTTTTAGTCAGTCTGATTCACTAGTAATTTCTCCCGGTGCTTTCCTTGTCATCCGTTTTTAAGCTCACTTTTGCCTATTCAGAGCAAACCAGCCTTGACCTCACCCAAAAAGCTTATTCTATCTAAAACTGTTGGGCCAGATCTCAGTTGAATGAGAAAACAAGCAACTGCGGACACTAAGCATATGTATTGGTCTTGCTTAGTGAGGTGCAGCTTGAGGCATTAGTACATACTGAAGTGTCCACTTCTAAGCATATTCACTTGCCACTTACAATGACTCATTCGCACAGCTCAAAAGTGGTGGATGGATTGTTTCTATTAGTCTGACCCAATGACTACTGACACGTTCTGGTCTACACATTTTTAGCTTGTCTTTGTCATTACAGTCAGTGTCCAATTACATGCAATTCAGTATTGGTCTCTTCCTAGATAGGAAGTGCAGTGTAATGGACTCAAGGTACAGCACCTCTATAAGGCCCAGTAGGCTGGAATGCATGTGGGGTTGCTTGTGTTTCCATTAAGGAAGTACTGTGTTTAGAGGAAGGTGTTAAGTTCCTGTTTTAATTACAGGAAAGTGGTTGCAGTCCATGGCATGCCAGAATCTCTTATGGCAGGTGGAGTATGTTTCCAACTTTTATATTGGTTTCTCCTGGGGATTTCTAGTCTTGTTAGAGCTTGTCAGCAGCCTATTATAGCGAGGTTGCTGGCAAGGCAGACAGATGCATGATTTGCGCGACTTTGTAGATGAGTAAGACTTAGAGATTGGTGGCCTGTGGTGGGGCCACTTTAGCTTGATAGGAGTTGGGGTGATGTTGCTGTATTTTTTTAGCCTGTCATCTGTGGACATGAAACCTTAATGGATTGGGTGTTTAGGGAATCTGTGAAGAGTCTCACTCAAGGACAGACGGAGCTAAACAGTGCTATAATGGTGGCATGCACATTGGGTTCAGTGTTGCATCGTACATACATTTGAGGCACTGTAGTTTGGGACCTATTTAATAAGTTTATTTTTAAGTTGATTTTCAGACTAAGCTGGAAACTAAGGAAATGAGTGCAATTCGGAAGGGGGGGGGGAGAAAATGTGGTTATTGGTGTTGAACCAGAGTTGTATATTGTAGTCTAGATTGCTGAGGTTGAATTTCATTTTGTATGGTCCAGTTTTATAGTACATGGTTAATATCCAATTTTGTCAGTATGGTGCATTGTTCCAGCAAGAAGGTATCTTTGGGAAACTGTAATTTTAGCTATAGCTGTGTTTAGGTTATGTAGTGATGGACACAGACTCCATGATTTTGTAGCAGGATACCATCACCATAATGGGCGACCATAGTGGTCACAGTTTTTGCATCGCATTGTCACACTGCATTAGAATAAGTTGTTAGTGAATTTTCACCTAAATACTGAAAAATGTATTGGTTGATTCAAGAATCTTGGATCAAATTTATCAAGATCTAGGAAAAGTAGAAACTGTCCATTAGGAAATTAAATCTTTTTGTCGATCTACTCTAAACTGTAATCATTTTGGAATAAATTAAGCCCTGTGTTGTTTTTGTGAAGATCACAACAAGAATAAATGTGATGGAGGCGTATTTGTTTTTTTATTATATTTAAAAATATTGTCCATGATAAGTCAGAGTGGAAGAGCAGTAATCTGGAGAAAATGTATGGAAAGCATTTTAGAATGTAAAGACATATGTACCGTAGGCACAGTGTGGCCTATTGCAACTGAGAGACTGGAAACCATTGCTTAGTTATTTATAATACCAATCAGCAGCAAAAACATCAATTTCAAAATTATACCTAAGGGATAAGTGATAGTCAACGAGCTTGATGTGAAGTTCATAATTGAGCCTCCTGCCCTAACACAGTTTTAGGAATAACATGAAACAGCGATAATACAATACACCCTGATCTGCCATTAATGAACCATGTAACCATTTTCATTTTAGCCCTCAAAGGAAGACTGTCATTCTCAAAATATTTACTGCTAACATACATTTCCAATTATTCTTCATTTATGTACCCACATACAGACCGCCTAACAATATGACAATGAGTCAATCTTGCTAAATATGACCATTCTCATATTCTAACCTACTGTTATATATATATATATATATATATATATATATATATATATATCTCCACCTCCACACTCAATCTGAAGAGGAGACGACGCAATGTGGTGCAATATAAATCCTTTATTGCCGCTTTCCAACGCGTTTCGCCTGACCCAGCAGGCTTGCTCATATATATATATATATATATATATATATATATATATATATATATATATATATATATATATATATATATATATATATATATATATATATATATATATATATATATATATATACATACATACATACATACATACATACATACATACATACATACATATATATATATATATATAATATGTGTGTGTGAACACCATGGCATTTGAAAAGCATAATGAATGTGTTTGACTTATAGACATGCGACTGGGCAAGTAACCAGAGCAAATATGGTAGGACATTTTTCTCCTACAAACCTTACCTTGTTATTCTAGGACAACTCGATTCCTACTCCGTTACATGTTCAGACTATCAATTTATCTATCTTAGATACCAAATACACATCCATCATGTATTTTACAGTTGTAAAGTAAATACAACAAGCATTTGCAATGCAATAGGTCTCGCAGTTGTTAGAGTTTGAGCCATTGGCATTGTAAATGGCACTGCCTTTTATTTATGTGTTGGTTTTTAAAACATAAATAAACGGCATTGTCAATTACAATGCCAAATGCCAATATGTTAAACTAAACTCTTGCAAATGCGAGACCTATTGCATTGCAAATGCTTGTTTATCCTGAAAGAGCAGCAAAGTACTCCTAATTACAGCAAAGGCCCCACAGAACTAACTTGATGCATTAGAACGAATATGTGTATGTGCCTGAAGAGCAGCGACCCCCCCCACTTAAGCAGCTAAAGTGTTGAGGACTGGCCCTCTGCCCACGTGGCAGGAGATTTAGGTACCAATAAAACATTGGCTAGTTGTTCATGGGCGTTTTTGTCTGCAGCTCTGCAGACAAAAAGCTTATAAATAACACTGTTAGGGGATGCCATGACAGAGAGGCCTGGGAGGTGCGCTGGCATGTACAGGGAAGGAAACATACATTACAATTTTTTTTAAATTACAAGAGAACGGGAAAACACAGAGGGGGTGAACAAATACATAAAAGTAAGTGAGGGAGATAGATAAAAAAGAAAGGGTGAGGCAAAAGAAGGATAGGTAAGAACAACAAGTACTTTCATGTCATGCATGATGACAACCGATGAGCAGTTATCACGTTATGGGGAAATTGCGACGGGCAGTTTGATGGGTGAGGGTATGTAAGAGACAGGCACACAAGCTGTAAGAAGTAAAATATATAAGCAGTTAGACTGCACCAGCCTAACCATAGGAGCAGAAGGATGCTATGAGTATGCATCAAAAAAGCGTGTTAATCAGAAAATCTGTTCTATATGGTAACATGTACCAGGCACAGACGGTGCTGAACAAGTAAAATGATGCCAAGAAGGGCAAGGATGGGAATTGGTGACACGATCAGTAGACAGAAGCCGTTATTTATTTATTTCTTTTAAAGCAGGGAAGGGCACCGCTTACTCCTAAAAAAATACACCCTATGTGCGAGGAAGGAAGTGGAAAAGCAATCAAGGCTCACATCTGAGCAAAAACGACAACATTTTTAAAATGCTCAGATTCCACCTACTGCTAGGCTGAAGGAACCTTACATTTTGGAGGTCGTATGTATGCCCCAAACCCCTCCCAAGCTTCAGAAGACTCCCAAAGCCATGTACACCCTAGTTCGGTCATGGCTCAGATCCTAGGCAGGATGGCACCACGCGTGTGTGAGCATGAAAGTTGACGCGCCTGGTAGGTTGCTGTCCCGAAAGGAAAGAGCAAATCAGCAACATGTACCGAGAATGAAGGAGACGCGTCACCACACCAGATGTCCGTTTTTGCCCTCGTCCTCAGGATGGAAAAAAATCTCAACTCTGAAGCAGTGCCACCCTTCACTTTCCTAATCCCTCAAAGGCTATTATTCCATCTCTCTTCGCTGTCTCGTTCTGACTCTCTCTGCCGCCGCCAGAGAGCTCTTTCTGCTTCCCATCGCCAGCCTCCCTTCCCCTTTCAGAGACGTCAAACCCGTCTCCTCGTCTTTTACCAGCGCTGCCAAGGTGTCTCCATCCATAAGACTTGTGGGCAGCGCACGCAGCTCGTGGAAAGTCGCCTGACTGCCTTTGTCTGCTCATAAGCGAGGGGATCGCTGCATGAACCCTTGGCGACTCTTTCCGCCCAGGCACCTCTGTCGTGGCTTCCTGTCAGCCTTCGTTGCTGTTTTTCCCCACCTGCCAACTTGTTCTAGCCCTTGCAGTGTCGCTGCTGCCCCGACTGCGCATCATTGCCCATCACATGGACCTAGCTACCATTGGTGCAGCAGCACCGGGGCACCGAGCACTGAGGGCCTCACCAAACCCTGAAAATGTCTGCATTTTCTACCCCAGCAGCAGTTAAAGGGGCTATTTACCTTGAAGCACCAGGGCCGACAGTAGTACCCCAACCCTTTCCATCCCGTCACTTGCCGTCGCTGGCCTCCGCCAGACCCCTCCCAGCACTTAATACCACCCAAAAAACAACACAAGTTTAAATGAAGCCGCGAAAACATAACAGGGCTCTCCAGGTGCCCTTCGAGCTGACGGTATGTCTGCGCTGCGGGCCGAGTGCGAGAAGGCCAGGCCCTCAGGACTGCTGAGAATGCTGCAGAGATCTCCTATGTGGAGGCTTTTGGGAAGGAGTGCAAGGGTGAGGGTAAGGGGGCCTGCCGGAGACCAAAAGAGCAAAGGACAGAAAAAAAGCATTTACAATGCAACGCGCGCCTTGGGATTGGGTCGAGCCCACCTTCCCCCCCCTGGATATTCTTCAGCCCAGCCAGGCGGTAGTATTGGCCTGTACTCTCCCAAGGACCTGGCGCGCGCTGCCTGTGCATCCCGGTGCGGGGGGAGCTGCCTGCAGTGCACGGCAGCTGACACGTGAATACACTGAAGGCTCTGCCTGCTTCACGCCGATACCTCCCGCCCGCACTAAACACACAATTTAATTCTCCTTTGTTCCCTAAACGTTGAGACGCTGACAGGCCCCAGAGGCGTTGTGCCTTTTTAATTATTCTCGGCAACAGAAGACATCTTCATGCGCGCGCCGCTGCCTAGAAGACAAGTTCATTCTTAACGTGCAACGCCATTAAAAATGAATGAGCACAACCTGCAGCGTGGAGCGCGCCGAGCAAGAGCGGACAGGGCACCATCATGGCGGCGTCGGCAGTCTGCGTCATCCGGCGTCGGCGGCGTCGGAGGGGGCGGGGAGGGGTGCTGTGACGTCAGCCTCGTTCTCGGAGTCCATTGGCCCCGGATCTTCCACGCGCTGGAAGGCGGACATAATTCACGGTGACGCGGGGCTCTCCCTCGGGCGGAGCCCCGCGGAGCCTACAGAATACCGGACTGGCGGTAAGTGGGGCGGAGGGCGGTGCGCTTGTGTGTGCGAGCGTGTGTGTGAGCGCGACGGGGGTCTCTGTATGTTTGCGTGCGTGTATGTGCGCTCGTGTGTGTGTGTGTGTGTGTCTGTGTGTGCGCATGCGTGAAGGGGGAAGTGTGCCTGTGTATGTATGCGCTTCCCAGGAGACAGACACGGCGAGCGCGTTCGCGCGCGCGTGGCCTGCGCCGATCGCCTTTTGCGAGATGCGCGCGGCCAGGTGCTGTCTCCTGGGAAGCAGAGTCAGCAACAAAATATCTCTGGCGAGACACGGCGCTTACGTTTTGACCATTGTCAGTTGACAGTGAAACTCTAAATGTAAATAGTGGAAAAAACCATGGAAGAATATATTCGGTTATTAAAAAATGTTTATCTTTGAGAAGCCTTTAAGGGTGTATTTGAAGGAGCAGGTTTGTGTTTTATGATCTTAAGATATAAAGTCGGCATAAAAGAGCAAAGCGGTTTGAAAGAGAAGCTGGAATAATTAGAAAACGTGCTTGCAGTGGAGCCAATAACAACCAAAGAAACGAATTCCTTATGACTAAGACATTTATGGCTGTTCATGCTAACCTGGGGGATAATTGGGGACAGGGGGTTCATAATTTGCAGCGTACAAAAAGAGTAATCAAAGCAAATGAGTTGAATTGTGAAGAATTTTATCTTCCTAAACTTTAGTTTTGTGTTTCAGGTTTCAGTGTAATTCAAATTCAAAACAGGGAGGAAAAGGCAAGTGCTAAACAGTTTCCAAAAATAGTTTAAGAAATATTTAGTCTATAAAAATGTAAAAGTTTCACAGAACTTCAGATGAAGAGTTTGTCATTTCAGTCCAGCACAACAGGAGGAATCTAGCGAATAAAACAGCCAAAGTCAGCTACTGTTTACCTGTTTAATCTCACAAAAATATAGTATGACTGCAATACGTTCTCCCCATCAAGAAATCAGGCTAATATTTAAATGTTTTCAAAGAAGAGGAAAACAAGTTATTTATATTTTTTATATATATATATATATATATATATATATATATATATATATATATATATATATATATATATATATATATATATTATTTTTTCCACTGAAAAAACAAAGATTAAAGTAGCATTATAGTTAAGTGAATATGTCAGTGACAGCATTAACTTTTTGAACTGAATATCAAAATGCAGAAATTAACCACTTATAGTTAGCAGAGCTAACTAAAACGGGCGCCCCCTCCATGTCCTACTTGACCTCCCATATTACATCTCACATGTTCTATGACATAATTGATCACATCTCAAATGACATTACTGATGACATCATCCAATGAGTGCATTAGTTTGTTTTGTAGTTTACATAGTGTCTGGTAGCTACCATATTACTTTTCTACCTACTTTTATACAGCCTGTGATCAGCTAACTGGTGTAAGTGTTTACAAAGTGCATGTGCCGCTGATGCATTATATGTGTGCAGAGGTATTTCACACGTTGTATATCTTTTTTTTTTTAAGAGTAACTGTGTGCAGATGACAGTTGATGACTTGTTCCACACAAGTTTTTTAGCTCTGCAAAAAGTTTACAACAGAGCAAATATTCTACGTAGTAGATACTAAGTGTTATAAACAGCATGGAGTAATTAGACAAAATCGCCTTAGCATGACAATTTATACATAACATAGAAGCCTATGTGCACTTGGTACTAAACTAAGTACATGTGCTTCTTTTGCTTCAGAAGATGGGCAATCTATAAAGTTGTCACCACAGTATGAATGCTGCAGGTAATATGATCTTTAGCACCTTCAGACATTGGGTATTTTAAGTGAATAGTGTCTCTTTGAACACATTTTGCATAGAGTGTACATTGTTCTAAATACATATTTTTTAATACTCTGCGGTGTATTTCTCAAGAAAGGCTCTCTGCCTGAAAACAGTGTATTACAGAGTAAACCTTCTCCATAGAGTGAACACTTATTACAGTACCCACTTTTCTACGTATATCAACTTCATTTCTCAGTGTAGGTGCAGTGACTATGAGGGGTTTGATACTGATAAAAGCTGTTCGTAGTTGGGCATTAATTTTAGAACAGACGGTCAGTATCTGAAGGAACATGGCTTTGTCGGAACAATTGTATACATATTTTTTGAGTTTCCTATATATCTGTGGTTTATTGTTAATGTGAACTAGGCTACCGGTAAAGTGTATGGTATAGGGTTCATGTTGCACATAACACATGCTTTCTACACCGAAGGGAGTTGTATCTGTGATGCTATTAATGATGCTTCATATTATTCTGAGCTATTTTACATTTACTTTCAGGCCTCTAATAGCATACTAGTTTATACAGTAATGTGTACAAAAGAAGGTTGGGTGATGTTTTTAATTTTGGTGCAGATTTGCAAATCCTCTACGAACTATCGTAATATATTTTTCTTTAAAAAACGTTCTTGGTCCCAGACGGGGTCACTCTGGGACCCTACTACCAGACCTACGAAGAATCAGGGTATCCCTATCCTGCACCCTATCTCTTTTTTTCACCTTTTTGTTCTAGGACTCTGGACTGAGTCCCAGGTCCTAAGATTGCTGCTGCAACATTATTGTTGATGTGGTGGCAGCAAGTGAGATTTTTCCAAGAGGTCTGTCAGGTTGGCGATCGTTCGCACTATAAAATATACAAAGTTTTTGAGCATTTATTGCTCTAAAAGTACTGAACAGATTTACTTCAAATCCCAAAAAGCACTCTTTCTGGACCAACATCTAGCTTTCTGCCAAATTTAATTTAATTTTGTTCAGCAGTTTTAGCTGTAGCAGTGTCTAAATTTCCTATGGGAAATTGCATGGGGAAACACATTTTTGGAACTCCCTCTTTTTTCGTGTCCCCTGCATGACGTATCACCCTGAAACTTTCCAGGAAGGAGCTGAGGTGGAACAACTTTTTTTGCCTCAAAGTTTCATGAAGATTTGTCAAATGGGTCTAAAGTGGCTAGCGAAACAAAAAATAAATTTCCTCTGGAAACATGGTCCTAGCTGTAGATATATATATATTTTTTTTTTTTTTTTTTTCCGGGGCATATGAGCTGCAGATACTACACTATGCATTAGATAGTCACCTGGTGTTGGGCTCAGATGATTGCATATTGTTGTCGTCTTGGAAAAAGTCTTTTGTAGTCACGAGATAGGTGACTCCTCCCTTGGACGATAGTGTGCATGGGCATCGGCTCCATCCTTAGATTGTTTTTTTCCGCCACTGGGTTCGGTTGAAAGTTTTCAGCTCCGGCTAGAAATAGACATTTCAAGAACTTCGAAGCGCAAACAACTTCCCAAAACTCTCCAAACTAATTTCGATACCGAATAACATTGTTTCGATTCCATCAGCTCGATTCGGTTTTCGACGCGGGCCGTTGGGCCTATCCACGCCGTGAGGCCTACACCTCATGGAAAGGACGCATTCAAGAAATGCCCCGGATGTGGAGCAAAGTTTCCACACAGTGACCACCACGAGCTCTGCAACCTGTGCTTATCGCCAGAACACGACAAATCCAGCTGTACAGTCTGCGTGTCCTTTCGATCCAAGAAAACCATCATAGATCGGAGGGCCCGTCGACACGACATGCAGAGATCAGCTCCGGAACCGGTGGTTATCTTCAACAAGGAGGTTCCGCTCTTTCCAGAAGAAGATTCCGATGATCTCCAGATCGTATCCAAGGCAGACGACTCAGATGACTCCATACCATCGGGTCAGCGCGTGAGTACTACTGCCCCTGCACCACACACAGCACCCAGATCGAAGGCTAAGGTCAACACTCCGCCTTCGGGGCCCAGTCACGACTGAAAAACCACTTCGACAGCCCCGCCATCCAGCCCGGCTCCGAAGAAAGTAACTAAGCCTTCTGGTACCGAGCAAGCCGCACATGCCGATCCCACCAGCTCCCTCGGCACCGAAACCAAAAGAAGTCTCGGCTCCGAAACCGTCGACTTCTAAAGACAAGGGTACGAAGCCAGCGTCCGACGCCTCGAAGCCGATGAGACTAGATTCCACTCCGAAGACATCGTCTTCCATTCCGAAACCGACAAGGCCGGATTCCGACGCGTCCAAAGCCTACGCACCGAAAACAACCCCCTCGGTGCCGAAAACTGCGCCAAAGGACACTGTAACAACTCCTAAGCCTAAAGACAAGCCGCAACCTCGCCCAGTACCGAAAAAATCGGCGCCGACAAAGATTTCTCAAGCAGAAGAACTTTTCCAGATGATCCTCTGCAAAAGATCTACATCGACCCAAAAACAGGTCAGGTGTCCACCACACCACATAAGAAAAGGAAGGCAGATGAAACTCCCACTCCTGTGGTTCCTGCCAAGCAGAAGGGCTCTGCCACATCCCCGATGCACCCTTTTTCACCTGTCCTTCCTTCTCCTTCAGCTCCTGCTCTTCTTAACAATTCACCACAGATTTCTCCTTCACATTCTCCTCTTTTGTCACCACATTCACCTCAGAATGATGATGAGTATAGTTTAGGGGGAGGGATGGACACAGATTAGCCTTTCCCATACCCTACAGATGACACAGTCTGGGAGTACCCAAATCCACAGGATATACCAGACATTCCTGACCCGCAGTCATACCCATCAAAACCTTCTCCCCCAGAAGATAACATTGGATTTGAGCACCTATTAAACAGAGCTGCCATTTACCATGGGGTCACTATGCATTCTGACTAAGCAGAAGAAGATTTACTATTAGACACTTTTGAACAATCACAGAGATCTGTTCAAACTCTTCCTATGATTAAAGGGGTCATCAAACATGCGCCAGAAATTTCTAAAGACCCTGTACGTACCAGGATTTCAAACCCTAGGATTGAGAAAAAATATAGGCCTGCACCTGCAGATCCAGCCTACATTAAAGGGCAACTACCATTAGATTCCCTAGTTGTATCCAATGCTAGGAAGAGAGCAAACTCACAAACTTCAGGTGAAGCTCCTCCACCTGACAAAGAATCCAAGGTCATAGATGCCTCAGGCAAAATAATAGCCGCACAAGCTACCAACATATGGCGGATAGCTAATACACAAGCCCTCCTTTCCCGATATGATAGGGCTCATTATGATCAGTTAGAGAAACTCCTGAACCATCTACCTGAACAATATAAGGCACAAGCAAATGACCTTATACAAGAGGGCAAACTCATTTCTAACGCCTCAATCAAGTGTGCACTAGACGTTGCAGATACTGCATCTAGAGCTTTAAATACTAGCGTAGTACTTAGAAGACATGCATTGCTACACATTTCAGGATTTAAACAGGAAGTCCAAACTACCATTTTAAATCAACCATTTAATCAAAACTAATTGTTTGAACCAGAGGTAGACACAACACTGGAAAAAATGAAGAAGGATACAGACACTGCCAAATATATGGGAGCTTTGCAGTCCACACAAACTAGAATTTCCTTTCTTCGCTGAAGATCAAAGCCAACATTCCTATAGTGCCTCAACCCCGTTTCATTTGTCCTTCCATCTGCCCCTCCTTTTCTTTTTCCTCTTTCCCTCCTCTTTCCACTGATCTATTTCTAAAACTTCTGGTTAAAATCAAGTCTGGCTCCCCCATGGATTGCGCGCCAGCACGTATTCTTAAAACCCTCTTTACCAACTGTCCTGCGCCTCCTCTTGCTCTCCTTAACTCCTCTTTGGCTCTCGGATCTGTCCCCTCTTCTTTTAAATCTGCCATAGTCCTCCCTATTCTAAAGAAAACCGGTCTAGATCCCTCTCTTCCTTCCAATTTCCGTCCTATCTCTCTTCTTCCCTACCTCAGCAAGATCCTCGAGGCTCATGTCACTTCCTGCCTCTCCTCTTATATTGAGGAGAATGGCCTCCTTGCATCCCATCAGGCAGGATTCTGCCCGGGCCACTCCACGGAGATGGTGGTCCTCGCAGTCCTGGACGAGCTTAAGGGGAAGGCCGATTCTAATCTCCCCCAAGCCCTGGTCCTTCTCGACTTGTCCGCTGCGTTTGACACGGTTGACCACTCCATCCTTCTCGACCGTGTCAGAGCAGCGGGCATCCGGGGCGTGGCCTTTTCCTGGCTGGCGTCCTTCCTTCAGGATAGGTCCCAGGCAGTTCATCTCCCCGGTTTCTCTGCACCTCCCCGCCCAGTCACTTGTGGTGTTCCCCAAGGCTCCTCTCTCTCTCTCTCTCCTCTCCTTTTCAATCTTTATATTCACCCCCTCATCACCTCTCTTCTTGAGCTGGGGGTCTCTGTGTATAACTACGCAGATGACCTTCAGCTCGTCTTTGATCTTTCTTCTACCCCTGATTCTCTTCCCAAGTTCTGTTCCACTTTAGTCTTCATTTCTGACTGGATGTGCGCTAACCAACTGAAGCTCAATCCAGACAAGACGGAACTTGTTCTCACTGGTGGCCCCTCCAATCCTTGGTCCCCTGCACATTGGCCCCTTTCCTTTGGTCCCCCCCCCCCCTGTCCCCTCTTCCTCTGTCCGCACTCTCGGTATCAAAGTCAGTCACGACTTATCTATGCACAGTCAGATCAGCTCTGTTGTGTCCTCCTGCTTTCTCTCTCTCCGTTTAATTCGAAAAATCTCACGCTTTTTTTCTACCGATGCACTTAAATCCATAGTCATGGCCCTCGTCATCTCCCGCCTTGACTATGGGAATGGCCTGTACGTGGGCATACCTGCTTACGCATCCGGTCGCCTACAGGCCATTCAAAATCAAGCTGCTCGTCTCATCCTCTCCCTCCCTAAATCCTCTCATATCACCCCGGTTCTCAAATCACTTCATTGGCTCCCTGTTCGTTTCAGATCCTTCTTCAAACTGGCCTGTCTAGCATTTCTGGCTCATTCTCGTTCTGCGCCCTTATTCATCAACACTCTTGTCTCTTCTCATGCCCCTGTTCGCACTCTTCGCTCTTCCTCTCTCTCACTTCTTCACATCCCTCGCTTCCGCAAATCCAGAACGGGGGGCACACGATTCTCTGTCCTTGCCCCCAGTTCTGGAATAGCCTTCCTCTTCTATTCGCTCCATTCCCATTTACACTCACTTCCGCAAAGCTCTTAAAACTTTCCTCTTTTCTCAGGCATTCCCTTTTTAATCTCCTTGGGTCCCCTCTTTCGAGTTCTTGATCAGGTCCCCAGCGCCAGGAAGCCGCTTGGCCACCGTGCGCTCTATTAAATATTTTATTCATTCATTCATTCATTCATTCATTTGCTCCTTCTATAGAGGGGGCTCCAAACAAACAGGTGCAGACAACACAACATCCTTCAAATCCAACACGCAAACATCCTCTAACCAAGGATATTTTAGAGGAGGATATAGAGGGAATAACAACTAGGGAAGAGGTCGGGGAAACAACAGTAATCGAACCTCTTCCACCACAAAACAGGGACTTCCCCCTGCTCCCCCAACAGCATTCCACTCCTCTGGGGGGCAGATTAACGCAATTCCTACCCGTCTGGAACTCCATCACAACAGACAAGTGGGTAAGACAAATTATCCAGTATGGCTACTGCCAAGAACTTACAGCAACCCCCCCCCCACACACACACACACATAACACCCAGGCAGCGTCCAATGTCCACAGAACACTTTACTCTGCTCAAACAAGAAGTTCTGTTACTTCTACAAAAGGACGCAATACAACTAGTTCCTTTGCAAGAACAGGGAACAGGGGTTTACTCGCTGTATTTTCTAATTCCCAAGAAGGACGGGACACTAAGACCAATTCTCGTCCTCAGGCCCCTCAATCATTACATACAGTCAGATCATTTTCATATGATCTCTTTACAACAAGTGCTGCAACAAGGCGATTTCCTTACGACGCTAGACCTAAAGGACGCCTACTTCCACATTCCTATACATCCTGCTCACAGGAAGTATCTAAGGTTTGTTGTGGAAGGACCTCAGTATCAGTTCAAGGCCCTTCCATTCGGAGTGACAACAGCACCACGAGTATTCACAAAGTGCCTAGCAGTAGTAGCAGCACACCTCAGGAGACAACACATACATGTCTTCCCTTATCTGGGCGACTGGCTCATAAAAGCCAAGTCATTCAATCAGTATGTCCAACACACACAACAGACCATTCAAACGTTGCACGACTTAGGGTTCACAATAAACTACACCAAGTCGCACCTCCAACCCTCTCACATACATCAGTATCTAGGGGCTACAATAAATACATCTACTGCTCAAGCGTATCCCAGTCCAGCAAGGATACAGAGCCTTCAAGCCTTAATCACAATCCATCAACAACAACAGTTTCTGCAAGCCAGATTGTTCATGAGACTAATAGGCATAATGGTATCTTGCATCTTCATAGTACCATATGCAAGACTGCAGATGTGCCTGTTACAAGAATGTCTAGCACAGCAATGGAACCAGGCACAAGGGCAACTAACAGACCTGCTGTTGGTAGACAGCTGCACACATCGCTCTCTGCAGTGGTGGAACACCAAAAACTTGACATAGGGGCGGCCGTTCCTCGAGCCTGTTCCACAGCTAGTGCTTACAGCAGACTCATCCCTCACAGGATGGGGAGCTCATCTCCTACACCATACAACTCAAGGACACTGGAACAGTCAACAACACTTGTTCCATATCAACCATCTAGAGCTGCTAGCAATCTTCTTAGCACTCAAGACATTCCAAGTACAAGTACAGAACAAAGCTGTCTTGATCCGTACGGACAACATGACAGCCATGTATTACATACAAAAACAGGGGGGGACACACTCTCTACAACTGTCCCAACTCGCACAGAGCATTTGGAGATGGGCCATTCCATAAAACATATATCTGTTGGCAGAGCACCTTCCAGGGGTTCACAATCAGATAGCAGATCTGTTGTGTTGGCAGACACAACAAATTCACGAATGGGAACTACATCCACAGGTTTTTCAACCATTCTTTCACGAGTGGGGTCAACCAGATATAGATCTGCTCGCCATACATGAAAACGCAAAATGCCCATCTTCGCCGCCAGGTTTCCACACCCGCTGTCCAAGGGCAATGCGCTATGGATGAACTGGTCAGGCAGATTTGCGTATCCTTTTCCGCCCATACCACTTACACCATTAGCGGTACGCAAGCTCAGACAACAATCCCTAAAATTGATCCTAGTAGCTCCCACATGGGCACGCCAACCGTGGTTCACCACACTGCTAGAACTCTCTCTAGTTCCACACCAAAAGCTACGTCTGACTCCTTCCCTGCTCACACAGAACCATGGAGACATCCGACATCCAGACCCAAATCAACTGAATTTGGCGATCTGGCTCCTGAAGTCTTAGAGTTTGGTTATCTTAACCTACCACCTGACTGTATGAACATCATTAAAGAGGCCAGGAGACCTACTAGCAGAGCTTGCTATGCTGCTAAATGGAAGAGATTTGCCATTTATTGCAATAATAATCAAATTGATCCCCTGGATACTTCTATCCAAAATATCATTTGCTACCTTTTACATTTACAAAGGTGTAACTTGGCATATTCATCCATATGCCTGCATCTTGCAGCAATTGCGGCATATTTACAAAACAGACATCTGTCTCTTTTTAGAGTACCTGCGATTAAAGCATTTATGGAAGGATTAAAACGAATCATTCCACCCGGGTTACCACCTTCTCCAGTGTGGAACCTCAACGTGGTTCTTACAAGGCTCATTGGACCCCCTTTTGAACCTCTACACAAATGTGAACTGCAATTCCTCACCTGGAAAACAGCTTTCCTTATTGCTATCACCTCTCTTAGAAGAGTAAGTGAGATACAAGCATTCACAATACAAGAACCTTTTTTACAACTACATCGTAACAAAGTGGTTCTAAGAACTAATCCCAAATTCCTTCCAAAAGTGATTACTCCTTTTCATTTAAACCAATCTGAAGAGTTACCAGTGTTTTTCCAAAACCCTGACTCTGTGGCAGAAAGAGCTCTACACACTCTAGATGTTAAAAGAGCTCTTCCCTACTATATACATAGGACTAAATCTTTTCGAAAAACAAAACAATTATTTGTATCTTTCTCTCCACCTCATAAAGGCAATCCCATCTCTAAGGGTGGAATTGCAAGGTGGATTGTAAAATGCATACAAGTCTGCTATCAAAAAGCAAAGCGTACACTAACAGTTCCTCCTAGAGCCCAATCCACATGCAAGCTAAGAACCTCCATTGTTTTCTTAGGGAACATCCCCTTAGAAGACGTATGGAAGGCAGCAACATGGTCTACAACACACACCTTCACTAAACACTACTGTGTTGATGTGCAAGCCAAGCAGCAAGCTGCAGTAGGCCAAGCTGTTCTTAAAACTCTTTTTCAAACTACAACAGATACAAGCTACCACCGTTAGGGGAGACACTGCTGCACAATCAATGCATAGTGTAGTATCTGCAGCTCATATGCCTCGAACGGAAAATGCTACTTACCAGTATGCATCTGTTCTTGGCATGTAGAGCTGCAGATCACTACATGCCCTACCGCCTCCCCGGGACTTGTATCTGTTCCAGTTTCTATCTTACTTAGATGCACACGCATGGAAATCTTTTCTTTACTTCTACTAACTCTATCATTTCCCATCATGGCGAAAAACAATCCAAGGATGGAGCCGATGCCCATGCGCACTATCGTCCAAGGGAGGAGTCACCTATATCGTGACTACAAAAGACTTCTTCCAAGACGAAAACATGCAAAAATCCGAGCCCAACACCAGGTGGCGATCTAATGCATAGTGTAGTGATCTGCAGCGCTACATGCCAAGAACACATATATATATATATATATATATATCTATATATATATATATATATATATATATATATATATATATATATATATATATATAGATATATATAGATATAGATATAGATATAGATATAGATATATAGATATATAGATATATAGAGAGAGAGAGAGAGAGCGAGAGAGAGAGAGATGTAATATGTGACATCATCAGCATTGGATTGCGGATGCGCGAAATATATAGTTAGTGGACCTAACTATATGTCGAATTTCATTGGTTTTATATCAATAAAATGTCCAGCTAACTATATAGGAGGAATTTCAATGTTTTTTTTATATGTTAATTCCTAACTATATAAGGCCTAAAACCTATGGTTATTTAGTGAATTTCATTGGTTTTTTAAAGGCTAATTCCTAACTATATATAGTGTATAACCTTTGGTTTTTTCAGTGAAT